>NC_092372.1:226897662-227203247 GCF_030028105.1 Mobula birostris | reverse complement strand
CACATCCCCTCCCCCAGCACCCTTGGAATTGGGTCCAAACACACAGACCGCCAGCCCCACTATAATGGATGGTCTTGCACTCTGTGAGTTCAGAGACTCCCCACCCCCCTAACACATGGCCCCGACCCCCTCCACTCCCCACAGCTGGAGTTACTTCTAATTAAAGGGTCGTTTCCTGCCCCTTTAAGGCATTAATCTCTCACTCAGGTAATGAAATAGTGACACTTGCTCTCCCCCCACCCAAAGGCTCCTGGTGAGGGTGGCAGGAGGGTGCGGGAGTCACAGGCTGCCGCCGTAGTTCAGGATGTAGTAGTCGTGGACGTACATGAGGACGGCCACTGGCTGACCAATGATCAGGGAGAGCCAGACGGCTGCATTGCCGTAATTCCCACTCAGGAACCGGCCCACCAGCCAGGCCAACGGCACCTGTGTGGAAGAGAGGGATCAGATTCAGTGGCAGAGTTTTAAAATTTTATTTAGAGAAAACAGAGTGGAACAGGCCCTTCTGGCCCTTTGAGCTGAACCGTCCAGCAACTCCTGATTTTCCCCGGCCTAATCACGGGACAATTTACACAGCCCAGCTACTCCTGATTCAACCCTGGCCTAATCACGGGACAATCCACACCGGCCCAGCAACTCCTGATTCAACCCCGGCCTAATCACGGGACAATTTACACAGCCCAGCAACTCCTGATTCAACCCCGGCCTAATCACGGGACAATTCACACAGCCCAGCTACTCCTGATTCAACCCTGGCCTAATCACGCGACAATTTACACAGCCCAGCAACTCCTGATTCAACCCCGGCCTAATCACGGGACAATTCACACAGCCCAGCTACTCCTGATTCAACCCCGGCCTAATCACGGGACAATTTACACAGCCCAGTTACTCCTGATTCAACCCTGGCCTAATCACGCGACAATTTACACAGCCCAGTTACTCCTGATTCAACCCCGGCCTAATCACGTGACAATTTACACAGCCCAGTTACTCCTGATTCAACCCTGGCTTAATCACGGGACAATCTACACAGCCCAGCTACTCCTGATTCAACCCTGGCCTAGTCACAGGACAACTTACACCGGCCCAGCTACCCACTGATTGTGACGGGACAATTTACACTGGACTATGAGAGGAAACCTATGCACACATTGGAAGGATTGTGCAAACTCGCTGACAGAGGATGCCAGAATTGAATATGAACTCCGACACCCTGGGCTATAATAGTGTTGTGCTGTTCTGCTACACCGTGGCACCCAAATACCTGTACTACCTCGGTGAGGGAAGGCGATACCACCCCCATCCCTCTCTGAGGATCTAACACCCACCCCCCCAACATAACCGAACAACTCGTATTTAATGGGTACAAAGGGTGGCTTCTTCATACCTCCCCATCTAACTTCTTACCTTCTTCACCATCCCATCAAGCCACGGTCCCACTTTATTCCAAAAGTGTTTTGTCTCACTGCACTTGCTGGGATTAAATTCCACACTCCCAACTTTCCATCTGATTGATAGAGTCACAGAGAAGTACAGCACAGAAACAGGGCCTTTGGCCCATCTAGTCTGTGCCAAGCAACACACATCAAAGTTGCTGGTGAACGCAGCAGGCCAGGCAGCATCTCTAGGAAGAGGTACAGTCGACGTTTCGGGCCGAGACCAATGTGCCAAAACCTCTCTTTACGACTCTGTCTACCTGTGACGCTGCTTTCAATGATTTATGTACCCGTACTCCCAGATCCCTTTGCTTGACCACGCTCCTCAGTGCCCTGTCGTTCACTGTGTAAGATCTAAACTGATTCGTCCTGTTGAAGGGCGAAACCTCTGTCGTCACCTTGGACGACCTTCCTTGCTATCCACAACACCAGTTCACACATCCTCTACCGCCGCAGCCCCTCGGAAAGGCCCAGCGTGGTGCAGTCACTCACCTGCGCCATCATGCCCATGAATGCCCAGAGCCGGAACATCTTCAGAGGGACGCTGACCAGGTACTAGAGAAGGAAGAGAGAGCCCAGTGAATGCAGAGCAGAACATAACAGCATCAACCCCCGATAACCCCGATTTGTATTTATTTATTTGTATTTAGAGATACAGTGCCCAGCAACCCCCGATAACCCCGATTTAACCCCAGCCTAATCACGGGACAATAACGTAGCCGGTGCATCTTTGGACTGTGAGAGAGAAGCGGAGCACTGCGTTCCACGGGAGGACGTACAGACACTCCTTCCAGAGGACGTCAGGATTAAACTCCAAACTCCGACGCCCCCAGTTGTAATAGTCCCGCTAACCACTGTGGCAAATCGTCAGCGTTTAACGAACTGACCTCATGGAAGAAAGCTGAGGCGAGGAAGACTGCTGTCTGAGCCGTTCGCTTGTTCACCCCCTGCTTCAGCATGGGCTTGTAGAAGTGTCTGTGGGGAAAATCGGCAGAGGTGATTCAGTTACCCATCCGCATGTGTATCTGAGCAGATCCTGTGGCGGGTGCCGAGATCACAAATCCGATGTACAGTACAGAGCCCACCTTGTTATAGAATCACACAGCAGGGAGACAGGCCCACCAGCCCAACTGGTTCATGCTGACCAAGGTGCTCCAACCAAACTAGCCCCATTTGCTCACATATGGCCCATATCCCTCTCAACCTTTCCCATCCATGTACATGTCCAGGGTGGCGGGTGGAGATATGTCTCTGCCAAAGGAGGTGTAAGGTGCTTGCACCCTCTGCTAGCCTGCAGGTCACCCTTGGGCAAGGTGTAGCACCTGCTTAGCCCCCGATCAGTGTCCCATGAGGCCATGGGAGCGGGTGGTGGGCGGTCGTATGAGTACCTGGTGCACATCACAAGTCACTGACACCAAGCAGACAGTCTCTGAAGAGCATTGACAATGGCGGGCTTCACCTGTCTTACGAAGGCACTGCCCAGAAGGCAAAAGGAAACCACTTCTGTAGAAAAATTTGCCAAAAGCAATCACAGTCATGGAGACCGTGATTGCTCATGTCATACGGCACAGCACATGATGATGATGATAATCATGCCCAAAGTACCTTTTAAATGTCGTTAATTTACCTGCTTCATCTGCTTTTTCTGGCAGCTCGTTCCATGTACTGAACACGTTCTGAGTGAAAAAGCTGCCCCTCAGGTCCCCATTCAATCTCCTGCCCCTCACCTGAAACCTGTCCCCTCTGGTTATTGATTCCTCACCCTGGGGAAAAGACTGTGTGCACATTGACCCCCACAAACTTTGCCTCACTTTTTTGTGCTAATTAATTTTTGTATTTCCTATGGTAACTTATTATGCATTGCACTATACTGCTGGCACAAAACAAAACATTTTTGGAGATATGTCAGTGATATCAGAGTAGATGGTGGAAAGAATGTTTTCCATGGTGGGGGAGTCTAGGCCAAGAGGGCACAGCCTCAGTTTTAGAGGGGCGTCCATTCAAAACAGATGCAAAGAAATTTCTTTAGCCAGAGGGTGGTGTAATTGTGGAATTTATTGCCACAGGCAGCTGTGGAGGCCAGGTCGTTGGGTGTATTTAAGGCAGAGATTGATAGGTTCTTGATTGGACATGGCATCAAAGGTTACGGGGAGAAGGCCAGGGAGTGGGGCTGAGGAGGGAAAACAAAGATGGTGGAGCAGGCTCGATGGGCCAAAAGGCCTAATTCTGCTCCTATGTCTTACAGTCTTAAACGTGATTCTGATTCTGTACACCTCTCTAAGATTACCTCTCAGTCTCCCAAGTTCCAGTGAATAAAGTCCTAGCTTGTCCAACCACTCCCTATAAAGTCCTGGCAGCATCCTTGTAAACTTACTGTGCTCTTTCCAGTTTGATAAAATCTTTTCTAAAACAGGGCGACCAAAACTGAACATAATACTCCAAGTACAGCCTCATTAATATCTTAACAACTGGAATATTCACTTTATCACTTGTTCATTAACGCAAATATCTAATCAGCTAATCACATGGCGGCAATTCAGTGCATAAAAGCATGCAGACATGGTCAAGAGGTTCGGTTGTTCAGACCAAACATCAGAATGGGGAAGATACTCGCACGGATAAAGCATTAAACTGGAGAAAATCTGCAGATGCTGGAAATCTAAGCAATACACACAAAATGGTGGAAGAACTCAGCAGGCCAGGCAGCCTCTATGGAAAAAGGTAAAGAGTTGATGTTTCAGGTTAAGACCCTTCATCAGGACAGGATAAAAGGATGAGAAGTCAGAGTAAGGAGGTGAGGGAGGGGAGGAAGAAGTACCTGGTAATAGGTGATAGGTGAAGCCGGGAGAGGAGGTGGGATGAAATAAAGAGCTGGGAAGTCGATTGGTGGAAGAGATACGGGGCTGGAGAAGGGGGGATCTGACAGGAGAGGACAGAAGGCCATGGAAGAAAGGGAAGGGTGGGGAAGACCAGAAGGAGGTGATGGGCAGGTGAACAGATAAGGTGAGAGAGGGAAATGGGAATGGTGAACGGTGAATGGTGAGGTGGTGGTGGGTGGGGGGAGGGTATTACCAGAAGTTTGAGAAAAAGAATGTTCATGCCAGCAGGTTGGAATATGAGGTGTTGCTCCTCCAACCTGAGTGTGGCCTCATCGTGACAGTAGAGGCAGCCATGGACTGATATGTCAGAACGGGAATGGGAAGTGGAATTAAAATGGGCAGCCAGTGGGAGATCCTGCTTTTTCTGGCGGAAGGAGTGTGGGTGCTCGGAGCGGTCTCCCAATCTACATTGGGTCTCACCGATGTACAGGAGGCCACACCGAGAGCACCAAACATAGAAGGTGACCCCACCAGACTCTTAGGTGAAGTGTCGCCTCACCTGGAAGGACTGTTTAAGGTCCCGAACGGTAGTGAGGGAGGAGGTGTAGGGGCAGGTGTAGCACTTGTAACACTTGCAGTGAAGCACCAGCAGGGAGATCAGTGGGGAGGGACGAATGGACAAGGGAGTCCTGTAGGGAGCAATCCCGGCGGAGAGCAGAAAGTTAGGGAGGGAAAGATGTACTTGGTGGTGGGATCCTGTTGGAGATGGTGGAATTTACGGAGAATTATTGCTGGACGCAGAGGTAGGTGAGGTGGTGGAGTGGTAGGTGAGGACAAGGGGAACCCTATCCCTGGTGAGGTGGTGTGAGGATGGGGGCGAGGGCAGACGTGCACAAAATGGAAGAGATGCAGGTGAGGGCAGCATGGAGGACGTCGCCTTTGTTCTAGAATGAAAAGCCTCATCCTGAGAGCAGATGCAACGGAGATGGAGGAATTGAGAGAAGGGGATGGCATTTTTACAAGTAACAGGTTAGGAAGAGATATAGTCCGGGTAGCTGTGACAGTCCGTGGGTTTATAATAGACATCTGTAGATAAGCTGTCTCCAGAGACAGAGGCAGTGAGATTGAGACAGGGGAAGGAGGTGTTAGAAATGGACCAGGTAAATTTGAGGGCAGGGTGGAAGTTGGAGGCAAAGTTGATGAAGCCGACAAGCTTTGCATGGGTGCAGCACCAATGCAGTCAATGCAGCATAGGAACAGTGCAGTACAGTCACCGGCGTAGGCTTGGAACATAAACTGTTGCACATAGCCGACAGACAGGCAGGCATAGCTGGGACCCACGTGAGTGCCCCCATGGCTACACCTTTTGTGTGAAGGAAGTGGGAAGAGCCAAAGGAGAAATTATTGAGAGTGAGGGCAAGTTCTGCCAGATGGAGGAGAGTGGTGCTGGAGAGGAACTGGTTGGGTCTGGTGTCCAGAAGGAAACGGAGAGCTTTGAGGCCTTCCTGGTGGGGGATGGGGGTGTGTAGCGACTGGACATCCATAGTGAAAATAAGACGATTGGGGCCAGGGGATCAGAAATCATTGAAAAGATCCAAAGTGTGTGAAGTGTCTCACTGACTGGCAGGAGACCAAGAGTGGGAATAAAGGGAGCATTTTCTGGTTGGCTGCTGGTGACTAGAGATGTTCCACAGGGGTCTGTGTTAGAACTGATTCTTTTTACGTTATATGTCAATTATTTGAATGACACGAATGATGGATTTGTGGCCAAGTTTGTGGATGATACGGAGATAGGTGGAGGGGCAAATAGTGTTGAGGAAGCAGGGAGACTGCAGAAAGAGCAGACAGATTAGGAGAATGAGCAAAGAAATGGCAGATGGGATACAGATCGGCAATTGTATGGTCATGCTCATCAGTAGAAGAAATGAACGCGTAGACTGTTTTCTAAATGGAGAGAAAATACAAAAATCTGAGGTGCCCTCGCAGGATTCCCGAAATGTTAATTTGCAGGTTCAGTCAGTGGTGAGTAGGGCAAATGGAATGTTAACATTCATTTCCAGAGGACTAGAATATAAAAGGAAAGAAGCAAAGAAATGTTGTGGCTCTCTGCTTCGCCTCTGTGTTTAACAACATCGATGATGGTGTTCTGCACTGACCTCTGCGTTAACCTGCTACCGAGGATTCACACACAGGCCCCACCTTTTCATAGAGTACTACAGCACAGTACAACCCCTTCGGCCCACGATATTGTGCCGACCTTTTAACCTACTCCAAGATCAATCTAACCCTTCCCTCCTACATAGCCTCCATGTTTCTATCATCCATGTCTCTACTGAAGAGGGTCATAAATGTCCCTAATGTTACAATCTCTACCACCAACATGGCATGGCGTCCTATGCCCCCACCACTCTCTGTGTTAAAACTCACCTCTGACATCCCCTCCTATATTTTCCTCCAATCACCTTAAAGTTATGCTCCTGTATCAGTTCTACCCCGGGAAAAAGTCTCTAGCTGTCCACAGCTCGCTCAACCTTACCTCATAAGACATGCTTCCTAATCCAGGCAGCATCCTGGTAAATCTCTGCACCTTCTCGAAAGCTTCCATATCCTTTCTACGAGGTAACCAGAACTGAACATAATACTTCAGGTGTGGTCTAACCAGGGTTTTAGAGAGCTGAAACATTACCTCATGGCTTTTGAACTCAATCCCTCGACTAACAAAGACCAATACACCATCTGCTTTCTTAACCATCCTATCAACTTGTGTAGCAACTCTGAGGGATCGATGGACGTGGATCCTAAGATCTTTCTGTTCCTCCACACTGTTAGGGATCCTGCCACTAACCGTGTGTTCTGCCTTCAGTTCCTATTTATAAATCCCATCTTTCATCACCAGAGACCACTGAGATCTGAGAACTTGGTTATGAGGGTTGGACAAACTTGGGCTATTTTCTCTGGAGCAGTTGAGAGATCTGATTGAGGTTTATAAAGTTATGAGAGCCAGAGATAGAGTGGAATGTCAGTATCTTTTTCCCAGAGTACAAATATCCTGGAATGGAAACACCAAGTGCAAGGGGACATAAATTTAATGTGAGGGAAGGGAATTTTTCAGGATTTTCACATGGCAATCCTATTTCATTGGACTGAGTGGTAGAAGCAGATATGATGGTGGCATCGAAGAAGTATTTATTCAGACGTTTGGCCCTGAGGAAATGGAGAATGGGCAGATGGCGTCAGCTTAGTTTGGTATTATGGTCAGCACAGACATCGTGAGTAGAAGGGCCTGTTTCTGAGCTGTGCTCTGCTGTGTTCTACATGATGAGATTGCATAACTAACCAATTCACCATCCCAGCTACGTCCCACCTCCACCCACCCACCCACCTCTCTTGTCATGGGAGTAGAGGGAGCAGTAAGGAGGCTCAGCTGAATGACCTCTCAACATCTGAGGTTTCTTATTTCCTTTGGCCAGAGGGTGGTGAATCTGTGGTATTCATTGCCAGAGATGGCTATGCATTGAGTATATTTAAAATGGAGGCTGACAGGTTCTTGATTAGTCAGGGTGTCAAAGGTTACAGGGAGAAAGCAGGAGAGAGAGATATTAAATCAGCCACAATGGAATGGCAGAGCAGGCTCCATGGGCTGAATGGCCTAATTCTGCTCCTGTGTCTTATGGTCATTTTTCTTTTACCTTTGTAAACCACTGTGAGCACTTTCTGCCCTCTGCCCCACACTGAAAAGGTTTCCTGAGTCATAGCTGGCATCAGATCACAGACTGAAAGAGCCCCGGCTGGCTGGGAGCGCGGGAAGCCGCTCTCACCTGCTGCACCACTTGTGGACGGGAATATTCCAGTTCTTCCAGAAGTACGTCACTGTTTCCGAATTCCTAGGGCAGGAACAGATCAGAGATTTCTCAAGGTACAGTTCGGGCAGCACAGTAGTGCAACACTGTCACAGCACCGGTGACACGCGTTCAATTCCCACCCCTGTCTATAAGGGGTTTGTACATCCTCCCCGTGACCGCGCGGGTTTCCTCCCACGTATTGGCCACGCGGGTGTAACTTGGCGGTGTGGGCTTGCTGGGCTGCAGGGGCATGTCACCACGCTGTGTCTCTAGGTATATAAAAGTGAAAGAGCAAGCCTGCTGCTGTCATCCTTACATAGAAAATCGAACAGTACAGCGCAGTACAGGCCCTTCGGCCCATAGTGTTGTGCCGACCCTCAAACCCTGCCTCACCTTAAATTCCTCCATGTACTTCACCCCTCCCTATCCACTCCGACTCGTGAACGTGGCCAAAGTGGCTTTTAGCACACTGTAACACATACAAAATGCCAGGGGAACTTAGCAGGTCAGGCAGAGTAGTAAATAGCTGAAGAGTTGGGCAGAGACTCTCTGGGGTGAATTGAGGGTTACAGGGACAAGGCAGGTAGGTGGAGATGAGTCCATGGCCAGATCCGCCATGATCTTATTGAATGGTGGGGTAGGCTCGATGGGTCAGGTGGCCGACTCCTGCTCCTATTTCTTATGTTTTTATCAGGACTTTATACATTGGCCTCATCAGTCAGGACACCGAGTATAGAAGTTGCAACGTAATGTTCCAGTTCACAAGGTGTTGGTGAGACTGCATTTAGAACACTGATCGGCTTTGAGTATCCCGTGATCACTGTTTGTTTCGATATACATGTGAGAAGTAAATGAAACTGAATCAGAACGAACCTGCGAAGTGCCGAGGAGATTTAAGAGGATGCTGCTCAGACTCAAGGGAGCCATGCAGAGAGGTTGAACAGGTTGGGACTTCACTCACTGGCGTGTAGGAGAATGAGAGGTGATCCTGTATAAAATCAGGGGGCATAGATAGGACGAATGCACAGGGTATTTATCCTAGGGTTGTGGAGTCAGGAGCTGGAGGGCACATGTTTAATGTGAGAGGAGAGAGATTTAAAAAAACTTCACTGAGTGGAATGAGCTGTCGGAGGAAGTGGGTGAGCCAGGCGCACTGGCAACATTGAAAACGTACTCGGACAGGTACACGGATAGTAGAGGTTGCAGGGGTTCCCAACCTTGTTTATGCCATGGGCCCGTCAGGAACTGAGGGCGAGTGGGAAGGGTAAGAGACCATAGCACGATTTAGTCCAGTGACCTGAGAAGGCCACATCAATAGACCCTGAGCAACAGATGGATAGGTAACCTGTTAAATTGGTTTATTATTGTCACATTGCCACAGGTACAGTGACAAACATGTCCACACAAACATTTCATTAGGGATTGCTGCCTCGTGATTCCCTTGTCCAATCATCCCTCTCCACTAAACTCCCTCCTGACACATATCCCTGCAAGTGACAGAAATGCTACACTTGCCCATTCACCTCCTCCCTTCCCTCCATTCAGGGCCCCAAATCGTCCTTGCAGATGAGGGAACAATTAAGCTGTGAATCTGCTGGGATCGTCTATTGTCTCCAGTGCTCCCGCTGCGGTCTCCTCTACATCGGTGAAACCCAACATAAAATGGAGGACCGCTTTGTCGAGCACCTCAGCTCCATCCGCCAAAAAGTGGAACTTCCCGGTGGCAAGACATTTTAATTCCCATCCCCAATAACACGTTGATCCATGGCCTCCTCTTTTGCCACGCTGAGGCCACTCTCAGGATGAAAGAGTAACAGCTCACTTGTCTTACAACAGTGGGACAGAAGTTGTCCTCGAGTCTGGCTCTGCTGCTACAAGTGAACATAGAAGACTACAGCACAGAAACAGGCCATTCGGCCCACAACGTTGTGCTGAACCAGCTAAAAAGCAAATCGAAAACACCCAAACACTAATCCCTCCTGCTTACTCCATATCCATATCCCTCCATCTAGATTACACGAGAACGACCTCTGTTGTGTGACAGAGAACAAGTGAAAGGAAAGACTGAAAAAACCAGAAGACCCAGCACTGACTCCTGCCCACACTGCATCAGGATGTGTGGATCCTGGATCAGCCTCGACAGCCAGCCCCTCTGGAGAACGTCACACTCGACTCGAATGATCACAGGACTACGGCAGGGACACCGGGACACCAACAGTACGGGAGTGTAGTTTGATACCAGTCCGCTGCAGGGGAGGATTGAGGGGATGAATTCACACTGGTGAATGCTGCATTCAGCTTTAAAGCACCGCTGGTGGACAACAAACAAGATGCAAAACCCCTTGCAAAATCACCCAGATCAGACAAGAGCTTAGGGCGGAAGGAGATCAAGCGGGTGGACTTGGAATCTCGACAAGATTGCAGAGTTGAGATTGGGAGACATAGGTTTAAGTCGGGTGAACTTAACATAAGACCTAGAAGCAGAAGTAGGCCATATTCAACCCTCGAGTCCACTCCATCATTCCATCATGGCTGATTTATTATCCCTCTCAACCTATTCTCCTGCCTTCTCCTTGTAACCCTGACTATTCAAGAACCGTATCACCTGTTCTTTAAATATACCCAATGTCTTGGCCTGCACAGCTATACGTGGCAATGAATCTCTACTCTAAAGGGACATCCTAGTATTCTGAGGCTGTGCCCTCTGGTCCTACACTCCTCGACTCCTCCACTATAGAAAACATCCTCTCCATATCCACTCTATCTAGAGCTTTGAATATTTGATAAGATTCAATGAGATCCCCCTTCATTCTTCTAAGCTCTAGCAAGTGCAGACCCAGAGTCATCAAACAGTCCTCATACGCTAACCCTTTCATTGCCGGGATGACAGCAGAGCGGCTGGAGAAGACAGATGATAATGAAGGTGAGGGGTCGAGTGAGTGCTCAGGGAGTGGCTGCTCGATTGTGGAGACAGGGTGCACCTTCTCCACGCGCTGCCAAAGGCTTTGCTTACCACCAGTCCCTGTAGAACTCCCGGTCTCCGAACTGCATCAGCTCAGCCAAGAAGTTCATAGAGGAGTGGAAGAACCAGTAGAAGAAGATGAGCCAGATCAGGTGGTTGGGTACCTGTAGAAGATGAAGAGTGGAGAGATTAGACCAAGGGCCCTGGAGTACATTCCCGTCTCAGCTGTAGGTCCACAGTAAATCCATGTCCATGATCAGCTTCAATATTGAACCACTCTACTGCATCCTGTCAAAACATTAGCAAGGCTTAGGCGCCTTGGGCTGAAAGGCCCTGCCTTTGTGCTCTAATGAGCACCAATTTCATTTCTGTACTTCTCAGTGTCTCTGTAGAGCAGCCAGCACAATCAAACAGCGCATCAACCTGGACATTCTCACCTCTCCTCTCTCCCACTTACATCAGTGGTGCGCAAGTGGAACAGGTCAAAAGCTTTAAATTCCTCAGGGTCAATAACACAAATGACCTGACTTGGTCCAACCAAGCAGAGTTCACTACCAAGAAGGCCCACCAGCACCTTTACTTCCTGAGAAAGCTGAAGAAATTTGGCCTGTCCCCTAAAACCCTCACTAATTTTTATAGATGCACCGTAGAAAGCATTCTTCTGGGGTGCATCACAACCTGGTATGGAAGTTGTCCTGTCCAAGACCGAAAGAAGCTGCAGAAGATCGTGAACACAGCCCAGCACATCACACAAACCAATCTTCCGTCCTTGGACTCACTTTACACCGCACGCTGTCGGAGCAGTGCTGCCAGGATAATCAAGGACACAACCCACCCAGCCAACACACTTTTCGTCCCTCTTCCCTCTGGGAGAAGGCTCAGGAGCTTGAAGACTCGTACGGCCAGATTTGGGAACAGTTTCTTTCCAACTGTGATAAGACTGCTGAACGGATCCTGACCCGGATCTGGGCTGTACTCTCCAAATATCCAGACCTGCCTCTTGGTTTTTTTGCACTACCTTACTTTCCATTTTTCTACTTTCTATTTATGATTTATAATTTAAATTTTTAACATTTACTATTGATTTGTACTCCAGGGAGCACAAAGCGCAGAATCAAATATCACTGTGATGATTGTACGTTCTAGTATCAATTGTTTGGCGACAATAAAGTAAAGTAAAGAAGACACACGTACCACCAGGCTTAAGGACAGCTTCTATCTTGCTGTTATAAGACTTTTGAACAGACGTCTAAAGATGGGAGGGATGAAGCTTTTTCTAAAACATATCCTTAGGCTCCTGAACCTCCTCCCTGATGGGAAGAATGAGAAGATAGTGAGGGTCTTTAATGAGATCTGATAGGCCAAATGGTCCCCTTCTGTGTCATAAACCACTTGGACGCTCATTTTCCTCTGCAGAATTCCAGCAAGCTTTTGAAATGTTCTTGATGGTGGGGAGGATTGTGCCCATGATAGAGCTGGTTGAATCTACAATCCTCTGTAGCCCTTCCTGATCCTGTGCAGTGGAGCCTCCAGACCATGAGGTAATGCAACCAGTCAGCATGCTCTCCACAGTACATCTGTAGAAATGTGGTGTCATACCAAATCTCCTCAAACTCAATGAAATGTAGCTGCTGTTATGTGATGAAAGAACCAAAGAGATGATGGGCTGTGAGGGGATTTATTTCCATGGCTACAGAGATGCAGGTAGGGGGAACAGGATGATGGGATGTTCTGACCTGATAGAAAAGGACTGTTTGACCTGTCTCAGAGATAACTTGGGTGCTCATTTCCTCTGCTGAATTATGACGGTCTTCCCTTTGCAAGGCTCAAGTCGTAGGAGATGCATTAAGAGTTCTGACAGAGAACTGGATCCGAAATGTTGACCATTTATTTTTCCATAGCTGCTGCCTGACCTGTTGGATATTTCCAGCCTTGTGTTTTTATTTCAGATTCATAGAATCACACAGCACTGGCCCTTCAGCGCAACTACTCCATGGCAACTAAGATACCCATGTAAGCCAGTCCCATTTGCCTGTGTTTGACCCATATCCAGGGGTCCCCAACCTGACATCCATGCTGCCCTGCTTAATGATATTGGTCTATGGCATTAAAAAAGGTTGAGAACCCCTGCTCAACGCCTTTCCTATCCAGGTACCTGTTTAAGTGAGTTTTTAATGTTATTGCACCTGCTCAATCTCTTCCTCTGGCAGCTCATTCCTAAACTGCCTCCCCTCCGTGTGAAGTTGCCCGTCAAGTTCCTATTAAAGTTTGTCCTCTCACCTTCACCCTGGGCTCTCTAGTTTTTGGTTCCCTTTCCCTGGGAACGAGACTGTGTGCATTCACTCTGTTCACAAGAGATTCTGCAGATGCTGGAAATCTTGAGCAACGCACACACAAAATGCCGGAGGGACTCATCAGGTCAGGCAGCATCTATAAGCGGTTGATGTTTCTGAGACCCATCACCAGGACTGGTGAAGTGCTTTGGCCTAAAACGCTGGCTGTGTATTCACCCTATTGTTTTATACACTTCTATAAGGTCACCCCTCAGTCTTTTAAGTTCCAGGAAGAAGGTCATACCCTACTCAATCTCTCCCCGTACCAAGTACCTCAATTCCTGGCAACATCCTTGTAAATCTCTGCACATTTCTTTGGTTATCAAGAGCCAAATTACACTCAGTGGCCACCTTATGAGATACACCTGCTCGATAATACAACTATCTAATTAGCCAATCACGTGGCAGAAATTCAATGCATAAAAGCATGCAGTCATGGTCAAGAGGTTCAGACCAAACATTAGAAGGGGAACAAATATGATCAAAGTGACTTTGACTGTGGATTGTTGTTGGCACCAGAGGGGTGGTTTGAGTATCTTAGAAACTGTGGGTCTCATGCACAACAATCTCTAGACCTTAGAGAATGGTATGAAAAACAAAACAATAAATCCAGTGAGCGAAAGCTCCTTGTTGTAATGAGAGGTCAGAGAATGGCCAGACTGGTTCAAGCTGACTGGAAGGTGACAGTAATTCAAATAACTACATGTTACAACAGGGGTGTGCAGAAGACCAACTCTCAACACACGTGAAACTTTGAAGTGGACGGGCTACAACAGAGGACCACATCAGGTTCCACTCCTTAGCCTAATAAAGTGGTCACTGAGGATGTGACTGGGACTGAATTAAATACATCTGTCAGTCTGTTTGACTTGTCCAGCACAACATAACTGAGGGGGCACGAGTGGAGCATCAGGATAGACTGGCTCATGTTGTAAGTCACTGTCAATTCAGAATGCCAGGCTGCGATGGTGGGATGGTGCAATCTCCTGCCCGAGCCACCACCTCCCCATAACTGCCATCCTGTGGGATGTAGGGCACATTACGCTGGCAAACCTTCACTCAACGAGAGCTGGCTCAAAGCTCAAACCCAATTTATTCTCAAAGTACATATACCTACCATTTACCACCCTGAGATTCATTTTCTTGTGGGCATTCACAATAAGTAACTCTGCCATGGACGGTCCCAAGTCTGGCTGTGAAAGGACGAGGGTTGGGCATGGGACTAGCAACCCCACCCTGTAAAAACAACAGGAACCCCAGCAGAAGCTCCAAAGGCCTCATTGCTGGGAGAGGAGGGGTCTTTGTCGAGAAGATGTATGAAGTCATGTAGTGAAAGCAGAAACCACAGGGTCAATCGACGTTTGTCCCAGGACAGAGGACACTGGCGAGCTGCTATCGGTGGCCTAGGACTCTGTCAGGGGGATGGACTAAAGGTGGTTGACAAAGAAACACACAATTCATGTGAATGCCCACAAGAAAATGAATTTGAACAGGGTGGTTGCAGTTAATTCAGCACCAATCTGCAGATAGCCTTGATTTTCAACAGCCAAATTGTGCTTGGTGCTGAATTATCACTGTAAACTCAATCCTTTCAGAAAAAAAATACTACTTACGGCAAGCTTCAGAAGGCGTTCAATCATCCTGGAATAGTCCATATCCTGAAACCAATGAAGCTTATTACACAGAGAAGGGAAATGCAGACGTCGATAAAACGTGCACTGTGATAACTGTGTGAATGCTCAGAAGAAACTAAAGAGACGTCTGTGCTGAGGAGTTACTGTAAAAACGGAAAGGATAACGTGAGGAAATGGAATGACAATCCCTGCTGATGATGTGACTGGAGTATCTCAGAAACTGTGAAGGTGTTTGGAGGAAAGTATAGGGAAGATGGCAGAGGCAGTCTTTTGTTCAGAGTGGTGGGTGTACAGAACACTGCCAAAGGTGGTGCCGAAGGCAGAAACATGAGGGTCATTGAAGAGACTCCTAGATCGGTACATGGAGGGAAGGGTTAGATCAATAAAGCATACAGAACATAGAACAGGAACAGGCCATTCGGCCCACAATGTTGTGCCAAACCAGCAACAGAATAAATCAAAACCTCCCAAGCACTTATCACTCCTACCTACACCATGTCTATATCCCTCCATCTTCCTGACATACATGCGCTTATCCAAACAAATCTTAAAAGCCTTTAATGTATTTGCCTTTACCACCATATCACGCATCCATGAATTTCTGAGTAAAAAGCTTAACCCTCACATCCCCCCTGAACCTCCACCCTCCTCTCACCTTCAATGCACACCCTCGGATATTGGACCCTGGAAAACAGGTACTCTCTGCCTACTCTATCTAAGCCTCTAATAATTGTATAAACTTCTGTTGGATCTCCCTTCAGTGCTCTAGAGAAAACAGCCGAAGTTTATCCAGTCTCTGGTGATAGCACATACACTCTAAACCAGGCAGCATCCCGGTAAACCACCTCTGCTCCTCTCCAAACGTTCACCATCCCTCCTACAGTGGGACAACCAGTACTGTCGGCAATACTGCAGGTGTAGCCAAACCAGAGTTCTATAAAGATCTTACAGAAGGGTAAAAAGCTGGCACAACACATTCTGTACTGTTCCATGCTCTAACCACGGCAGATGGAAAACTGGCTTTGGTTGATGAAATAACAAGCCTGTAATACCATGGGCTCTTAACTTGTTAAGTGGTCTTACATGTGGCACCATGTCAAAGGCCTCCTGAAAATCCAAGTACACAACATCAACCTATTCTCCTTTGTCTATCCTGCTTGATATTTCTTCAAATAATTCCAGCAGGCTTGCCAAGGAAGATTTTCCCTGAGGAAACCATGCTGACTACAGCCTATTTTATCATGTGCCTCCAAGTACCCCAAAACCATATGCTTAACAATTGACTCCAACATCTTCCCACCACTGAGGTCAGACAAACTGGGCAATAATCTTTTTTTCTTCTGCCTCTCTCCCTTCTTGAAGAATGGAGTGATATTGCACATTTTCAGTCTTCTGGAACCATTCCAGAATCTAGTGGTTCTTGAAGATCATTACTAATGCCTCTATAATCTCTTCAGCCACCTCTTTCAGAACCCCCAGGGTGACCACCATTTGGTCCAGGAGACATTTCAGGTACAGCTGATGTTTCAGAGATCCTTCTCTTATGCCGAGTCCCTTCTCCCAGCCTAATTAGTCGACTGCTTATTTCCCAGCCACCCCCCCCTCTCCCTGCCCCACCTCCCAATAGATGCTACCTAAACTGTTAAGTTCCTCCAGCATTTTGTGTGCGTGTTGCTCTGGGTTTCCAGCATTGGCACAATAACTTGTGTTTATGAGCCTTTTGAAAGCGGCTGTAACTATGGCTGATCTGGTTGTTGCAGAGACCGGTCTGGGTCACCGCTCCACTTCAGTGGAGGGAATCCACTGGTGCGGTGAGCTGGCACATTCAGTATTAGAGATGGCACATTCAGTATTAGAGATGGAGTACCAGCCTGGCCCACAACCGCCTACCTCGTACTGCACTGATGGCTAAAGACAAGACGAGCAGCAATGGCATGAGTATCTAGGAAAAATTAAGAAGGTGCCCGATAGCTGTACGTATTCCAAAAACAACAAAATACTCAAACGGCAAAATAGTACAACCATGGATGACAAGGGAAGTCAAAGCTAATGTAAAAGCAAAAGAGAGAGCATACAACAAAGCAAAAATTAGTGAGAAGACAGAGGATTGGGAAGCTTTTAAAAACCTAAAGAGAGCTACGAAAAGAATCATGAATAGGGAAAAGATGAAATATGAAAGCAAGCTAGCAAACAATAATAAAAGCTTTTTTCAAATATGTAAAAAGTAAAGATGAGAGTGGACATAGGACTGCTGGAAAATGAGGGCGGAGAAATAATAATGGGGGACAAGGAGATAGCTGATGAACTAAATGAGTATTTTGCTTCAGTCTGTGGAAGACACTAGTCGTGTGCCAGATGTAGTAGTGTGTGAAGGAAGAGAAGTGAGTGCAGTTACTATTACAAGGGAGAAGGTGCTCAAAAAGCTAAAAGGCCTAAAGGTACACCAGTCACCCAGACCAGATGAACTGCACCCGAAAGTTCTGAATGAGGCAGTGGTAGAGATTGTGGAGGCACTAGTAATGATCGTTCAAAAATCATTGGACCCTGGCATGGTGCCTGAGAACTGGAAAATTGCAAATGTCATTCCACTGTTTAAGAAAGGAGGAAGGCAGCAGAAAGGAAATTATAGACCAGTTAACCTGACCTCAGTGGTTGGAAAGATGTTGGGAGTCTTATCAGGTTATGGAGTACTTGGTGACACAGGACAAGATAGGACGAAATCAGCATGGTTTCCATAAGGGAAAATCTTGCCTGACGAATCTGTTGGAATTCTTTGAGGAGATTACAAGTAGGATAGGTAAAGGGGATGCAGTGGATGTTGTATATTTGGACTTTCAGAAGGCTTTTGACAAGGTGCCACACATGAGGCTGCTTGCCAAGTTAAGAGCCCATGGTATTATGAGAAAGTCACTAACATGGTTAGAGCATTAGCTGATTGGTAGGAGGCAGAAAGTGGGAATAAAATGATCCTTTTCTGGTTGGCTGCCAGTGACTAGTGGTGTTCTGCAGGGGTCGGTGTTGGGGCCACCTCTTTTTATGTTGTATATCAATAATTTAGATGATGGAATAGATGGCTTTGTTGCCAAGTTAGCAGATGATATAAAGACTGGTGGAGAGGCAGGTAGTGTTGAGGAAATAGGTAGGCTGCAGAAGGAGTTAGACAGTTTAGGAGAATGGGCAAGAAGGTGGCAAATGAAATACAACATTGAAAAGTGCATGGTCATGCACCTTGGTAGTAGAAATAAATGTGCAGACTACTTTCTCAAAGGGGAGAAAATTTGAAACTCTGAGATGCAAGGGGTCTTGGGAGTCCTTGTGCAGAACACTCTGAAGGTTAACATGCAGGTAGAGTTGGTGTTGAGGAAGGTAAATGCAATGTTAGCATTCATTTTAAGAGGTCTAGAATACCAGAGCAGTGATGTGATGCTGAGGCTTTATAAGGCACTGGTGAGACCTCGCCTTGAGTATTGTGAACAGTAACACAAGGAGATCTGCAGATGCTGGAAATTCAAGCAACACACATCAAAGTTGCTGGAGAACACAGCAGGCCAGGCAGCATCTCTAGGAAGAGGTACAGTCGATGTTTCGGGCCGAGACCCTTCGTCAGGGGCACCCAGGGATTGGGGTGGTGGGACACCGGGGTGTCATCTCATCGTCGTCTGTTTCCATCAGGGCAGGCAGGTCATCTTCTTCTATGTCTGCCTGCCTTGATGTCGAAGGTCGAGGTTTGTCGTCTGCTGTGGCTGATGTGGAAGGCTTGAAGAACGACAGTATACTTGACTGCTTAGCCTCGCGCATTTTCTATCATCTCACGCAGTTGCTTCGCAGTCAGTTCCTGGACGACTTCACTTTTGGTCCGTTCGCTACTGCATTCGGTTTCGATTGTTATCCTTTCCTCTTCCAATTGCATCAGCTCTTCATCTATCAGTTCTTGGTCATGGGATGCCAAAACCTCTTCAACATCATCTTCGTCAACTTCCACAAGCCAAACTCACTTTGTCCTTACTTCGTTCACCACGATTGAAACGCTTAATTATGTCTAGTTTTACGCTAAGTGTAACACCCTTACGAGCTCTTTTAGGCTTTTCCAACTCATTGTATCGTATCCATGTATCGTTGTATTCATGTACTGCCTACTCCAGTAGGTGCTACAGGAGCCTCCACTCCTGCACCAGCAGGCTCAGGAAGAGCTTCTTCCCTGAGGCTGTGACCCTGCTGAATCTCACATCACAGCGCTAAGCAGTATTGTACCCATATTGGACTGTCTCAGTACTTTTATATTTGTATGTTGTAGCACTTACTTTTTATTTGCAGTTATTTTGTAAATAATACTATTCTTTTGCCCTTCTGGTCAGATGCTAATTGCATTTCATTGGCTTTGTATCTGTACTTGACACAATGACAATAAAGTTGAATCTAATCTAATCTATGGTTTCCACATCCTTCCTGTAGTGTGGCAACCAGAACTGAGCACAGTATTTCAAGTGGGGTCTGACCAGGGTCCTATATAGCTGCAACATTACCTCTCGGCTCCTAAACTCAATCTCACTATTGATGAAGGCCAATGCACCGTATGCCTTCTTAACCACAGAGTCAACCTGCGTAGCAGCTTTGAGTGTCCTATGGACTCAGACTCCAAGATCCCACTGATCCTCCACACTGCCAAGAGTCTTACCATTAATACTATATTCTGCCATCATATTGACCTACCAAAATGAACTACCTCACGCTTATCTGGGTTGAACTCCATCTGCCACTTCTCAGCCCAGTTTTGCATCATATCAATGTCCTGCTGTAACTTCTGACAGCCCTCCACACTATCCACAACACCCCCAACCTTTGTGTCATCAGCAAATTTACTAACCCATCCCTCCACTTCCTCATCCAGGTCATTTACAAAAATCACGAAGAGTAGGGGTCCCAGAACAGATCCCTGAGGCACACCACTGGTCACCGACCTCCATGCAGAATATGACCCATCTACAACCACTCTTTGCCTTCTGTGGGCTAACCAGTCCTGGATCCACAAAACAATGTCCCCTTGGATCCCATGCCTCCTTACTTTCTCAATAAGCTTTGCATGGGGTACCTTATCAAATGCCTTGCTGAAATCCATATACACTACATCTACAGCTTTACCTTCATCAATGTATTTTGTCACATCCTCAAAAAAAATTAAATCAGGCTCTTAAGGCATGATCTGCCTTTGACAAAGCCATGCTGACTATTCCTAATACTATGCCTCTCCAAATGTTCATAAATCCTACCTCGCAGGATCTTCTCCATCAACTTACCAATCACTGAAGTAATTCTCACTGGTCTATAATTTCCTGGGCTATTTCTACTCCCTTTCTTGAATAATGGAACAACATCCACAACCTCCAATCCTCTGGAACCTCTCCCGTCCTCAATGATGATGCAAAGATCATCGCCAGAGGCTCAGCAATCTCCTCCCTCGCTTCCCACAGTAGCCTGTCTGGTCCCGGTGACTTATCCAACTTGATGCTTTCCAAAAGCTCCAGCACATCCTTTTCCTTAATATCTACATGCTCAAGCTTTTCAGTCCGCTGCAAGTCATCCGTACAATTGCCAAGATCCTTTTCTGTATTGAATACTGAAGCAAAGCATTCATTAAGTACCTCTGCTATCTCTTCCGGTTCCATACACACTTTTCCACTGTCACACTTGATTGGTCCTATTCTCTCATGTCTTATCCTCTTGCTCTTCACATACCTGTAGAATGCCTTGGGGTTTTCCTTAATCCTGTCCACCAAGGCCTTCTCATGGCCCCTTCTGGCTCTCCTAATTTCATTCTTAAGCTCCTTCCTGCTAGCCTTATAATCTTCTAGAATCTCCCTCATTACCTAGTTTTATGAACCTTTCGTAAGCTCTTCTTCTTGACTAGATTTACAACAGCCTTTGTACACCACTGTTCCTGTACCCTACCATCCTTTCCCTGTCTCATTGGAACGTACCTATGCAGAATCCCATGCAAATATTCCCTGAACACTTGCCACATTTCTTCCATACATTTACTTGAAAACATCTGTTTCCAATTTATGCTTCCAAGTTCCTGCCTGATAGCCTCATATTTCTGCTTACTCCAATTAAACGCTTCATAAGAAATGGGAGCAGGAGGAGGCCATCCGGCCCATCGAGCCTGCCCCACCATTCAATAAGATCATGGCTGATCTGTCCGTAAACTCAGCTCCATCTACCTGCCTTTTTCCCATAACCCTGAATTCCCCTACTTTGTAAAAATCTATCTAACGGTTTCTTAAATATAGTTAGTGAAGAAGCCTTAACTGCTTCCCTGGGCAGAGAATATCACAGATTCCCCACTCTCTGGGAAAAACAGTTTCTTCTCATCTCCGTCCTAAATCTTCCCCCCTGAATCTTGAGGCAATATCCCCTAGTTCTCGTTTCCCTAACTTGTCTGTTCCTGTCCCTCTCCAACGCTATGGTAAAGGAGATAGAATTGTGATCACTATCTCAAATGCTTTCCCACTGAGAGACCTGACACCTGACCAGGTTCATTTCCCAATATCAGATCAAGTACAGCCTCTCCTCTTGTAGACAATCCCTCCATGTCTTCCTCCTTTTCTGCAGCCGTGACACTATCTCTGATCAACAGTGCCAAGCCCCCACCACTTGGAGCTATGGTGTGGTGGTCATTACAGAGACCTGGATGGTGCAGGGGGCAGGAATGGTTACTTCAAGTGCCAGGCTTTAGATGTTTCAGAAAGGACGGGCGGGGAGGGAGGCAAAAGAGGTGGGGGCGTGACTGTTCTCCTTCCCACTTCAAGATATCTTGGACGCGATCAGAAATATCCTGGACCCTGGCACCTGGGAGGCAAACTGTCATCTGCGTTTCTTTCCTGCGTCCACAGAATCACCTGTC
The DNA here is from genome assembly GCF_030028105.1 of Mobula birostris. Classification (NCBI taxonomy): domain Eukaryota; kingdom Metazoa; phylum Chordata; class Chondrichthyes; order Myliobatiformes; family Myliobatidae; genus Mobula; species Mobula birostris. Next base: position 227,181,317 of record NC_092372.1, on the reverse strand, counting down.
TGACCCCTAACTATAGAGTCCCCTATTACTGCTGCCATCCTCTTCCTTTCCCTACCCTTCTGAGCCACAGGGCCAGACTCTGTGCCAGAGGCACAGTCACTGTTGATTCCCCCAGGTAGGCTGACCCCCCAACAGTACTCAAGCAGGAGTACTTATTGTTAAAGGTTACAGCCACAGGGGTACTCTCTAGTATCTGACTCTTTCCCTTCCCTCTCCTGACTGTTACCCACTTATCAGTCTCCCCAGGCCCCGGTGTGACCACCTGCCTATAGCTCCTCTCTATCACCTCCTCACTCTCCCTGACCAGACAAAGGTCATCGAGCTGCATCTCCAGTTCCCTAACCCGGTCCCTAAGGAGCTGCAGCTCGATGCACCTGGTGCAGATGTGGCCGTCCGGGAGTCTGGGAGTCTCCTGAACTTCCCACATCTGACACCGAGCACAGAACACCGAACACTGGCCGTTTTGTCGTTGTGTTTATTGTTTTTGATTCCAATCCCATGACACGGTTTACTCTGAGGGCTTCACATGAGCCAGGAACGACAATGCACTGTGGTGTCGATGACAATAAACAGACCTGAGCCCGAGCCAGCCCTCAGTCTGGGTCGAACTTTCTCCGCCACTGGAGGTAGAAGAGAGGGGGCAGCCGGCAAGTGGAGGGAAGGTGTGATGGCGAGCTTGAGGAATCTCACTTCCAGCCATTGCTGCTGCTTCTGACCAGCTCGGGTTGGTACAAGAGGCCCTCCGTTGGTGGGGATCGACCATGGATGTTACATCCTGGGTGTATGCAGCCAGGGCAGTACGATGTCACTAGAAATGATTCCACTGGCTTAATAGCTAAGCCACACGTGAAGGCCAGGAACTGGACTTAGTTCTCAGAGGCTATTTGAGACTCACACTATTGGGAACATTTAAGCTGTCTTATCCCCACTACCCCCTCTCCCTGGCTGTGACAACTTCAGGAACTGATTTAAAGTTGGTACTAACTGTGTCTGAAACCCCACCAGCACCACATACATCACCTGCCCAGCGGACCCAAAGAAGACCCTGGGCATCAAGCTGCCCTTCCTTGTGATGATCATCAAGAACCTGAAGAAATACTTCACATTCGAAGTCCAGGTGAGGACCACAAGGACAGCTGCTGTGTCCCATTACCAAAACGTATGTGTGTGAACTTGCCCCACACATCTCCTTTAAACTTCCACCCTCTCACTTTTAAAAGCGCGTCCTCTGTCTTTCCTTCCCTCCTTCCCGGCCCTTTGAGCTGCTCTGATTCAATGCTAGTCTCATCACAGGACCGTTGACAATGACCAATTAACCTACATCACTTGACATTTTTCCCCTTGGGAGAAATATTCTGACTGTAGTCACCTCTCAAGATCTTATAAACCTTTATCAGGCCTCTGCCAATCCAAAGCAAATCACCCAACACAGGCAGCGTCGTGCTGAATGCAATCTGCAGCCTCTCGTGGGGATACCCAGAACTGCACAAAATACTGCAGAAGTGGCTTGACCCGAGTTTTATACAGCTGCAGCATAACCTCCTGACTCTTGTACTCAGTACTCTGACTGATGAAGGCACACACATCACTGGCCTTTGTTTTTACTAACCTATTGTGATACGGTAACGTAGCCATTAGCGCAATGCTTTACCGTTCCAGTGGTCACTGACCGAGGTTCAGTTCCCAATGCTGTCTGCAAGGAGCTTGTAAGTTCTCCCAGTGACTGCGTAGGCTTTCCCCCAGTGCTCTGGATTCCTCCCACACTGCAAAGACGCCGGTGCGGGTTAGGGTTAGTAAGTCGTGTGCTGTGGAGGCGTGGCGAGACTTGTGGGCTGCTCCCTGCATGTCTTTGGGCTCTGATGGTTGACGCAAACCACATATTTCTCCGAGTTTCAATGTACATGTGATAAATAAAGCTTTAACAACAAAGAGACGTGTGCAGCCACTTTCAGTGAGCTGTGGACTTGGACCCCAGGATCCCTCTGTACATCACTGTAGTCTGTGTACAGTGTCCTTTTCCTCGTCCCGAAGTACAGCCTCCTCTTGTTCGCACATCACTCCTGCTGGGGCATAGGCCACCGCTAGCTGCTCCCCAAGGTCCTCTATCCTAGCCCATCTACGAAGACCCTTCCTCTCGCAGGGACGAGGTCGTTGGAGCTTTCGTTGACATTTCTGTGGCTCTGGACTTTTACGGGATGGGGTTGACAGGCCCACGTCCAACCCTCCTGCTTTCGCATCTGGCCCTGGTGGAGGTCAAGTGAAGCACTGGCTGGATTAAATCCCACTAACCTGTTCCGGCAGGTGCTGGATGACAAGAATGTGCGACGGCGGTTCCGGGCCAGCAACTACCAGAGCACGACACGGGTGAAGCCCTTCATCTGCACCATGCCCATGAGGCTGGACGATGGCTGGAACCAGATCCAGTTTAACCTGTCCGACTTCACCCGCCGAGCCTACAGCACCAACTACATTGAAACGCTGCGAGTACAGGTGAGCGGGCGGCTGGGGGTTTCTGGCTGTTAGTACTGTGCCAGGTGGAGGGATAGGATGTCCCAGACCACTCCTTGGAAGAGGGAGTTCGGCTCTCTGGCAGAGTAGAAGCTGGCTTCGTTCTCTGTGGAGCAGAGATTAAATGAGATTGAATAGAGCAGTTTAACATAGAACATAAAATAGTACAGCACAGTACAGGCCGTTTGGCCCACAATGTTGTGCCGACCCTCAAACCCTGCCTCCCATATAAGCCCCCAACTTAAATTCCTCCATATACCTGTCCAGTAGTCTCTTAAACTTCACTAGCCATCCAGAAGCTTCTTAAAAGACCCTATCGTAACCGCCTCCACCGGCAGCCCATTCCACACACTCACCACTCTCCGCATAAAAAAACTTACCCCTGACATCTCCTCTGTACCTGCTTCCAAGCACCTTAAAACTATACCCTCTTGTCTCTAGCAATTTCAGCCCTGGGGAAGCACCTCTGTCTATCCACACGATCAATGCCTCTCATTATCTTGTACACCTCTATCAGATCACCTGTCATCCTCTGTTTCTCCAAGGAGAAAAGGCCAAGTTCACTCAACCTGTTTTCATAGGGCGTGCTCCCCAATCCAGGAAACATTCTTGTAAATCTCCTCTGCACCCTTTCTATGGCTTCCACATCCTTCCTGTAGTGAGGTGACCAGAACTGAGCACAGTACTCCAAGTGGGGTCTGACCAGGGTCCTATATAGCTGCAACATTACCTCTCAGCTCTTAAACTCAATCCCACAGCTGATGAAGGCCAATACACCGTATGCCTTCTTAACCACAGAGTCAACCTGCACAGCAGCTTTGAGTGTCCTATGGACTCGGACCCCAAGATCCCTCTGATCCTCCACGCTGCCAAGAGTCTTACCATTAATACTATGTTCTGCCATCATATTTGACCTACCAAAATGAACCACCTCACACTTATCTGGGTTGAACTCCATCTGCCACTTCTCAGCCCAATTTTGCATCCTATCAATGTCCCACTGTAACCTCTGACAGCCCTCCACACTATCCACAACATCCCCAACCTTTGTGTCATCAGCAAATTTACTAACCCATCCTTCCACTTCCTCATCCAGGCCATTTATAAAAATCACGAAGAGCAGGGGTCCTGAAACAGATCCCTGAGGCACACCACTGGTCACTGACCTCCATGCAGAATATGACCTATCTACAACGACTCTTTGCCTTCTGTGGGCAAACCAGTCCTGGATCCACAAAGCAATGTCCCCTTGGATCCCATGCCTCCTTAATTTCTCAATAAGCCTTGCATGGGGTACCTTATCAAATTCCTTGCTAAAATCCATATACGCAACATCTACGGCTCTACCTTCATCAATGTGCTTAGTCACATCCTCAAAAAATTCACTCAGGCTCGTAAGGCATGACCTGCCCTTGACAAAGCCATGTTGACTATTCCTAATCATATTATGCCTCTCCAAATGTTCATAAATCCTGCCTCTCAGGATCTTCTCCATCAACTTACCAACCACTGAAGTAAGACTCACTGGTCTATAATTTCCTGGGCTATCTCTACTCCCTTTCTTGAATAATGGAACAACATCCGCAACCCTCCAATCTTCCAGAACCTCTCCCGTCCTCATTGATGATGCAAAGATCATTGCCAGAGGCTCAGCAATCTGCTCCCTCGCTTCCCACAGTAGTCTGGGATACATCCCGTCCAGTCCCGGTGACTTATCCAACTTGATGCTTTCCAATAGCTCCAGCACATCCTCTTTCTTAATATCTGCATGCTCAAGCTTTTCAGTCCACTGTAAGTCATCCCTACAATCTCCAAAATCCTTTTCCGTAGTGAATACAGAAGTAAAGTATTCATTAAGTATCGTCGCTATTTCCTCCGGTTCCAAACACACTTTTCCACTGTCACACTTGATTGGTCCTATTCTCTCACATCTCATCCTCTTGCTCTTCACGTACTTGTAAAACGCCTTGGGGTTTTCCTAAATCCTGTCTACCAAGGCCTTCTCATAGCCCCTTCTGGCTCTCCTAATTTCATTCTTAAGATGCTTCCTGCTAGCCTTATAATCTTCTAGATTCATATTATTACATAGTTTTTTGAACCTTTTGTAAGTTCTTCTTCAGCCTTTGTGCACCACAGATCTTGCACCCTACCATCCTTTCCATGTCTTATTGGAATGTACCTACTCAGAACCCCACGCAAATATCCCCTGAATATTTGTCACATTTCATCGGTATGTTTCCCTGAGAACATCTGTTTCCAGTTTATGCTTCCAAGTTCCTGCCTGATAGCCTCATATTTCCCTTTACTCCAATTAAACGTTTCCCTAACTTGTCTGCTCCTATCCCTCTCCAATGCTATGGTAAAGGAGATAGAATTATGATCACTATCTCCAAAACGCTCTCCTACTGATAGACCTGACACCTGACCAGGTTCATTTCCTAATACCAGATCAAGTACAGCCTGTCCTCTTGCAGGCTTATCTACATATTGTGTCAAGAAACCTTCCTGGACACACTTAACAAACTCCACCCCATCTAAACCCCTCACTCTAGGGAGATGCCAGACAATATTTGGGAAATTAAAATCTTCCATCACAACAATCCTGTTATTATTACACCTTTGCAGAATCTGTCTCCCTATCTGCTCGTTGATGTCCCTGTTACTATTGGGTGGTCTATAAAAAACACCCAGTAGAGATATTGACCCTTACCTATTAACCTCTACCTACAGAGACTCTGTAGACAACCCCTTCATGACCTCCTCCTTTTCTGCAGCCGTGACACTATCTCTGATCAACAGTGCCATACCCCACCTCTTTTGCCTCCCTCCCTGTCCTTTCTGAAACATATAAAGCCTGGCACTTGAAGTAGCCACTCCTGCCCCTGCACCATCGAAGCCTCTGTAATGGCCACAACATCATAGCTCCAAGTGCTGATCCACGCTCTTAGCTCATCCGCTTTATTCATAATACTACTCGCATTAAAATGGACACATGTCAAACCATTGGTCTGAGTGCTTCCCTTCTCTATCACATGCCTATCCTCCCTTTCGCACTGTCCCCAAACTTTCTCTATTTATGAGCCTACCTCCCTTTCCTCCGTCACTTCAGTTTGGTTCCCACCTCCCAGCAATTCTAGTTTATACTCTCCCCAATAGCATCAGCAAAGCTCCCTACCAGGATATTGGTTCCCCTCGGATTTAAGTGCAACCCGTCCTTTTTGTACAGGTCACACCTGCCCCAGAAGAGGTCCCAGTGATCCAGAAATCTGAATCCCTCCTAATCTCTGTTCTAAATTGATGTCCTTCTATTCTGATGAGGCTGTGCCCTCTGGTCCTAGACTTCCCTGCATCCACACCATCTAGGCCCTTCAGTATTCAATAAGTCTTAATGAGATTCTCCCCCCCACCCCTTAACTCCAGTGAGTACAGGGCCAAAGCCAGCCTCATACATTAACCCTTTCTTCTCTCGTTAACCTCCTCTGGCCCCTCTTGAATGCCGATAGATCTTTTCCAGATAAAAGACCCAAAACTGCTCACATGCCTCATAAAGCCTCAGCGTTATGTACTTGCTTTAATATCCTAGGTGGGCTGCTGGCATTGGGCCTGTTCTGTGCTGTATCGCCAAATCAAAATGATCCTGGTTTGTCCAACCTCTCCAGACAGGTTGTACCTGCTCATCCAGGCAGTGTGCTGGGGCACACGTTCTGCAGAAGGAATTCCAGGTTTTGAGTTGTGCTGGGCACATGAGGGGGAATCATCTTTACTGGGTGGTGAGAGTGTGGAAAGAGCTGCCAGCGGAAGTGGTGCTTGCAGGTTTGATTGCAATATTTACGAGAGCACGGGAGGGTCAAGAGCAGAATAGAAGTTCTCCGTGGGCTGAATGGCCAAATTCTGCTGCTATGTCTTACGGCCTGTTTTTGTGCTGTGACTCTCTGACTGCATGTGTGGACTTTTGATCAGTCCAACTGCAAAGAAGAACACACAGATCGTAAAAGTCACTTTAATGCAAAGCTTCAGGTGCCTGACTTCCCACTGTCTCTGGAGATTAGCAGCCAGGCGTGTTTGTGCCATTGAATTGGATCTGCCTTTTCTTGGACAGAAGCCAAAGGACCAGGGATGGATTCCGCCCTGTCAGCCCTTTGGGGCATGTTAGTCAACCAGCCCAGTTGACTGGGGCCGATGCGTCACCCTGAGCTGACTTCCTATGACTCGGTCGCTTGTTTGTCTTTCAGATTCACGCCAACTGTCATATCCGGCGGGTTTACTTCTCCGACAGGCTGTACTCAGAGGACGAGCTCCCCGCAGAGTTCAAGCTGTACTTACCAGTGCAGAATAAATCCAAGGTGAGTGTGAGGGGGAGCCTGGCACTCTGCGTACAGGAGGGTCTTCGTGGCCGGCACTGTGGAGTCGTGAGATTCTCCAGGTGCTGGAAATCTTGAGCAACACTACCTGCTGGAGGAACTCAGCAAGTCGGGCAGCATCTGTGGAGGGGAATAAACTGCCAGTGTTCCGGGCTGAGACTCCTAATCAGGACTGGAGGTAACTCCCTTCCTTTCCAGTCCCAATGAAGTGTCTCGGCCTGGAACGTTGGCATTCACCCATCGAGTCTGCTTCGCCATTCCATCATGGCTGATCCTGGTTTCCACTCAACCCCGGACACCCGCCTTCTCACCATATCCTTTGATGCCCTGACCGATCAGGAAACCATCAACTTCAGCCTTAAATATACCCATGGACTTGGCCTCCACCGCAGAGCGTTCCACAGGTTCATCACTTCCTGCTAAAAATATTCCTCCTTATCTCCGTTCCAAAGGGTCGCTCCCCATTTTTGAGGCTGTGCCCTCTAGTTCTGGATACCCCCATTACATCTCTCCCTGTCCACCCTATCTAGTCCTTTCAACATTCGGTAGGTTTCAGTGAGATTCCCCCCACGTTCTTCTAAATGCTAGTGAGTGCAGTCCCAAAGCTACCAAACGCTCCTCGTATGTTAACCCCTTCATTCCTGGAATAATCCTTGTGAACCTCTTCTGGACTGTCCAATGACAACATGTCCTTTCTGAGATATGGGGTCCAATACTGTGAACAATACTCCAATTGCGCACTGACTGGTGTCTTATAGAAGCTCAGCGTTATCTCCTCGCTTTTATATTCTGTTCCCCTTGAAATAAATGCCAACATTGTATTTGCCTTCTTTACCACAGACTCAACCTGTAAATTAACCTCTAGGAGTGTTGCATGAGGACTACTAAGTCCCTCTGCACCTCTGATGTCTGAACTTTTTCCCCATTTGGGTAATAGTCTGCACTATTGTTCCTTTTATCAAAATGCAATATCATACATTTCCCAACACTGTTACATCTGCCACTTCTTTGTCCATTCTTCCAATTTGTCTAAGTCCTGCTGCAATCACATTGCTTCCTCAGCACTACCTATCCATCCACCTGTCTTCATATCATCCATAAACTTTCCCACAAAGCCATCAATTCCATTATCCAAATCATTGACAAACAATGAGAGAAGCAGCGGTCCCAACACCACTAGTCACAGCAGCCAACCAGAAGAGCCCTCTTTTATTCCCACTCACTATCTCCTGTCAGCCATTCCTCTATCCATGCCAGTATCTTTCCTGTAACGCCATAGGATTTTATCCTGTTAATCAGCCTCATGTGTGGCACCTTATCAAACACCTTCTGAAAATCCAAGTACATGACATTCACTGCCTCACCTTTGTCAATTACAGTATATGTATATTGAATAGATTAAAAATCATGCAAAAACATAAATAATATATATTTAAAAAGTGAGGTAGTGTCCAAAGATTCAATATTCATTTAGGAATCGGATGGCAGAGGGGAGAAGCTGTTCCTGAATCACTGAGTGTGTGCCTTCAGGCTTCTGTATCTCCTACCTGATGGTAACAGTGAGAAAAGGGCATGCCCTGGGTGCTGGAGGTGCTTAATAATGGACACTGCCTTTCTGAGACACCGCTCACTAAAGATGTTCTGGGTACTTTGTAGGCTAGTACCCAAGATGGAGCTGACTAGATTTACGACCCTCTGCAGCTTCTTTGGGTCCTGTGCAGTAGCCTCTTCATACCAGACAGTGATGCAGCCTGTCCTTTCATCGGATTTTAGAAGCTTTCCAGTCATCTAACTTCCCACTCACTTTAGCTACCACGTATGCTTTTTCCTTGGCTTTTACGCAGTCCTTAACATCCTACTCCTGCCATTTGAGAACTTCTTTCTCTGTGGGACATATCTATCCTGCGCCTTGTGAACTATTCCCAGAAACTTCAGCCACCCCTGCTCTGTCGTCATCCCTGCCAGTATCCTTCTCCAGTCCACCTGGGCAAACTCATCTCTCATGCCCCTGTAATTCCCTTTATTCCATTGCAACACTGATACACCTAACTTCTGCTTTTCCCTCTCAAATTGCAGTATGAATTCAATCATATTATGATCACTGTCTAAGGGTTCCTTTACATTAAGCTCCCTAATAAGATCTGGGTTATTACACAACACCCAATCTAGGATAGCCTTTCCGCGAGTAGGCTCAATCACAAGCTGCTCTAAAAAGCCATCTCGTAGAGATTCAACAAATTTCCTGTCTTGCAATCTGACACCAACCTGATTTTTCCCAATCCCCTTGCATATTGAAGTTCCTCATTACAATTTAGATTATGAGAACACTCAGTCCTCTTTTATTGTCATTTAGAAATGCATACATGCATTAAGAAATGATACAATGTTTCTCCGGAGTGATATCACAGAAAAACAGGACAGACCAAAGACTAACACTGACAGAACCACGTAATTATAACATATAGTTACAGCAGTGCAAAGCAATACCATAATTTGATGAAGAACAAACCATGGGCACAGTAAAAAAAAAAAAAAAGTCTCCAAGTCCCGAGTCGATCGACTCCCGAGTCCCTGATAGCAGGTGGCAAAAGGGAGAAACTCCTTGCCATAAACCTCCAGGCACCGTCAACTTGCCGATACCTTGGAAGCAGCCGACTCCAGCCGACACTGAGTCCATCCGTCCGAAAACTCCGAGCTTCCGAGCAGCCTCTCTGATACAGCCTCCGACCTCTCCCCGGCCGCTGAAACACACAAAGCCGAGGATTTCGAGGCCTTCAGCTCCGGAGATTGTGTCGTTACCCTCATTACATGCATCTTCCAGCTCCCTTGCAATCTCAACCCCACATCTTGGAGTCCTCTATGATTCCCATAATGTTTTTTTCACCCTTGCAGATTCTTAACTCCACCCACAAAGATTCAACAGTCTCTGACTCTGTCACCGCTTTCTAAAGCTGTAATCCCATCTCTTAACCAACAGAGCCACACCACGCCCTATGCCTTCCGGCCTGTCCTTTCAATACAAAGCATATCCTTTGATGTTAAGCGCCCAATTATGGGCTTCTTTCAGCCATGACTCAGTGATGCCCACAATGTCATATCGACCAATCTCTAATTGTGCCACAAGTTTGTCCTCCTTATTCCAAACGCTACATGCATTTAAATACAGCACCTTTGGTCCTGCATTCTTCGCTCTTATGAATTTTTCCTCTGTGGTACAATTGAACTCTTTGCTCTGTCTGCATTTACATCCAGTCATTGGCTTGTCCTTCCTTGCATTCATGCTACACCCATCATCTACTTGTAAACCTGCTGGCTCATCCTCAGCTCTATCACCCTGGTTCCCATCCCCCTGTCATGTTAGTTTAAACCACTAAGAACAGCTCTAGTAAATCTGCCCGCAAGAATATCGGTCCCCCTCCGATTCAAGTGCAACTGGCCCCTTTTGTACAGGTCCCACCTGCCCCAGAAGAGGTTCCAGTTATCCAGAAACCTGAATCCCTGCCTCCTGCTCCAATTCTTTAGCCACACATTTATTTGCCACCTCATTCTATTCCTCTCCTCACAGGCAGCAATCCCAAGATTACTACCCTTGAGGTCCTGTTTCTCAGCTTCCTTCCTAACTCCCTGTTTGGTACCAAGATGTACCACGACTTCTGGCTGCTCACCCTCCCTTTTCAGGATATCGTGGATGCATCGAGAAACATCTGGGAGGCAAACTACCGTTGGTGTTTCCTTTTGGCGTCCACAGAATCTCCTATCTGTCCGCCTGACTATCGAGTCCACTGTTACTGCTACATCCTCTTCAGTTCCCTCCCCTTCTGAGCCACGGGGCCAGACTCAAAATGGAGTACTTATTGTTGACTGGGATGGCCACAGGGGTGCTCTCCACTATCTGACGTTTCACCCTTCCCTCTCCTGACAGTCACCCATTTATCTTGTCTCCTGTAGCCTTGGGGTGACCACCTCCCTGTAGCTCCTGTCTCACTACTTCACTTTCCCTAACAAGCCAAGGGTTATCGAGCTGCAGCTCCAATTCCCTAACACAGTCTCTAAGGAGCTGCATCTCGATGCCCCTGTCACAGAATGTGGCCATCGGGGAGGCTGGGAGTCTCCTGGAAATCCCACATCTGACATCCAGAACAGAACACTGGCTCTGTAGACACATCCCCTATTCTGTCAAGAGTTCAATAAGAAATGAGCTTACCTTGCCTCGGCCTGTTTTATGCTGAAGCTTTATTGAGCCAAAGCCGGACTATTCTGCCTCACACTACTCAGACGACTGCTTCCATGATGACTGCTCCACCTCTTTTATAGAGACTGGGTTTCTCATCAAAAATCTTTGTCGGAGCTGCGTGGGAATGCTCCTGTTGTGTCTGCTCGGTATTCCAATCAACGTTGAGTTGCTCCAGCAATTTTTGTGTTGCTGCCATATGGACATTGGAGGCCATTATGGGGGAGGACTTCCTTGCCTGAGTGAAAACTCTGAGCAGTTTGTATAGTTGGACAGTCAGTGTCCATTGCTTTCTCACCAAGGGTGCAGTCTTGTCCAGTGAGATTGTCCAGACCTGCCTTGGTGCCCATGAAGAGAGGTAAGTTCTCCGAGTGTTGGACTGTCTCAGGATAATCCCTGCATTTCCTTTAAGCTGAAAACAACTTCAAAAGGTCCCCTGTTCTGAACTGGTGGTTGTTCAGTGACCTTTTGGGTGCTGTTGGGTTAGTGTCTTGTCCACTGTTGGCTCTTACATCAGTCAACATCTCAGAAACTGAGGGGTTTTTGCCTGGTGGCTGGTGGAGTGATGTTAATGTACCTTCCTGCTGCCCTGGACAGAGCAGCCACCTCACAGCATTAATGTGCCCTGCAGTCTGCTCTCTCTGCTCCCACTGCTGGGTGTGCAAAGGGACTGAGGGGAATGGAGGTGTGACAAGATGGGTGCCCCCGCCGTACTCTCTTCTCACTACTGTCAGGAAAATGGTACAGGAGCCCTGTGACCCACATCAAGAGGTTTAGGGACAGTTATTACCCCTCAACTATTGGGCTCCTGAACCAGTGAGGATAACTTCACTCACCTCAACTGGTTTCACGCTCACCTCAAGGACTCTTCATCATATGTTCTCCATTTATTGCTTAATTATTTATTATTATTTTGTTTTGTATTTGCACAGATGGCCTTTTGCACGTTGTCTGCCCTGTTGGATGCCATCTTTCACTGATTCTATTGTGTTCCGTTTTATTTACTGTGAACGCCTGCAAGAAAATTGTTCTCGGGAATGTATAGGGTGACATATTTGTACTTTGAACTTTACGAATATCTCTTCTTCCAGTGAGCTGTGAGAACGGAACGGAGTATCTACTGACTGTCAGAGGTTTGGTTCCCTCACCGTCTCATCTGCGCCGTCCGAAGGAGAAACCCTTAGGAAAGTGAATGCTTTGTATATTTTCATTTAATATAAACCCATTGTTTAAGCAGTGTTTGTTTTGCCTTTAATATTGTATCTTTTATTAGAAATAAAGTTCTCAAATTTGAGCAGGTCTGAGTTTCATTGAAGGTCCAAGAGGATCTTGAGAGAGTATGTAAGAAGCTCCTTGTTTGGGCTGATCTTCTGTACACCACCCATCCCTAAGGACAGAGTACAGCCTGCAGAAACTCGAAGGATCTCCCTCTCACTTTCTTTACAAGTTTATAAAACTGAGAGGCATAGAAACCTGCGAGGTGAGTCTCTCTGTTGGTTAGGGATGCCCAGAGCTGTTTGTGATGAGCAGGCTCCCCCACTCCACCAGCTGATGAGTCCAAGGAAACAGCAGAGACTGATATTGATAGTTTGACACCTGTGGCATTGCCAGTCAGCATTGAACTCAATGTAGGACAATGGTGTCTTTGGGGACTACAGCTCCAGATTCTTCCATTGGGGTTTACTCCTGAAACCTTCCCCACAGCTAACAAGACCCATCTGCCCAAAGTGCCTGGCTTTAAGGCACCAGTAATCCGCCTTTGCCCCTTCTCCCATCTGTAGAAACTGTTCTGCTTGGCTTAGTAGCTAAGCCACACGTGAAGACCAGGCATTAGACTTGGTTGTCAGAGGCTATTTGAAATGCACCCCATTGGGAGCATTTGATAGGTGGTGGGAGCTTTTCCCCATTACATCTCCCGGCTATGACAACCTTAAGCAACCTAGGAGCCTGTATTGCATGATATACAGCACCGAGACAGGCCCTTTGGCCAATCAAATTCCTAGTACGCTTGTCACGTTCGGCCCACATCCCTCTAAACCAGGGGTTTCCAATGTGGGGTCTATGGACCCCTTAATGGTATTGAGCCATTGCATAAAAAAAGGTTGGAACCCCCTCCTCGAAACCTTTCCTATCCACATACCTGTCCAAGTATCCTTTTCCAGTATTATTGTTCCTGCCTCAACTATGTCTTGTTCTGTGGATGAAAGGCCCATTAAATCTCTCCCTGCACAACTTAAACCCGTGCTGTCTGGTTCTTGATTCCCCAACCCTGGGAAAGACTGTGCATTCACTCTATGCCCCTCATGATTTTATGCACTCCTTTAAGATCAACTCTCATACATCTACACTCCAGTGACTAAAATCCCAAGATGAACAACTTCCCTCTGTAACTCAGTCCCTCAGCTTGTAGCAACATCGCTGTAAATCTCTGCATTTCTTACAGCTTAATGACATCTTTCACAAATGGGGTGGGGTGACCAAATCAGACAATGTTCCGAACATCTTGTACAACTGCAACACCATGTCCCAATGTGTCTATTCAGTGACCTGAAGACAGGTGTGTCAAAAGCCACCTTGACGACCCTGTCTACCTGCGACACCACTCCAACAACAATCTGGAAGGCTCAGCAAGGAAGGCCAAGGCTTGCAACTGGGTCTGAACTATTTGAACTGTACAAGGTTCCTAAAACAATAAACAGCTCTTGGGGACTTTATTGAAAAGAATGTTTATTAAAAACCATTTGTTCTCATCCCCACATTGGGATGGTCAGACCTCATTGGCCTCGTTTATTCCATGATCAACTTTAAATGTTTTCACATAATTACAAGCTTAAAAAAAAAACTCCAAAAAACTTGGCACAGGAAGACTGAGATCAGTATTAGATTAAACCAATACACACTAACTGTGCAGTAAACACATTTGATGGGATCCTTTGGTGATTAGAGGAAGGCAGTGATATGGCTGGAGGCCGTTAGGCACCCAGCCGATTCTACACAACTGTACAGCACCACCAGGACTGGGTTCGGCCAGTGAATGTCGACCTGTTCCCTTGGGGGGTGGGGGCTCACTGAAGGCACGGTTAGTGACCATTCTTTGAGGTGTACACAGTTAGCACTTGAATAAGAGTCTGTAAAGTCCTAATGAGGAACGCTGACTCACGGCGATTCACATCTGAGACCAGAGTTCCAGCCACTGGTGAAGGGGGCTCGGGGGCTTAGCAGCAGAAAGATGAAGGGCTGGACCAGTAGGACCTCTGTCCACAGATATCCCTGCCACACAGCTGGGGACGGCTTTCTGTGGTGTACACCACAGGAGGGCTCTCTTGACAACTGAGGCCCCATTGTACGTTAGAATGGCAGTGATGGCTCACCCTCGGCCTGAAGCCACGCGGGCAGGCGGGGGCATAACTATATGTGCAGTGTGCTGTTGGTAATGTGTTGCCCTACAGGAACACTTCTGCTTTGCTGATGAAAACATGAGAGAAACAGCAAAGGGATGGCCCCCTTTCCACTGCTCGGTCTCCATTTCCAGTGGCGACTCCAGTGATACTGGTGAGGGCTGCCAGACGTGGTGGTAGGGAAGATTGAGCTGGTCCTTGTGACCCAGACCACCGCAGCAACAGGTAGACTTGGCCAAAACACCAGATCTGGGCTCCTAGTGGTGCAGATATCCATGGGGTGGGTAAACTCCCATCTCCCTGTGCCTCAGGACAGACACTGGACAGATCCTTCTGCACAGTAACACTCACAAAATTGCATTGATACTGCGGTCTACCTCACAGTAAGAAATAGTCATTTACAATCCAGAGTTACAAAAGAAAACAGAGACAGGCACTTGGTGAAATAAGTTTCTGGGAGAGGCTGATGCTGCCCCTGAAGACACTGGATTCTCACTGTCCGGCGGTTTAAAGTGACAGATGATTGTACAAAGACCTTCGCCCACACAGAGATCATCCGCGACTGAACGCTACGTGTGTGGGGGGGGAACGGGTGTCAGGTGAGGAGAGAATGATTGCTGCCATGTGGAGGACTGCTTTTTCACAGGTTGTTGTTATGCTTGCTAAGTTCTAGAGGGGGTAAACTCCAGGGTTTAGTGGGTGAGGGAGAGCTTTCCTGGTCTGGGAGCCGCTGTGTAGAGTCCCCTCATGAGACAGTGGTTTCCCCGATCTACAGCAGGGTGGGAGCTCGAAGGAAGCCCCTTGACACTTGTTCACAACTGTCCACTTAAATACACTTCCCCAGATTGAAATCTCAAATTCCCTTTTTTATGGTGTTTATATTAACGGGCAGTGAGCACCAGAGGAAATTTGATAACCAGGTTTGTGGCTGATCTGTGTGTCCCAGGTGAGTGCCAGGAGTTCCTGAACGTGGGTCCTCCTAAGGCCAGGACCCAAGGGCAGGTTCACCTCTGCAGAAAGTCTCCCTCCCCAGCACTCCCCACCCTATGAAGATGACCACAGGACGTACATTGTGAAGCAGGGTGACTGGAGGGGTGAACCCACGTTAGCCAGGTGGGGAGTGGAATGGAAGGCCTCTGTTACCAGGCAAATGAGCTGCCCCTCTCGGACCCCAAGACGTGGAGACCAGGAGAACAGCCAAGGGTTCAGGTCCCCAGGCTGTGACAGGGAGGCAGGGGGAGTCAGAGGAAATTGCACATCCCCTCCCCCAGCACCCTTGGAATTGGGTCCAAACACACAGACCGCCAGCCCCACTATAATGGATGGTCTTGCACTCTCTGAGTTCAGAGACTCCCCACCCCCCTAACACATGGCCCCGACCCCCTCCACTCCCCACAGCTGGAGTTACTTCTAATTAAAGGGTCGTTTCCTGCCCCTTTAAGGCATTAATCTCTCACTCAGGTAATGAAATAGTGACACTTGCTCTCCCCCCACCCAAAGGCTCCTGGTGAGGGTGGCAGGAGGGTGCGGGAGTCACAGGCTGCCGCCGTAGTTCAGGATGTAGTAGTCGTGGACGTACATGAGGACGGCCACTGGCTGACCAATGATCAGGGAGAGCCAGACGGCTGCGTTGCCGTAATTCCCACTCAGGAACCGGCCCACCAGCCAGGCCAACGGCACCTGTGTGGAAGAGAGGGATCAGATTCAGTGGCAGAGTTTTAAAATTTTATTTAGAGAAAACAGAGTGGAACAGGCCCTTCTGGCCCTTTGAGCTGAACCGTCCAGCAACTCCTGATTTTCCCCGGCCTAATCATGGGACAATTTACACAGCCCAGCTACTCCTGATTCAACCCCGGCCTAATCACGGGACAATCTACACCAGCCCAGCAACTCCTGATTCAACCCCGGCCTAATCACGCGACAATCTACACCAGCCCAGCAACTCCTGATTCAACCCTGGCCTAGTCACAGGACAACTTACACCGGCCCAGCTACCCACTGATTGTGACGGGACAATTTACACTGGACTATGAGAGGAAACCTATGCACACATTGGAAGGATTGTGCAAACTCGCTGACAGAGGATGCCAGAATTGAATATGAACTCCCACACCCTGGGCTATAATAGTGTTGTGCTGTTCTGCTACACCGTGGCACCCAAATACCTGTACTACCTCGGTGAGGGAAGGCGATACCACCCCCATCCCTCTCTGAGGATCTAACACCCACCCCCCCAACATAACCGAACAACTCGTATTTAATGGGTACAAAGGGTGGCTTCTTCATACCTCCCCATCTAACTTCTTACCTTCTTCACCATCCCATCAAGCCACGGTCCCACTTTATTCCAAAAGTGTTTTGTCTCACTGCACTTGCTGGGATTAAATTCCACACTCCCAACTTTCCATCTGATTGATAGAGTCACAGAGAAGTACAGCACAGAAACAGGCCCTTTGGCCCATCTAGTCTGTGCCAAGCAACACACATCAAAGTTGCTGGTGAACGCAGCAGGCCAGGCAGCATCTCTAGGAAGAGGTACAGTCGACGTTTCGGGCCGAGACCAATGTGCCAAAACCTCTCTTTACGACTCTGTCTACCTGTGACGCTGCTTTCAATGATTTATGTACCCGTACTCCCAGATCCCTTTGCTTGACCACGCTCCTCAGTGCCCTGTCGTTCACTGTGTAAGATCTAAACTGATTCGTCCTGTTGAAGGGCGAAACCTCTGTCGTCACCTTGGACGACCTTCCTTGCTATCCACAACACCAGTTCACACATCCTCTACCGCCGCAGCCCCTCGGAAAGGCCCAGCGTGGTGCAGTCACTCACCTGCGCCATCATGCCCATGAATGCCCAGAGCCGGAACATCTTCAGAGGGACGCTGACCAGGTACTAGAGAAGGAAGAGAGAGCCCAGTGAATGCAGAGCAGAACATAACAGCATCAACCCCCCTTTAATCTCAAGACTTTTAAAAATGTTCACTTCTCCATTTTTTAACATTCCATCTGACATGACCTTGCCCCTTCCTTAGCCTCTTCATCTTCCCCTGCAGGATCTCCGCATCCACCTCAAAGCCCACCTGGTGACGTATCATGAGCGAAGAACCCTCCCACCTCCCACTGACAAGTCATGGTAGTGTAGTAGGGGTTACACGCTAGCATCGTGGTCAGTGTAATGTGATACAGCACCATCAACCGCCAGTGAGGGTTCAATTCCCACGATATCCGTAAGGACTTTGTACGTTCCTCCCGTGACTGTGTGGGCTTCCTCCCAGATTCCAAAGATGCACGGCTCAGGGCACTGGAAGCCTGGTGACATTACTGGGCTGCCCCCATCCCACCCTTGGACAGTGTTTGTCACTGACACAAACAATGCATTTCACCAGATGTTTTGATGTACATGTCACAAATACTTTATATTCATTTATTTGTATTTAGAGATACAGTGCCCAGCAACCCCCGATAACCCCGATTTAACCCCAGCCTAATCACGGGACAATAACGTAGCCGGTGCATCTTTGGACTGTGAGAGAGAAGCGGAGCACTGCGTTCCACGGGAGGACGTACAGACACTCCTTCCAGAGGACGTCAGGATTAAACTCCAAACTCCGACGCCCCCAGTTGTAATAGTCCCGCTAACCACTGTGGCAAATCGTCAGCGTTTAACGAACTGACCTCATGGAAGAAAGCTGAGGCGAGGAAGACTGCTGTCTGAGCCGTTCGCTTGTTCACCCCCTGCTTCAGCATGGGCTTGTAGAAGTGTCTGTGGGGAAAATCGGCAGAGGTGATTCAGTTACCCATCCGCATGTGTATCTGAGCAGATCCTGTGGCGGGTGCCGAGATCACAAATCCGATGTACAGTACAGAGCCCACCTTGTTATAGAATCACACAGCAGGGAGACAGGCCCACCAGCCCAACTGGTTCATGCTGACCAAGGTGCTCCAACCAAACTAGCCCCATTTGCTCACATATGGCCCATATCCCTCTCAACCTTTCCCATCCATGTACCTGTCCAGGGTGGCGGGTGGAGATATGTCTCTGCCAAAGGAGGTGTAAGGTGCTTGCACCCTCTGCTAGCCTGCAGGTCACCCTTGGGCAAGGTGTAGCACCTGCTTAGCCCCCGATCAGTGTCCCATGAGGCCATGGGAGCGGGTGGTGGGCGGTCGTATGAGTACCTGGTGCACATCACAAGTCACTGACACCAAGCAGACAGTCTCTGAAGAGCATTGACAATGGCGGGCTTCACCTGTCTTACGAAGGCACTGCCCAGAAGGCAAAAGGAAACCACTTCTGTAGAAAAATTTGCCAAAAGCAATCACAGTCATGGAGACCGTGATTGCTCATGTCATACGGCACAGCACATGATGATGATGATAATCATGCCCAAAGTACCTTTTAAATGTCGTTAATTTACCTGCTTCATCTGCTTTTTCTGGCAGCTCGTTCCATGTACTGAACACGTTCTGAGTGAAAAAGCTGCCCCTCAGGTCCCCATTCAATCTCCTGCCCCTCACCTGAAACCTGTCCCCTCTGGTTATTGATTCCTCACCCTGGGGAAAAGACTGTGTGCACATTGACCCCCACAAACTTTGCCTCACTTTTTTGTGCTAATTAATTTTTGTATTTCCTATGGTAACTTATTATGCATTGCACTATACTGCTGGCACAAAACAAAACATTTTTGGAGATATGTCAGTGATATCAGAGTAGATGGTGGAAAGAATGTTTTCCATGGTGGGGGAGTCTAGGCCAAGAGGGCACAGCCTCAGTTTTAGAGGGGCGTCCATTCAAAACAGATGCAAAGAAATTTCTTTAGCCAGAGGGTGGTGTAATTGTGGAATTTATTGCCACAGGCAGCTGTGGAGGCCAGGTCGTTGGGTGTATTTAAGGCAGAGATTGATAGGTTCTTGATTGGACATGGCATCAAAGGTTACGGGGAGGAGGCCAGGGAGTGGGGCTGAGGAGGGAAAACAAAGATGGTGGAGCAGGCTCGATGGGCCAAAAGGCCTAATTCTGCTCCTATGTCTCACAGTCTTAAACGTGATTCTGATTCTGTACACCTCTCTAAGATTACCTCTCAGTCTCCCAAGTTCCAGTGAATAAGGTCCTAGCTTGTCCAACCACTCCCTATAAAGTCCTGGCAGCATCCTTGTAAACTTACTGTGCTCTTTCCAGTTTGATAAAATCTTTTCTAAAACAGGGCGACCAAAACTGAACATAATACTCCAAGTACAGCCTCATTAATATCTTAACAACTGGAATATTCACTTTATCACTTGTTCATTAACGCAAATATCTAATCAGCTAATCACGTGGCGGCAATTCAGTGCATAAAAGCATGCAGACATGGTCAAGAGGTTCGGTTGTTCAGACCAAACATCAGAATGGGGAAGATACTAGCACGGATAAAGCATTAAACTGGAGAAAATCTGCAGATGCTGGAAATCTAAGCAATACACACAAAATGGTGGAAGAACTCAGCAGGCCAGGCAGCATCTATGGAAAAAGGTAAAGAGTTGATGCTTCAGGTTAAGACCCTTCATCAGGACAGGATAAAAGGATGAGAAGTCAGAGTAAGGAGGTGGGGGAGGGGAGGAAGAAGTACCTGGTAATAGGTGATAGGTGAAGCCGGGAGAGGAGGTGGGATGAAATAAAGAGCTGGGAAGTCGATTGGTGGAAGAGATACGGGGCTGGAGAAGGGGGGATCTGACAGGAGAGGACAGAAGGCCATGGAAGAAAGGGAAGGGTGGGGAAGACCAGAAGGAGGTGATGGGCAGGTGAACAGATAAGGTGAGAGAGGGAAATGGGAATGGTGAACGGTGAATGGTGAGGTGGTGGTGGGTGGGGGGAGGGTATTACCAGAAGTTTGAGAAAAAGAATGTTCGTGCCAGCAGGTTGGAATATGAGGTGTTGCTCCTCCAACCTGAGTGTGGCCTCATCGTGACAGTAGAGGCAGCCATGGACTGATATGTCAGAACGGGAATGGGAAGTGGAATTAAAATGGGCGGCCAGTGGGAGATCCTGCTTTTTCTGGCGGAAGGAGTGTGGGTGCTCGGAGCAGTCTCCCAATCTACATTGGGTCTCACCGATGTGCAGGAGGCCACACCGAGAGCACCAAACATAGAAGGTGACCCCACCAGACTCTTAGGTGAAGTGTCGCCTCACCTGGAAGGACTGTTTAAGGTCCCGAACGGTAGTGAGGGAGGAGGTGTAGGGGCAGGTGTAGCACTTGTAACACTTGCAGTGAAGCACCAGCAGGGAGAGCAGTGGGGAGGGACGAATGGACAAGGGAGTCCTGTAGGGAGCAATCCTGGCGGAGAGCAGAAAGTTAGGGAGGGAAAGATGTACTTGGTGGTGGGATCCTGTTGGAGATGGTGGAATTTACGGAGAATTATTGCTGGACGCAGAGGTAGGTGAGGTGGTGGAGTGGTAGGTGAGGACAAGGGGAACCCTATCCCTGGTGAGGTGGTGTGAGGATGGGGGCGAGGGCAGACGTGCACAAAATGGAAGAGATGCAGGTGAGGGCAGCATGGAGGACGTCGCCTTTGTTCTAGAATGAAAAGCCTCATCCTGAGAGCAGATGCAACGGAGATGGAGGAATTGAGAGAAGGGGATGGCATTTTTACAAGTAACAGGTTAGGAAGAGATATAGTCCGGGTAGCTGTGACAGTCCGTGGGTTTATAATAGACATCTGTAGATAAGCTGTCTCCAGAGACAGAGGCAGTGAGATTGAGACAGGGGAAGGAGGTGTTAGAAATGGACCAGGTAAATTTGAGGGCAGGGTGGAAGTTGGAGGCAAAGTTGATGAAGCCGACAAGCTTTGCATGGGTGCAGCACCAATGCAGTCAATGCAGCATAGGAACAGTGCAGTACAGTCACCGGCGTAGGCTTGGAACATAAACTGTTGCACATAGCCGACAGACAGGCAGGCATAGCTGGGACCCACGTGAGTGCCCCCATGGCTACACCTTTTGTGTGAAGGAAGTGGGAAGAGCCAAAGGAGAAATTATTGAGAGTGAGGGCAAGTTCTGCCAGACGGAGGAGAGTGGTGCTGGAGAGGAACTGGTTGGGTCTGGTGTCCAGAAGGAAACGGAGAGCTTTGAGGCCTTCCTGGTGGGGGATGGGGGTGTGTAGCGACTGGACATCCATAGTGAAAATAAGACGATTGGGGCCAGGGGATCAGAAATCATTGAAAAGATCCAAAGTGTGTGAAGTGTCTCACTGACTGGCAGGAGACCAAGAGTGGGAATAAAGGGAGCATTTTCTGGTTGGCTGCTGGTGACTAGAGATGTTCCACAGGGGTCTGTGTTAGAACTGATTCTTTTTACGTTATATGTCAATTATTTGAATGACACGAATGATGGATTTGTGGCCAAGTTTGTGGATGATACGGAGATAGGTGGAGGGGCAAATAGTGTTGAGGAAGCAGGGAGACTGCAGAAAGAGCAGACAGATTAGGAGAATGAGCAAAGAAATGGCAGATGGGATACAGATCGGCAATTGTATGGTCATGCTCATCAGTAGAAGAAATGAACGCGTAGACTGTTTTCTAAATGGAGAGAAAATACAAAAATCTGAGGTGCCCTCGCAGGATTCCCGAAATGTTAATTTGCAGGTTCAGTCAGTGGTGAGTAGGGCAAATGGAATGTTAACATTCATTTCCAGAGGACTAGAATATAAAAGGAAAGAAGCAAAGAAATGTTGTGGCTCTCTGCTTCGCCTCTGTGTTTAACAACATCGATGATGGTGTTCTGCACTGACCTCTGCGTTAACCTGCTACCGAGGATTCACACACAGGCCCCACCTTTTCATAGAGTACTACAGCACAGTACAACCCCTTCGGCCCACGATATTGTGCCGACCTTTTAACCTACTCCAAGATCAATCTAACCCTTCCCTCCTACATAGCCTCCATGTTTCTATCATCCATGTCTCTACTGAAGAGGGTCATAAATGTCCCTAATGTTACAATCTCTACCACCAACATGGCATGGCGTCCTATGCCCCCACCACTCTCTGTGTTAAAACTCACCTCTGACATCCCCTCCTATATTTTCCTCCAATCACCTTAAAGTTATGCTCCTGTATCAGTTCTACCCCGGGAAAAAGTCTCTAGCTGTCCACAGCTCGCTCAACCTTACCTCATAAGACATGCTTCCTAATCCAGGCAGCATCCTGGTAAATCTCTGCACCTTCTCTAAAGCTTCCATATCCTTTCTACGAGGTAACCAGAACTGAACATAATACTTCAGGTGTGGTCTAACCAGGGTTTTAGAGAGCTGAAACATTACCTCATGGCTTTTGAACTCAATCCCTCGACTAACAAAGACCAATACACCATCTGCTTTCTTAACCATCCTATCAACTTGTGTAGCAACTCTGAGGGATCGATGGACGTGGATCCTAAGATCTTTCTGTTCCTCCACACTGTTAGGGATCCTGCCACTAACCGTGTGTTCTGCCTTCAGTTCCTATTTATAAATCCCATCTTTCATCACCAGAGACCACTGAGATCTGAGAACTTGGTTATGAGGGTTGGACAAACTTGGGCTATTTTCTCTGGAGCAGTTGAGAGATCTGATTGAGGTTTATAAAGTTATGAGAGCCAGAGATAGAGTGGAATGTCAGTATCTTTTTCCCAGAGTACAAATATCCTGGAATGGAAACACCAAGTGCAAGTGGACATAAATTTAATGTGAGGGAAGGGAATTTTTCAAGATTTTCACATGGCAATCCTATTTCATTGGACTGAGTGGTAGAAGCAGATATGATGGTGGCATCGAAGAAGTATTTATTCAGACGTTTGGCTCTGAGGAAATGGAGAATGGGCAGATGGCGTCAGCTTAGTTTGGTATTATGGTCAGCACAGACATCGTGAGTAGAAGGGCCTGTTTCTGAGCTGTGCTCTGCTGTGTTCTACATGATGAGATTGCATAACTAACCAATTCACCATCCCAGCTACGTCCCACCTCCACCCACCCACCCACCTCTCTTGTCATGGGAGTAGAGGGAGCAGTAAGGAGGCTCAGCTGAATGACCTCTCAACATCTGAGGTTTCTTATTTCCTTTGGCCAGAGGGTGGTGAATCTGTGGTATTCATTGCCAGAGATGGCTATGCATTGAGTATATTTAAAATGGAGGCTGACAGGTTCTTGATTAGTCAGGGTGTCAAAGGTTACAGGGAGAAAGCAGGAGAGAGGGATATTAAATCAGCCACAATGGAATGGCAGAGCAGGCTCCATGGGCTGAATGGCCTAATTCTGCTCCTGTGTCTTATGGTCATTTTTCTTTTACCTTTGTAAACCACTGTGAGCACTTTCTGCCCTCTGCCCCACACTGAAAAGGTTTCCTGAGTCATAGCTGGTGTCAGATCACAGACTGAAAGAGCCCCGGCTGGCTGGGAGCGCGGGAAGCTGCTCTCACCTGCTGCACCACTTGTGGACGGGAATATTCCAGTTCTTCCAGAAGTACGTCACTGTTTCCGAATTCCTAGGGCAGGAACAGATCAGAGATTTTTCAAGGTACAGTTCGGGCAGCACAGTAGTGCAACACTGTCACAGCACCGGTGACACGCGTTCAATTCCCACCCCTGTCTATAAGGGGTTTGTACATCCTCCCCGTGACCGCGCGGGTTTCCTCCCACGTATTGACCACGCGGGTGTAACTTGGCGGTGTGGGCTTGCTGGGCTGCAGGGGCATGTCACCACGCTGTGTCTCTAGGTATATAAAAGTGAAAGAGCAAGCCTGCTGCTGTCATCCTTACATAGAAAATCGAACAGTACAGCGCAGTACAGGCTCTTCGGCCCATAGTGTTGTGCCGACCCTCAAACCCTGCCTCACCTTAAATTCCTCCATGTACTTCACCCCTCCCTATCCACTCCGACTCGTGAACGTGGCCAAAGTGGCTTTTAGCACACTGTAACACATACAAAATGCCAGAGGAACTTAGCAGGTCAGGCAGAGTAGTAAATAGCTGAAGAGTTGGGCAGAGACTCTCTGGGGTGAATTGAGGGTTACAGGGACAAGGCAGGTAGGTGGAGATGAGTCCATGGCCAGATCCGCCATGATCTTATTGAATGGTGGGGTAGGCTCGATGGGTCAGGTGGCCGACTCCTGCTCCTATTTCTTATGTTTTTATCAGGACTTTATACATTGGCCTCATCAGTCAGGACACCGAGTATAGAAGTTGCAACGTAATGTTCCAGTTCACAAGGTGTTGGTGAGACTGCATTTAGAACACTGATCGGCTTTGAGTATCCCGTGATCACTGTTTGTTTCGATATACATGTGAGAAGTAAATGAAACTGAATCAGAACGAACCTGCGAAGTGCCGAGGAGATTTAAGAGGATGCTGCTCAGACTCAAGGGAGCCATGCAGAGAGGTTGAACAGGTTGGGACTTCACTCACTGGCGTGTAGGAGAATGAGAGGTGATCCTGTATAAAATCAGGGGGCATAGATAGGACGAATGCACAGGGTATTTATCCTAGGGTTGTGGAGTCAGGAGCTGGAGGGCACATGTTTAATGTGAGAGGAGAGAGATTTAAAAAAACTTCACTGAGTGGAATGAGCTGTCGGAGGAAGTGGGTGAGCCAGGCGCACTGGCAACATTGAAAACGTACTCGGACAGGTACACGGATAGTAGAGGTTGCAGGGGTTCCCAACCTTGTTTATGCCATGGGCCCGTCAGGAACTGAGGGCGAGTGGGAAGGGTAAGAGACCATAGCACGATTTAGTCCAGTGACCTGAGAAGGCCACATCAATAGACCCTGAGCAACAGATGGATAGGTAACCTGTTAAATTGGTTTATTATTGTCACATTGCCACAGGTACAGTGACAAACATGTCCACACAAACATTTCATTAGGGATTGCTGCCTCGTGATTCCCTTGTCCAATCATCCCTCTCCACTAAACTCCCTCCTGACACATATCCCTGCAAGTGACAGAAATGCTACACTTGCCCATTCACCTCCTCCCTTCCCTCCATTCAGGGCCCCAAATCGTCCTTGCAGATGAGGGAACAATTAAGCTGTGAATCTGCTGGGATCGTCTATTGTCTCCAGTGCTCCCGCTGCGGTCTCCTCTACATCGGTGAAACCCAACATAAAATGGAGGACCGCTTTGTCGAGCACCTCAGCTCCATCCGCCAAAAAGTGGAACTTCCCGGTGGCAAGACATTTTAATTCCCATCCCCAATAACACGTTGATCCATGGCCTCCTCTTTTGCCACGCTGAGGCCACTCTCAGGATGAAAGAGTAACAGCTCACTTGTCTTACAACAGTGGGACAGAAGTTGTCCTCGAGTCTGGCTCTGCTGCTACAAGTGAACATAGAAGACTACAGCACAGAAACAGGCCATTCGGCCCACAACGTTGTGCTGAACCAGCTAAAAAGCAAATCGAAAACACCCAAACACTAATCCCTCCTGCTTACTCCATATCCATGTCCCTCCATCTAGATTACACGAGAACGACCTCTGTTGTGTGACAGAGAACAAGTGAAAGGAAAGACTGAAAAAACCAGAAGACCCAGCACTGACTCCTGCCCACACTGCATCAGGATGTGTGGATCCTGGATCAGCCTCGACAGCCAGCCCCTCTGGAGAACGTCACACTCGACTCGAATGATCACAGGACTACGGCAGGGACAC
Source organism: Mobula birostris (assembly GCF_030028105.1). Taxonomy (NCBI): domain Eukaryota; kingdom Metazoa; phylum Chordata; class Chondrichthyes; order Myliobatiformes; family Myliobatidae; genus Mobula; species Mobula birostris. Next base: position 227,155,167 of record NC_092372.1, on the reverse strand, counting down.
CGGGACACCAACAGTACGGGAGTGTAGTTTGATACCAGTCCGCTGCAGGGGAGGATTGAGGGGATGAATTCACACTGGTGAATGCTGCATTCAGCTTTAAAGCACCGCTGGTGGACAACAAACAAGATGCAAAACCCCTTGCAAAATCACCCAGATCAGACAAGAGCTTAGGGCGGAAGGAGATCAAGCGGGTGGACTTGGAATCTCGACAAGATTGCAGAGTTGAGATTGGGAGACATAGGTTTAAGTCGGGTGAACTTAACATAAGACCTAGAAGCAGAAGTAGGCCATATTCAACCCTCGAGTCCACTCCATCATTCCATCATGGCTGATTTATTATCCCTCTCAACCTATTCTCCTGCCTTCTCCTTGTAACCCTGACTATTCAAGAACCGTATCACCTGTTCTTTAAATATACCCAATGTCTTGGCCTGCACAGCTATACGTGGCAATGAATCTCTACTCTAAAGGGACATCCTAGTATTCTGAGGCTGTGCCCTCTGGTCCTACACTCCTCGACTCCTCCACTATAGAAAACATCCTCTCCATATCCACTCTATCTAGAGCTTTGAATATTTGATAAGATTCAATGAGATCCCCCTTCATTCTTCTAAGCTCTAGCAAGTGCAGACCCAGAGTCATCAAACAGTCCTCATACGCTAACCCTTTCATTGCCGGGATGACAGCAGAGCGGCTGGAGAAGACAGATGATAATGAAGGTGAGGGGTCGAGTGAGTGCTCAGGGAGTGGCTGCTCGATTGTGGAGACAGGGTGCACCTTCTCCACGCGCTGCCAAAGGCTTTGCTTACCACCAGTCCCTGTAGAACTCCCGGTCTCCGAACTGCATCAGCTCAGCCAAGAAGTTCATAGAGGAGTGGAAGAACCAGTAGAAGAAGATGAGCCAGATCAGGTGGTTGGGTACCTGTAGAAGATGAAGAGTGGAGAGATTAGACCAAGGGCCCTGGAGTACATTCCCGTCTCAGCTGTAGGTCCACAGTAAATCCATGTCCATGATCAGCTTCAATATTGAACCACTCTACTGCATCCTGTCAAAACATTAGCAAGGCTTAGGCGCCTTGGGCTGAAAGGCCCTGCCTTTGTGCTCTAATGAGCACCAATTTCATTTCTGTACTTCTCAGTGTCTCTGTAGAGCAGCCAGCACAATCAAACAGCGCATCAACCTGGACATTCTCACCTCTCCTCTCTCCCACTTACATCAGTGGTGCGCAAGTGGAACAGGTCAAAAGCTTTAAATTCCTCAGGGTCAATAACACAAATGACCTGACTTGGTCCAACCAAGCAGAGTTCACTACCAAGAAGGCCCACCAGCACCTTTACTTCCTGAGAAAGCTGAAGAAATTTGGCCTGTCCCCTAAAACCCTCACTAATTTTTATAGATGCACCGTAGAAAGCATTCTTCTGGGGTGCATCACAACCTGGTATGGAAGTTGTCCTGTCCAAGACCGAAAGAAGCTGCAGAAGATCGTGAACACAGCCCAGCACATCACACAAACCAATCTTCCGTCCTTGGACTCACTTTACACCGCACGCTGTCGGAGCAGTGCTGCCAGGATAATCAAGGACACAACCCACCCAGCCAACACACTTTTCGTCCCTCTTCCCTCTGGGAGAAGGCTCAGGAGCTTGAAGACTCGTACGGCCAGATTTGGGAACAGTTTCTTTCCAACTGTGATAAGACTGCTGAACGGATCCTGACCCGGATCTGGGCTGTACTCTCCAAATATCCAGACCTGCCTCTTGGTTTTTTTGCACTACCTTACTTTCCATTTTTCTACTTTCTATTTATGATTTATAATTTAAATTTTTAACATTTACTATTGATTTGTACTCCAGGGAGCACAAAGCGCAGAATCAAATATCACTGTGATGATTGTACGTTCTAGTATCAATTGTTTGGCGACAATAAAGTAAAGTAAAGAAGACACACGTACCACCAGGCTTAAGGACAGCTTCTATCTTGCTGTTATAAGACTTTTGAACAGACGTCTAAAGATGGGAGGGATGAAGCTTTTTCTAAAACATATCCTTAGGCTCCTGAACCTCCTCCCCGATGGGAAGAATGAGAAGATAGTGAGGGTCTTTAATGAGATCTGATAGGCCAAATGGTCCCCTTCTGTGTCATAAACCACTTGGACGCTCATTTTCCTCTGCAGAATTCCAGCAAGCTTTTGAAATGTTCTTGATGGTGGGGAGGATTGTGCCCATGATAGAGCTGGTTGAATCTACAATCCTCTGTAGCCCTTCCTGATCCTGTGCAGTGGAGCCTCCAGACCATGAGGTAATGCAACCAGTCAGCATGCTCTCCACAGTATATCTGTAGAAATGTGGTGTCATACCAAATCTCCTCAAACTCAATGAAATGTAGCTGCTGTTATGTGATGAAAGAACCAAAGAGATGATGGGCTGTGAGGGAATTTATTTCCATGGCTACAGAGATGCAGGTAGGGGGAACAGGATGATGGGATGTTCTGACCTGATAGAAAAGGACTGTTTGACCTGTCTCAGAGATAACTTGGGTGCTCATTTCCTCTGCTGAATTATGACGGTCTTCCCTTTGCAAGGCTCAAGTCGTAGGAGATGCATTAAGAGTTCTGACAGAGAACTGGATCCGAAATGTTGACCATTTATTTTTCCATAGCTGCTGCCTGACCTGTTGGATATTTCCAGCCTTGTGTTTTTATTTCAGATTCATAGAATCACACAGCACTGGCCCTTCAGCGCAACTACTCCATGGCAACTAAGATACCCATGTAAGCCAGTCCCATTTGCCTGTGTTTGACCCATATCCAGGGGTCCCCAACCTGACATCCATGCAGCCCTGCTTAATGATATTGGTCTATGGCATTAAAAAAGGTTGAGAACCCCTGCTCAACGCCTTTCCTATCCAGGTACCTGTTTAAGTGAGTTTTTAATGTTATTGCACCTGCTCAATCTCTTCCTCTGGCAGCTCATTCCTAAACTGCCTCCCCTCCGTGTGAAGTTGCCCGTCAAGTTCCTATTAAAGTTTGTCCTCTCACCTTCACCCTGGGCTCTCTAGTTTTTGGTTCCCTTTCCCTGGGAACGAGACTGTGTGCATTCACTCTGTTCACAAGAGATTCTGCAGATGCTGGAAATCTTGAGCAACGCACACACAAAATGCCGGAGGGACTCATCAGGTCAGGCAGCATCTATAAGCGGTTGATGTTTCTGAGACCCATCACCAGGACTGGTGAAGTGCTTTGGCCTAAAACGCTGGCTGTGTATTCACCCTATTGTTTTATACACTTCTATAAGGTCACCCCTCAGTCTTTTAAGTTCCAGGAAGAAGGTCATACCCTACTCAATCTCTCCCCGTACCAAGTACCTCAATTCCTGGCAACATCCTTGTAAATCTCTGCACATTTCTTTGGTTATCAAGAGCCAAATTACACTCAGTGGCCACCTTATGAGATACACCTGCTCGATAATACAACTATCTAATTAGCCAATCACGTGGCAGAAATTCAATGCATAAAAGCATGCAGTCATGGTCAAGAGGTTCAGACCAAACATTAGAAGGGGAACAAATATGATCAAAGTGACTTTGACTGTGGATTGTTGTTGGCACCAGAGGGGTGGTTTGAGTATCTTAGAAACTGTGGGTCTCATGCACAACAATCTCTAGACCTTAGAGAATGGTATGAAAAACAAAACAATAAATCCAGTGAGCGAAAGCTCCTTGTTGTAATGAGAGGTCAGAGAATGGCCAGACTGGTTCAAGCTGACTGGAAGGTGACAGTAATTCAAATAACTACATGTTACAACAGGGGTGTGCAGAAGACCAACTCTCAACACACGTGAAACTTTGAAGTGGACGGGCTACAACAGAGGACCACATCAGGTTCCACTCCTTAGCCTAATAAAGTGGTCACTGAGGATGTGACTGGGACTGAATTAAATACATCTGTCAGTCTGTTTGACTTGTCCAGCACAACATAACTGAGGGGGCACGAGTGGAGCATCAGGATAGACTGGCTCATGTTGTAAGTCACTGTCAATTCAGAATGCCAGGCTGCGATGGTGGGATGGTGCAATCTCCTGCCCGAGCCACCACCTCCCCATAACTGCCATCCTGTGGGATGTAGGGCACATTACGCTGGCAAACCTTCACTCAACGAGAGCTGGCTCAAAGCTCAAACCCAATTTATTCTCAAAGTACATATACCTACCATTTACCACCCTGAGATTCATTTTCTTGTGGGCATTCACAATAAGTAACTCTGCCATGGACGGTCCCAAGTCTGGCTGTGAAAGGACGAGGGTTGGGCATGGGACTAGCAACCCCACCCTGTAAAAACAACAGGAACCCCAGCAGAAGCTCCAAAGGCCTCATTGCTGGGAGAGGAGGGGTCTTTGTCGAGAAGATGTATGAAGTCATGTAGTGAAAGCAGAAACCACAGGGTCAATCGACGTTTGTCCCAGGACAGAGGACACTGGCGAGCTGCTATCGGTGGCCTAGGACTCTGTCAGGGGGATGGACTAAAGGTGGTTGACAAAGAAACACACAATTCATGTGAATGCCCACAAGAAAATGAATTTGAACAGGGTGGTTGCAGTTAATTCAGCACCAATCTGCAGATAGCCTTGATTTTCAACAGCCAAATTGTGCTTGGTGCTGAATTATCACTGTAAACTCAATCCTTTCAGAAAAAAAATACTACTTACGGCAAGCTTCAGAAGGCGTTCAATCATCCTGGAATAGTCCATATCCTGAAACCAATGAAGCTTATTACACAGAGAAGGGAAATGCAGACGTCGATAAAACGTGCACTGTGATAACTGTGTGAATGCTCAGAAGAAACTAAAGAGACGTCTGTGCTGAGGAGTTACTGTAAAAACGGAAAGGATAACGTGAGGAAATGGAATGACAATCCCTGCTGATGATGTGACTGGAGTATCTCAGAAACTGTGAAGGTGTTTGGAGGAAAGTATAGGGAAGATGGCAGAGGCAGTCTTTTGTTCAGAGTGGTGGGTGTACAGAACACTGCCAAAGGTGGTGCCGAAGGCAGAAACATGAGGGTCATTGAAGAGACTCCTAGATCGGTACATGGAGGGAAGGGTTAGATCAATAAAGCATACAGAACATAGAACAGGGACAGGCCATTCGGCCCACAATGTTGTGCCAAACCAGCAACAGAATAAATCAAAACCTCCCAAGCACTTATCACTCCTACCTACACCATGTCTATATCCCTCCATCTTCCTGACATACATGCGCTTATCCAAACAAATCTTAAAAGCCTTTAATGTATTTGCCTTTACCACCATATCACGCATCAATGAATTTCTGAGTAAAAAGCTTAACCCTCACATCCCCCCTGAACCTCCACCCTCCTCTCACCTTCAATGCACACCCTCGGATATTGGACCCTGGAAAACAGGTACTCTCTGCCTACTCTATCTAAGCCTCTAATAATTGTATAAACTTCTGTTGGATCTCCCTTCAGTGCTCTAGAGAAAACAGCCGAAGTTTATCCAGTCTCTGGTGATAGCACATACACTCTAAACCAGGCAGCATCCCGGTAAACCACCTCTGCTCCTCTCCAAACGTTCACCATCCCTCCTACAGTGGGACAACCAGTACTGTCGGCAATACTGCAGGTGTAGCCAAACCAGAGTTCTATAAAGATCTTACAGAAGGGTAAAAAGCTGGCACAACACATTCTGTACTGTTCCATGCTCTAACCACGGCAGATGGAAAACTGGCTTTGGTTGATGAAATAACAAGCCTGTAATACCATGGGCTCTTAACTTGTTAAGTGGTCTTACATGTGGCACCATGTCAAAGGCCTCCTGAAAATCCAAGTACACAACATCAACCTATTCTCCTTTGTCTATCCTGCTTGATATTTCTTCAAATAATTCCAGCAGGCTTGCCAAGGAAGATTTTCCCTGAGGAAACCATGCTGACTACAGCCTATTTTATCATGTGCCTCCAAGTACCCCAAAACCATATGCTTAACAATTGACTCCAACATCTTCCCACCACTGAGGTCAGACAAACTGGGCAATAATCTTTTTTTCTTCTGCCTCTCTCCCTTCTTGAAGAATGGAGTGATATTGCACATTTTCAGTCTTCTGGAACCATTCCAGAATCTAGTGGTTCTTGAAGATCATTACTAATGCCTCTATAATCTCTTCAGCCACCTCTTTCAGAACCCCCAGGGTGACCACCATTTGGTCCAGGAGACATTTCAGGTACAGCTGATGTTTCAGAGATCCTTCTCTTATGCCGAGTCCCTTCTCCCAGCCTAATTAGTCGACTGCTTATTTCCCAGCCACTCCCCCCTCTCCCTGCCCCACCTCCCAATAGATGCTACCTAAACTGTTAAGTTCCTCCAGCATTTTGTGTGCGTGTTGCTCTGGGTTTCCAGCATTGGCACAATAACTTGTGTTTATGAGCCTTTTGAAAGCGGCTGTAACTATGGCTGATCTGGTTGTTGCAGAGACCGGTCTGGGTCACCGCTCCACTTCAGTGGAGGGAATCCACTGGTGCGTGTGAGCTGGCACATTCAGTATTAGAGATGGAGTACCAGCCTGGCCCACAACCGCCTACCTCGTACTGCACTGATGGCTAAAGACAAGACGAGCAGCAATGGCATGAGTATCTAGGAAAAATTAAGAAGGTGCCCGATAGCTGTACGTATTCCAAAAACAACAAAATACTCAAACGGCAAAATAGTACAACCATGGATGACAAGGGAAGTCAAAGCTAATGTAAAAGCAAAAGAGAGAGCATACAACAAAGCAAAAATTAGTGAGAAGACAGAGGATTGGGAAGCTTTTAAAAACCTAAAGAGAGCTACGAAAAGAATCATGAGTAGGGAAAAGATGAAATATGAAAGCAAGCTAGCAAACAATAATAAAAGCTTTTTTCAAATATGTAAAAAGTAAAGATGAGAGTGGACATAGGACTGCTAGAAAATGAGGGCGGAGAAATAATAATGGGGGACAAGGAAATAGCTGATGAACTAAATGAGTATTTTGCTTCAGTCTGTGGAAGACACTAGTCGTGTGCCAGATGTAGTAGTGTGTGAAGGAAGAGAAGTGAGTGCAGTTACTATTACAAGGGAGAAGGTGCTCAAAAAGCTAAAAGGCCTAAAGGTACACCAGTCACCCAGACCAGATGAACTGCACCCGAAAGTTCTGAATGAGGCAGTGGTAGAGATTGTGGAGGCACTAGTAATGATCGTTCAAAAATCATTGGACCCTGGCATGGTGCCTGAGAACTGGAAAATTGCAAATGTCATTTCACTGTTTAAGAAAGGAGGAAGGCAGCAGAAAGGAAATTATAGACCAGTTAACCTGACCTCAGTGGTTGGAAAGATGTTGGGAGTCTTATGAGGTTATGGAGTACTTGGTGACACAGGACAAGATAGGACGAAATCAGCATGGTTTCCATAAGGGAAAATCTTGCCTGACGAATCTGTTGGAATTCTTTGAGGAGATTACAAGTAGGATAGGTAAAGGGGATGCAGTGGATGTTGTATATTTGGACTTTCAGAAGGCTTTTGACAAGGTGCCACACATGAGGCTGCTTGCCAAGTTAAGAGCCCATGGTATTACGAGAAAGTCACTAACATGGTTAGAGCATTAGCTGATTGGTAGGAGGCAGAAAGTGGGAATAAAATGATCCTTTTCTGGTTGGCTGCCAGTGACTAGTGGTGTTCTGCAGGGGTCGGTGTTGGGGCCACCTCTTTTTACGTTGTATATCAATAATTTAGATGATGGAATAGATGGCTTTGTTGCCAAGTTAGCAGATGATATAAAGACTGGTGGAGAGGCAGGTAGTGTTGAGGAAACAGGTAGGCTGCAGAAGGAGTTAGACAGTTTAGGAGAATGGGCAAGAAGGTGGCAAATGAAATACAACATTGAAAAGTGCATGGTCATGCACCTTGGTAGTAGAAATAAATGTGCAGACTACTTTCTCAAAGGGGAGAAAATTTGAAACTCTGAGATGCAAGGGGTCTTGGGAGTCCTTGTGCAGAACACTCTGAAGGTTAACATGCAGGTAGAGTCGGTGTTGAGGAAGGTAAATGCAATGTTAGCATTCATTTTAAGAGGTCTAGAATACCAGAGCAGTGATGTGATGCTGAGGCTTTATAAGGCACTGGTGAGACCTCGCCTTGAGTATTGTGAACAGTAACACAAGGAGATCTGCAGATGCTGGAAATTCAAGCAACACACATCAAAGTTGCTGGAGAACACAGCAGGCCAGGCAGCATCTCTAGGAAGAGGTACAGTCGATGTTTCGGGCCGAGACCCTTCGTCAGGGGCACCCAGGGATTGGGGTGGTGGGACACCGGGGTGTCATCTCATCGTCGTCTGTTTCCATCAGGGCAGGCAGGTCATCTTCTTCTATGTCTGCCTGCCTTGATGTCGAAGGTCGAGGTTTGTCGTCTGCTGTGGCTGATGTGGAAGGCTTGAAGAACGACAGTATGCTTGACTGCTTAGCCTCGCGCACTTTTCTATCATCTCACGCAGTTGCTTCGCAGTCAGTTCCTGGACGACTTCACTTTTGGTCCGTTCGCTACTGCATTCGGTTTCGATTGTTATCCTTTCCTCTTCCAATTGCATCAGCTCTTCATCTATCAGTTCTTGGTCATGGGATGCCAAAACCTCTTCAACATCATCTTCGTCAACTTCCACAAGCCAAACTCACTTTGTCCTTACTTCGTTCACCACGATTGAAACGCTTAATTATGTCTAGTTTTACGCTAAGTGTAACACCCTTACGAGCTCTTTTAGGCTTTTCCAACTCATTGTATCGTATCAATGTATCGTTGTATTCATGTACTGCCTACTCCAGTAGGTGCTACAGGAGCCTCCGCTCCTGCACCAGCAGGCTCAGGAAGAGCTTCTTCCCTGAGGCTGTGACCCTGCTGAATCTCACATCACAGCGCTAAGCAGTATTGTACCCATATTGGACTGTCTCAGTACTTTTATATTTGTATGTTGTAGCACTTACTTTTTATTTGCAGTTATTTTGTAAATAATACTATTCTTTTGCCCTTCTGGTCAGATGTTAATTGCATTTCATTGGCTTTGTATCTGTACTTGACACAATGACAATAAAGTTGAATCTAATCTAATCTATGGTTTCCACATCCTTCCTGTAGTGTGGCAACCAGAACTGAGCACAGTATTTCAAGTGGGGTCTGACCAGGGTCCTATATAGCTGCAACATTACCTCTCGGCTCCTAAACTCAATCCCACGATTGATGAAGGCCAATGCACCGTATGCCTTCTTAACCACAGAGTCAACCTGCGTAGCAGCTTTGAGTGTCCTATGGACTCAGACTCCAAGATCCCACTGATCCTCCACACTGCCAAGAGTCTTACCATTAATACTATATTCTGCCATCATATTGACCTACCAAAATGAACTACCTCACGCTTATCTGGGTTGAACTCCATCTGCCACTTCTCAGCCCAGTTTTGCATCATATCAATGTCCTGCTGTAACTTCTGACAGCCCTCCACACTATCCACAACACCCCCAACCTTTGTGTCATCAGCAAATTTACTAACCCATCCCTCCACTTCCTCATCCAGGTCATTTATAAAAATCACGAAGAGTAGGGGTCCCAGAACAGATCCCTGAGGCACACCACTGGTCACCGACCTCCATGCAGAATATGACCCATCTACAACCACTCTTTGCCTTCTGTGGGCTAACCAGTCCTGGATCCACAAAACAATGTCCCCTTGGATCCCATGCCTCCTTACTTTCTCAATAAGCTTTGCATGGGGTACCTTATCAAATGCCTTGCTGAAATCCATATACACTACATCTACAGCTTTACCTTCATCAATGTATTTTGTCACAATCCTCAAAAAAAATTAAATCAGGCTCTTAAGGCATGATCTGCCTTTGACAAAGCCATGCTGACTATTCCTAATACTATGCCTCTCCAAATGTTCATAAATCCTACCTCGCAGGATCTTCTCCATCAACTTACCAATCACTGAAGTAATTCTCACTGGTCTATAATTTCCTGGGCTATTTCTACTCCCTTTCTTGAATAATGGAACAACATCCACAACCTCCAATCCTCTGGAACCTCTCCCGTCCTCAATGATGATGCAAAGATCATCGCCAGAGGCTCAGCAATCTCCTCCCTCGCTTCCCACAGTAGCCTGTCTGGTCCCGGTGACTTATCCAACTTGATGCTTTCCAAAAGCTCCAGCACATCCTTTTCCTTAATATCTACATGCTCAAGCTTTTCAGTCCACTGCAAGTCATCCGTACAATTGCCAAGATCCTTTTCTGTATTGAATACTGAAGCAAAGCATTCATTAAGTACCTCTGCTATCTCTTCCGGTTCCATACACACTTTTCCACTGTCACACTTGATTGGTCTTATTCTCTTATGTCTTATCCTCTTGCTCTTCACATACCTGTAGAATGCCTTGGGGTTTTCCTTAATCCTGTCCACCAAGGCCTTCTCATGGCCCCTTCTGGCTCTCCTAATTTCATTCTTAAGCTCCTTCCTGCTAGCCTTATAATCTTCTAGAATCTCCCTCATTACCTAGTTTTATGAACCTTTCGTAAGCTCTTCTTCTTGACTAGATTTACAACAGCCTTTGTACACCACTGTTCCTGTACCCTACCATCCTTTCCCTGTCTCATTGGAACGTACCTATGCAGAATCCCATGCAAATATTCCCTGAACACTTGCCACATTTCTTCCATACATTTACTTGAAAACATCTGTTTCCAATTTATGCTTCCAAGTTCCTGCCTGATAGCCTCATATTTCTGCTTACTCCAATTAAACGCTTCATAAGAAATGGGAGCAGGAGGAGGCCATCCGGCCCATCGAGCCTGCCCCACCATTCAATAAGATCATGGCTGATCTGTCCGTAAACTCAGCTCCATCTACCTGCCTTTTTCCCATAACCCTGAATTCCCCTACTTTGTAAAAATCTATCTAACGGTTTCTTAAATATAGTTAGTGAAGAAGCCTTAACTGCTTCCCTGGGCAGAGAATATCACAGATTCCCCACTCTCTGGGAAAAACAGTTTCTTCTCATATCCGTCCTAAATCTTCCCCCCTGAATCTTGAGGCAATATCCCCTAGTTCTCGTTTCCCTAACTTGTCTGTTCCTGTCCCTCTCCAACGCTATGGTAAAGGAGATAGAATTGTGATCACTATCTCAAATGCTTTCCCACTGAGAGACCTGACACCTGACCAGGTTCATTTCCCAATATCAGATCAAGTACAGCCTCTCCTCTTGTAGACAATCCCTCCATGTCTTCCTCCTTTTCTGCAGCCGTGACACTATCTCTGATCAACAGTGCCAAGCCCCCACCACTTGGAGCTATGGTGTGGTGGTCATTACAGAGACCTGGATGGTGCAGGGGGCAGGAATGGTTACTACAAGTGCCAGGCTTTAGATGTTTCAGAAAGGACGGGAGGGGGGGGAGGCAAAAGAGGTGGGGGCGTGACTGTTCTCCTTCCCACTTCAAGATATCTTGGACGCGATCAGAAATATCCTGGACCCTGGCACCTGGGAGGCAAACTGTCATCTGCGTTTCTTTCCTGCGTCCACAGAATCACCTGTCTGACCCCTAACTATAGAGTCCCCTATTACTGCTGCCCTCCTCTTCCTTTCCCTACCCTTCTGAGCCACAGGGCCAGACTCTGTGCCAGAGGCACAGTCACTGTTGATTCCCCCAGGTAGGCTGACCCCCCAACAGTACTCAAGCAGGAGTACTTATTGTTAAAGGTTACAGCCACAGGGGTACTCTCTAGTATCTGACTCTTTCCCTTCCCTCTCCTGACTGTTACCCACTTATCAGTCTCCCCAGGCCCCGGTGTGACCACCTGCCTATAGCTCCTCTCTATCACCTCCTCACTCTCCCTGACCAGACAAAGGTCATCGAGCTGCATCTCCAGTTCCCTAACCCGGTCCCTAAGGAGCTGCAGCTAGACACACGTGGTGCAGATGTGGCCGTCCGGGAGTCTGGGAATCTCCTGAACTTCCCACATCTGACACCGAGCACAGAACACCGAACACTGGCCGTTTTGTCGTTGTGTTTATTGTTTTTGATTCCCATCCCATGACACGGTTTACTCTGAGGGCTTCACATGAGCCAGGAACGACATTGCACTGTGGTGTCGATGACAATAAACAGACCTGAGCCCGAGCCAGCCCTCAGTCTGGGTCGAACCTTCTCCGCCACTGGAGGTAGAAGAGAGGGGGCAGCCGGCAAGTGGAGGGAAGGTGTGATGGCGAGCTTGAGGAATCTCACTTCCAGCCATTGCTGCTGCTTCTGACCAGCTCGGGTTGGTACAAGAGGCCCTCCGTTGGTGGGGATCGACCATGGATGTTACATCCTGGGTGTATGCAGCCAGGGCAGTACGATGTCAGTAGAAATGATTCCACTGGCTTAATAGCTAAGCCACACGTGAAGGCCAGGAACTGGACTTAGTTCTCAGAGGCTATTTGAGACTCACACTATTGGGAACATTTAAGCTGTCTTATCCCCACTACCCCCTCTCCCTGGCTGTGACAACTTCAGGAACTGATTTAAAGTTGGTACTAACTGTGTCTGAAACCCCACCAGCACCACATACATCACCTGCCCAGCGGACCCAAAGAAGACCCTGGGCATCAAGCTGCCCTTCCTTGTGATGATCATCAAGAACCTGAAGAAATACTTCACATTCGAAGTCCAGGTGAGGACCACAAGGACAGCTGCTGTGTCCCATTACCAAAACGTATGTGTGTGAACTTGCCCCACACATCTCCTTTAAACTTCCACCCTCTCACTTTTAAAAGCGCGTCCTCTGTCTCTCCTTCCCTCCTTCCCGGCCCTTTGAGCTGCTCTGATTCAATGCTAGTCTCATCACAGGACCGTTGACAATGACCAATTAACCTACATCACTTGACATTTTTCCCCTTGGGAGAAATATTCTGACTGTAGTCACCTCTCAAGATCTTATAAACCTTTATCAGGCCTCTGCCAATCCAAAGCAAATCACCCAACACAGGCAGCGTCGTGCTGAATGCAATCTGCAGCCTCTCGTGGGGATACCCAGAACTGCACAAAATACTGCAGAAGTGGCTTGACCCGAGTTTTATACAGCTGCAGCATAACCTCCTGACTCTTGTACTCAGTACTCTGACTGATGAAGGCACACACATCACTGGCCTTTGTTTTTACTAACCTATTGTGATACGGTAACGTAGCCATTAGCGCAATGCTTTACCGTTCCAGTGGTCACTGACCGAGGTTCAGTTCCCAATGCTGTCTGCAAGGAGCTTGTAAGTTCTCCCAGTGACTGCGTAGGCTTTCCCCCAGTGCTCTGGATTCCTCCCACACTGCAAAGACGCCGGTGCGGGTTAGGGTTAGTAAGTCGTGTGCTGTGGAGGCGTGGCGAGACTTGTGGGCTGCTCCCTGCATGTCTTTGGGCTCTGATGGTTGACGCAAACCACATATTTCTCCGAGTTTCAATGTACATGTGATAAATAAAGCTTTAACAACAAAGAGACGTGTGCAGCCACTTTCAGTGAGCTGTGGACTTGGACCCCAGGATCCCTCTGTACATCACTGTAGTCTGTGTACAGTGTCCTTTTCCTCGTCCCGAAGTACAGCCTCCTCTTGTTCGCACATCACTCCTGCTGGGGCATAGGCCACCGCTAGCTGCTCCCCAAGGTCCTCTATCCTAGCCCATCTACGAAGACCCTTCCTCTCGCAGGGACGAGGTCGTTGGAGCTTTCGTTGACATTTCTGTGGCTCTGGACTTTTACGGGATGGGGTTGACAGGCCCACGTCCAACCCTCCTGCTTTCGCATCTGGCCCTGGTGGAGGTCAAGTGAAGCACTGGCTGGATTAAATCCCACTAACCTGTTCCGGCAGGTGCTGGATGACAAGAATGTGCGACGGCGGTTCCGGGCCAGCAACTACCAGAGCACGACACGGGTGAAGCCCTTCATCTGCACCATGCCCATGAGGCTGGACGATGGCTGGAACCAGATCCAGTTTAACCTGTCCGACTTCACCCGCCGAGCCTACGGCACCAACTACATTGAAACGCTGCGAGTACAGGTGAGCGGGCGGCTGGGGGTTTCTGGCTGTTAGTACTGTGCCAGGTGGAGGGATAGGATGTCCCAGACCACTCCTTGGAAGAGGGAGTTCGGCTCTCTGGCAGAGTAGAAGCTGGCTTCGTTCTCTGTGGAGCAGAGATTAAATGAGATTGAATAGAGCGGTTTAACATAGAACATAAAATAGTACAGCACAGTACAGGCCCTTTGGCCCACAATGTTGTGCCGACCCTCAAACCCTGCCTCCCATATAAGCCCTCAACTTAAATTCCTCCATATACCTGTCCAGTAGTCTCTTAAACTTCACTAGCCATCCAGAAGCTTCTTAAAAGACCCTATCGTAACCGCCTCCACCGGCAGCCCATTCCACACACTCACTACTCTCCGCATAAAAAAACTTACCCCTGACATCTCCTCTGTACCTGCTTCCAAGCACCTTAAAACTATACCCTCTTGTCTCTAGCAATTTCAGCCCTGGGGAAACGCCTCTGTCTATCCGCACGATCAATGCCTCTCATTATCTTGTACATCTCTATCAGATCACCTGTCATCCTCTGTTTCTCCAAGGAGAAAAGGCCAGGTTCACTCAACCTGTTTTCATAGGGCGTGCTCCCCAATCCAGGAAACATTCTTGTAAATCTCCTCTGCACCCTTTCTATGGCTTCCACATCCTTCCTGTAGTGAGGTGACCAGAACTGAGCACAGTACTCCAAGTGGGGTCTGACCAAGGTCCTATATAGCTGCAACATTACCTCTCAGCTCTTAAACTCAATCCCACAGCTGATGAAGGCCAATACACCATATGCCTTCTTAACCACAGAGTCAACCTGCACAGCAGCTTTGAGTGTCCTATGGACTCGGACCCCAAGATCCCTCTGATCCTCCACACTGCCAAGAGTCTTACCATTAATACTATATTCTGCCATCATATTTGACCTACCAAAATGAACCACCTCACACTTATCTGGGTTGAACTCCATCTGCCACTTCTCAGCCCAATTTTGCATCCTATCAATGTCCCGCTGTAACCTCTGACAGCCCTCCACACTATCCACAACATCCCCAACCTTTGTGTCATCAGCAAATTTACTAACCCATCCTTCCACTTCCTCATCCAGGCCATTTATAAAAATCACGAAGAGCAGGGGTCCTGAAACAGATCCCTGAGGCACACCACTGGTCACTGACCTCCATGCAGAATATGACCTATCTACAACGACTCTTTGCCTTCTGTGGGCAAACCAGTCCTGGATCCACAAAGCAATGTCCCCTTGGATCCCATGCCTCCTTAATTTCTCAATAAGCCTTGCATGGGGTACCTTATCAAATTCCTTGCTAAAATCCATATACGCAACATCTACGGCTCTACCTTCATCAATGTGCTTAGTCACATCCTCAAAAAATTCACTCAGGCTCGTAAGGCATGACCTGCCCTTGACAAAGCCATGTTGACTATTCCTAATCATATTATGCCTCTCCAAATGTTCATAAATCCTGCCTCTCAGGATCTTCTCCATCAACTTACCAACCACTGAAGTAAGACTCACTGGTCTATAATTTCCTGGGCTATCTCTACTCCCTTTCTTGAATAATGGAACAACATCCGCAACCCTCCAATCTTCCAGAACCTCTCCCGTCCTCATTGATGATGCAAAGATCATTGCCAGAGGCTCAGCAATCTGCTCCCTCGCTTCCCACAGTAGTCTGGGATACATCCCGTCCAGTCCCGGTGACTTATCCAACTTGATGCTTTCCAATAGCTCCAGCACATCCTCTTTCTTAATATCTGCATGCTCAAGCTTTTCAGTCCACTGTAAGTCATCCCTACAATCTCCAAAATCCTTTTCCGTAGTGAATACAGAAGTAAAGTATTCATTAAGTATCGTCGCTATTTCCTCCGGTTCCAAACACACTTTTCCACTGTCACACTTGATTGGTCCTATTCTCTCACATCTCATCCTCTTGCTCTTCACGTACTTGTAAAACGCCTTGGGGTTTTCCTAAATCCTGTCTACCAAGGCCTTCTCATAGCCCCTTCTGGCTCTCCTAATTTCATTCTTAAGCTGCTTCCTGCTAGCCTTATAATCTTCTAGATTCATATTATTACATAGTTTTTTGAACCTTTTGTAAGTTCTTCTTCAGCCTTTGTGCACCACAGATCTTGCACCCTACCATCCTTTCCATGTCTTATTGGAATGTACCTACTCAGAACCCCACGCAAATATCCCCTAAATATTTGTCACATTTCATCGGTATGTTTCCCTGAGAACATCTGTTTCCAGTTTATGCTTCCAAGTTCCTGCCTGATAGCCTCATATTTCCCTTTACTCCAATTAAACGTTTCCCTAACTTGTCTGCTCCTATCCCTCTCCAATGCTATGGTAAAGGAGATAGAATTATGATCACTATCTCCAAAACGCTCTCCTACTGATAGACCTGACACCTGACCAGGTTCATTTCCTAATACCAGATCAAGTACAGCCTGTCCTCTTGCAGGCTTATCTACATATTGTGTCAAGAAACCTTCCTGGACACACTTAACAAACTCCACCCCATCTAAACCCCTCACTCTAGGGAGATGCCAGACAATATTTGGGAAATTAAAATCTCCCATCACAACAATCCTGTTATTATTACACCTTTGCAGAATCTGTCTCCCTATCTGCTCGTTGATGTCCCTGTTACTATTGGGTGGTCTATAAAAAACACCCAGTAGAGATATTGACCCTTACCTATCAACCTCTACCTACAGAGACTCTGTAGACAACCCCTTCATGACCTCCTCCTTTTCTGCAGCCGTGACACTATCTCTGATCAACAGTGCCATACCCCACCTCTTTTGCCTCCCTCCCTGTCCTTTCTGAAACATATAAAGCCTGGCACTTGAAGTAGTCACTCCTGCCCCTGCACCATCGAAGCCTCTGTAATGGCCACAACATCATAGCTCCAAGTGCTGATCCACGCTCTTAGCTCATCCGCTTTATTCATAATACTACTCGCATTAAAATGGACACATGTCAAACCATTGGTCTGAGTGCTTCCCTTCTCTATCACATGCCTATCCTCCCTTTCGCACTGTCCCCAAACTTTCTCTATTTATGAGCCTACCTCCCTTTCCTCCGTCACTTCAGTTTGGTTCCCACCTCCCAGCAATTCTAGTTTATACTCTCCCCAATAGCATCAGCAAAGCTCCCTACCAGGATATTGGTTCCCCTCGGATTTAAGTGCAACCCGTCCTTTTTGTACAGGTCACACCTGCCCCAGAAGAGGTCCCAGTGATCCAGAAATCTGAATCCCTCCTAATCTCTGTTCTAAATTGATGTCCTTCTATTCTGATGAGGCTGTGCCCTCTGGTCCTAGACTTCCCTGCATCCACACCATCTAGGCCCTTCAGTATTCAATAAGTCTTAATGAGATTCTCCCCCCCACCCCTTAACTCCAGTGAGTACAGGGCCAAAGCCAGCCTCATACATTAACCCTTTCTTCTCTCGTTAACCTCCTCTGGCCCCTCTTGAATGCCGGTAGATCTTTTCCAGATAAAAGACCCAAAACTGCTCACATGCCTCATAAAGCCTCAGCGTTATGTACTTGCTTTAATATCCTAGGTGGGCTGCTGGCATTGGGCCTGTTCTGTGCTGTATCGCCAAATCAAAATGATCCTGGTTTGTCCAACCTCTCCAGATAGCTTGTACCTGCTCATCCAGGCAGTGTGCTGGGGCACACGTTCTGCAGAAGGAATTCCAGGTTTTGAGTTGTGCTGGGCACATGAGGGGGAATCATCTTTACTGGGTGGTGAGAGTGTAGAAAGAGCTGCCAGCGGAAGTGGTGCTTGCAGGTTTGATTGCAATATTTACGAGAGCACGGGAGGGTCAAGAGCAGAATAGAAGTTCTCCGTGGGCTGAATGGCCAAATTCTGCTGCTATGTCTTACGGCCTGTTTTTGTGCTGTGACTCTCTGACTGCATGTGTGGACTTTTGATCAGTCCAACTGCAAAGAAGAACACACAGATCGTAAAAGTCACTTTAATGCAAAGCTTCAGGTGCCTGACTTCCCACTGTCTCTGGAGATTAGCAGCCAGGCGTGTTCGTGCCATTGAATTGGATCTGCCTTTTCTTGGACAGAAGCCAAAGGACCAGGGATGGATTCCGCCCTGTCAGCCCTTTGGGGCATGTTAGTCAACCAGCCCAGTTGACTGGGGCCGATGCGTCACCCTGAGCTGACTTCCTATGACTCGGTCGCTTGTTTGTCTTTCAGATTCACGCCAACTGTCGTATCCGGCGGGTTTACTTCTCCGACAGGCTGTACTCGGAGGACGAGCTCCCCGCAGAGTTCAAGCTGTACTTACCAGTGCAGAATAAAGCCAAGGTGAGTGTGAGGGGGAGCCTGGCACTCTGCGTACAGGAGGGTCTTCGTGGCCGGCACTGTGGAGTCGTGAGATTCTCCAGGTGCTGGAAATCTTGAGCAACACTACCTGCTGGAGGAACTCAGCAAGTCGGGCAGCATCTGTGGAGGGGAATAAACTGCCAGTGTTCCGGGCTGAGACTCCTAATCAGGACTGGAGGTAACTCCCTTCCTTTCCAGTCCCAATGAAGTGTCTCGGCCTGGAACGTTGGCATTCACCCATCGAGTCTGCTTCGCCATTCCATCATGGCTGATCCTGGTTTCCACTCAACCCCAGACACCCGCCTTCTCACCATATCCTTTGATGCCCTGACCGATCAGGAAACCATCAACTTCAGCCTTAAATATACCCATGGACTTGGCCTCCACCGCAGAGCGTTCCACAGGTTCATCACTTCCTGCTAAAAATATTCCTCCTTATCTCCGTTCCAAAGGGTCGCTCCTCATTTTTGAGGCTGTGCCCTCTAGTTCTGGATACCCCCATTACATCTCTCCCTGTCCACCCTATCTAGTCCTTTCAACATTCGGTAGGTTTCAGTGAGATTCCCCCCACGTTCTTCTAAATGCTAGTGAGTGCAGTCCCAAAGCTACCAAACGCTCCTCGTATGTTAACCCCTTCATTCCTGGAATAATCCTTGTGAACCTCTTCTGGACTGTCCAATGACAACATGTCCTTTCTGAGATATGGGGTCCAATACTGTGAACAATACTCCAATTGCGCACTGACTGGTGTCTTATAGAAGCTCAGCGTTATCTCCTCGCTTTTATATTCTGTTCCCCTTGAAATAAATGCCAACATTGTACTTGCCTTCTTTACCACAGACTCAACCTGTAAATTAACCTCTAGGAGTGTTGCATGAGGACTACTAAGTCCCTCTGCACCTCTGATGTCTGAACTTTTTCCCCATTTGGGTAATAGTCTGCACTATTGTTCCTTTTATCAAAATGCAATATCATACATTTCCCAACACTGTTACATCTGCCACTTCTTTGTCCATTCTTCCAATTTGTCTAAGTCCTGCTGCAATCACATTGCTTCCTCAGCACTACCTATCCATCCACCTGTCTTCATATCATCCATAAACTTTCCCACAAAGCCATCAATTCCATTATCCAAATCATTGACAAACAATGAGAGAAGCAGCGGTCCCAACACCACTAGTCACAGCAGCCAACCAGAAGAGCCCTCTTTTATTCCCACTCACTATCTCCTGTCAACCATTCCTCTATCCATGCCAGTATCTTTCCTGTAACGCCATAGGATTTTATCTTGTTAAGCAGCCTCATGTGTGGCACCTTATCAAACACCTTCTGAAAATCCAAGTACATGACATTCACTGCCTCACCTTTGTCAATTACAGTATATGTATATTGAATAGATTAAAAATCATGCAAAAACATAAATAATATATATTTAAAAAGTGAGGTAGTGTCCAAAGATTCAATATTCATTTAGGAATCAGATGGCAGAGGGGAGAAGCTGTTCCTGAATCACTGAGTGTGTGCCTTCAGGCTTCTGTACCTCCTACCTGATGGTAACAGTGAGAAAAGGGCATGCCCTGGGTGCTGGAGGTGCTTAATAATGGACACTGCCTTTCTGAGACACCGCTCACTAAAGATGTTCTGGGTACTTTGTAGGCTAGTACCCAAGATGGAGCTGACTAGATTTACGACCCTCTGCAGCTTCTTTGGGTCCTGTGCAGTAGCCTCTTCATACCAGACAGTGATGCAGCCTGTCCTTTCATTGGATTTTAGAAGCTTTCCAGTCATCTAACTTCCCACTCACTTTCGCTACCACGTATGCTTTTTCCTTGGCTTTTACGCAGTCCTTAACATCCTACTCCTGCCATTTGAGAACTTCTTTCTCTGTGGGACATATCTATCCTGCACATTGTGAACTATTCCCAGAAACTTCAGCCACCCCTGCTCTGTCGTCATCCCTGCCAGTATCCTTCTCCAGTCCACCTGGGCAAACTCATCTCTCATGCCCCTGTAATTCCCTTTATTCCATTGCAACACTGATACATCTAACTTCTGCTTTTCCCTCTCAAATTGCAGTATGAATTCAATCATATTATGATCACTGTCTAAGGGTTCCTTTACATTAAGCTCCCTAATAAGATCTGGGTTATTACACAACACCCAATCTAGGATAGCCTTTCCGCGAGTAGGCTCAATCACAAGCTGCTCTAAAAAGCCATCTCACAGAGATTCAACAAATTTCCTGTCTTGCAATCTGACACCAACCTGATTTTTCCCAATCCCCTTGCATATTGAA
The DNA here is from genome assembly GCF_030028105.1 of Mobula birostris. NCBI lineage: Eukaryota > Metazoa > Chordata > Chondrichthyes > Myliobatiformes > Myliobatidae > Mobula > Mobula birostris. The sequence continues at coordinate 227,134,394 of NC_092372.1, read as the reverse complement.
GTTCCTCATTACAATTTAGATTATGAGAACACTCAGTCCTCTTTTATTGTCATTTAGAAATGCATACATGCATTAAGAAATGATACAATGTTTCTCCGGAGTGATATCACAGAAAACAAGACAGACCAAAGACTAACACTGACAGAACCACGTAATTATAACATATAGTTACAGCAGTGCAAAGCAATACCATAATTTGATGAAGAACAAACCATGGGCACAGTAAAAAAAAAGTCTCCAAGTCCCGAGTCGATCGACTCCCGAGTCCCTGATAGCAGGTGGCAAAAGGGAGAAACTCCTTGCCATAAACCTCCAGGCACCGTCAACTTGCCGATACCTTGGAAGCAGCCGACCCCAGCCGACACTGAGTCCATCCGTCCGAAAACTCCGAGATTCCGAGCAGCCTCTCTGATACAGCCTCCGACCTCTCCCCGGCCGCTGAAACACACAAAGCCGAGGATTTCGAGGCCTTCAGCTCCGGAGATTGTGTCGTTACCCTCATTACATGCATCTTCCAGCTCCCTTGCAATCTCAACCCCACATCTTGGAGTCCTCTATGATTCCCATAATGTTTTTTTCACCCTTGCAGAATCTTAACTCCACCCACAAAGATTCAACAGTCTCTGACTCTGTCACCGCTTTCTAAAGCTGTAATCCCATCTCTTAACCAACAGAGCCACACCACGCCCTATGCCTTCTGGCCTGTCCTTTCAATACAAAGCATATCCTTTGATGTTAAGCGCCCAATTATGGGCTTCTTTCAGCCATGACTCAGTGATGCCCACAATGTCATATCGACCAATCTCTAATTGTGCCACAAGTTTGTCCTCCTTATTCCAAACGCTACATGCATTTAAATACAGCACCTTTGGTCCTGCATTCTTCGCTCTTATGAATTTTTCCTCTGTGGTACAATTTAACTCTTTGCTCTGTCTGCATTTACATCGAGTCATTGGCTTGTCTTTCCTTGCATTCATGCTACACCCATCATCTACTTGTAAACCTGCTGGCTCATCCTCAGCTCTATCATACTGGTTCCCATCCCCCTGCCATGTTAGTTTAAACCACTAAGAACAGCTCTAGTAAATCTGCCCGCAAGAATATCGGTCCCCCTCCGATTCAAGTGCAACCGGCCCCTTTTGTACAGGTCCCACCTGCCCCAGAAGAGGTTCCAGTTATCCAGAAACCTGAATCCCTGCCTCCTGCTCCAATTCTTTAGCCACACATTTATTTGCCACCTCATTCTATTCCTCTCCTCACAGGCAGCAATCCCAAGATTACTACCCTTGAGGTCCTGTTTCTCAGCTTCCTTCCTAACTCCCTGTTTGGTACCAAGATGTACCACGACTTCTGGCTGCTCACCCTCCCTTTTCAGGATATCGTGGATGCATCGAGAAACATCTGGGAGGCAAACTACCGTTGGTGTTTCCTTTTGGCGTCCACAGAATCTCCTATCTGTCCGCCTGACTATCGAGTCCACTGTTACTGCTACATCCTCTTCGGTTCCCTCCCCTTCTGAGCCATGGGGCCAGACTCAAAATGGAGTACTTATTGTTGACTGGGATGGCCACAGGGGTGCTCTCCACTATCTGACGTTTCACCCTTCCCTCTCCTGACAGTCACCCATTTATCTTGTCTCCTGTAGCCTTGGGGTGACCACCTCCCTGTAGCTCCTGTCTCACTACTTCACTTTCCCTAACAAGCCAAGGGTTATCGAGCTGCAGCTCCAATTCCCTAACACAGTCTCTAAGGAGCTGCATCTCGATGCCCCTGTCACAGAATGTGGCCATCGGGGAGGCTGGGAGTCTCCTGGAAATCCCACATCTGACATCCAGAACAGAACACTGGCTCTGTAGACACATCCCCTATTCTGTCAAGAGTTCATTAAGAAATGAACTTACCTTGCCTCGGCCTGTTTTATGCTGAAGCTTTATTGAGCCAAAGCCGGACTATTCTGCCTCACACTACTCAGACGACTGCTTCCATGATGACTGCTCCACCTCTTTTATAGAGACTGGGTTTCTCATCAAAAATCTTTGTCGGAGCTGCGTGGGAATGCTCCTGTTGTGTCTGCTCGGTATTCCAATCAACGTTGAGTTGCTCCAGCAATTTTTGTGTTGCTGCCATATGGACATTGGAGGCCATTATGGGGAAGGACTTCCTTGCCTGAGTGAAAACTCTGAGCAGTTTGTATAGTTGGACAGTCAGTGTCCATTGCTTTCTCACCAAGGGTGCAGTCTTGTCCAGTGAGATTGTCCAGACCTGCCTTGGTGCCCGTGAAGAGAGGTAAGTTCTCCGAGTGTTGGACTGTCTCAGGATAATCCCTGCATTTCCTTTAAGCTGAAAACAACTTCAAAAGGTCCCCTGTTCTGAACTGGTGGTTGTTCAGTGACCTTTTGGGTGCTGTTGGGTTAGTGTCTTGTCCACTGTTGGCTCTTACATCAGTCAACATCTCAGAAACTGAGGGGTTTTTGCCTGGTGGCTGGTGGAGTGATGTTAATGTACCTTCCTGCTGCCCTGGACAGAGCAGCCACTTCACAGCATTAATGTGCCCTGCAGTCTGCTCTCTCTGCTCCCACCGCTGGGTGTGCAAAGGGACTGAGGGGAATGGAGGTGTGACAAGATGGGTGCCCCCGCCGTACTCTCTTCTCACTACTGTCAGGAAAATGGTACAGGAGCCCTGTGACCCACATCAAGAGGTTTAGGGACAGTTATTACCCCTCAACTATTGGGCTCCTGAACCAGTGAGGATAACTTCACTCACCTCAACTGGTTTCACGCTCACCTCAAGGACTCTTCATCATATGTTCTCCATTTATTGCTTAATTATTTATTATTATTTTGTTTTGTATTTGCACAGATGGCCTTTTGCACGTTGTCTGCCCTGTTGGATGCCATCTTTCACTGATTCTATTGTGTTCCGTTTTATTTACTGTGAACGCCTGCAAGAAAATTGTTCTCGGGAATGTATAGGGTGACATATTTGTACTTTGAACTTTACGAATATCTCTTCTTCCAGTGAGCTGTGAGAACGGAACGGAGTATCTACTGACTGTCAGAGGTTTGGTTCCCTCACCGTCTCATCTGCGCCGTCCGAAGGAGAAACCCTTAGGAAAGTGAATGCTTTGTATATTTTCATTTAATATAAACCCATTGTTTAAGCAGTGTTTGTTTTGCCTTTAATATTGTATCTTTTATTAGAAATAAAGTTCTCAAATTTGAGCAGGTCTGAGTTTCATTGAAGGTCCAAGAGGATCTTGAGAGAGTATGTAAGAAGCTCCTTGTTTGGGCTGATCTTCTGTACACCACCCATCCCTAAGGACAGAGTACAGCCTGCAGAAACTCGAAGGATCTCCCTCTCACTTTCTTTAGAAGTTTATAAAACTGAGAGGCATAGAAACCTGCGAGGTGAGTCTCTCTGTTGGTTAGGGTTGCCCAGAGCTGTTTGTGATGAGCAGGCTCCCCCACTCCACCAGCTGATGAGTCCAAGGAAACAGCAGAGACTGATATTGATAGTTTGACACCTGTGGCATTGCCAGTCAGCATTGAACTCAATGTAGGACAATGGTGTCTTTGGGGACTGCAGCTCCAGATTCTTCCATTGGGGTTTACTCCTGAAACCTTCCCCACAGCTAACAAGTCCCATCTGCCCAAAGTGCCTGGCTTTAAGGCACCAGTAATCCGCCTTTGCCCCTTCTCCCATCTGTAGAAACTGTTCTGCTTGGCTTAGTAGCTAAGCCACACGTGAAGACCAGGCATTAGACTTGGTTTGTCAGAGGCTATTTGAAATGCACCTCATTGGGAGCATTTGATAGGTGGTGGGAGCTTTTCCCCATTACATCTCCCGGCTATGACAACCTTAAGCAACCTAGGAGCCTGTATTGCATGATATACAGCACCGAGACAGGCCTTTTGGCCAATCAAATTCCTAGTACGCTTGTCACGTTCGGCCCACATCCCTCTAAACCAGGGGTTTCCAATGTGGGGTCTATGGACCCCTTAATGGTATTGAGCCATTGCATAAAAAAAGGTTGGAACCCCCTCCTCGAAACCTTTCCTATCCACATACCTGTCCAAGTATCCTTTTCCAGTATTATTGTTCCTGCCTCAACTATGTCTTGTTCTGTGGATGAAAGGCCCATTAAATCTCTCCCTGCACAACTTAAACCCGTGCTGTCTGGTTCTTGATTCCCCAACCCTGGGAAAGACTGTGCATTCACTCTATGCCCCTCATGATTTTATGCACTCCTTTAAGATCAACTCTCATACATCTACACTCCAGTGACTAAAATCCCAAGATGAACAACTTCCCTCTGTAACTCAGTCCCTCAGCTTGTAGCAACATCGCTGTAAATCTCTGCATTTCTTACAGCTTAATGACATCTTTCACAAATGGGGTGGGGTGACCAAATCAGACAATGTTCCGAACATCTTGTACAACTGCAACACCATGTCCCAATGTGTCTATTCAGTGACCTGAAGACAGGTGTGTCAAAAGCCACCTTGACGACCCTGTCTACCTGCGACACCACTCCAACAACAATCTGGAAGGCTCAGCAAGGAAGGCCAAGGCTTGCAACTGGGTCTGAACTATTTGAACTGTACAAGGTTCCTAAAACAATAAACAGCTCTTGGGGACTTTATTGAAAAGAATATTTATTAAAAACCATTTGTTCTCATCCCCACATTGGGATGGTCAGACCTCATTGGCCTCGTTTATTCCATGATCAACTTTAAATGTTTTCACATAATTACAAGCTTAAAAAAAAAACTCCAAAAAACTTGGCACAGGAAGACTGAGATCAGTATTAGATTAAACCAATACACACTAACTGTGCAGTAAACACATTTGATGGGATCCTTTGGTGATTAGAGGAAGGCAGTGATATGGCTGGAGGCCGTTAGGCACCCAGCCGATTCTACACAACTGTACAGCACCACCAGGACTGGGTTCGGCCAGTGAATGTCGACCTGTTCCCTTGGGGGGTGGGGGCTCACTGAAGGCACGGTTAGTGACCATTCTTTGAGGTGTACACAGTTAGCACTTGAATAAGAGTCTGTAAAGTCCTAATGAGGAACACTGACTCACGGCGATTCACATCTGAGACCAGAGTTCCAGCCACTGGTGAAGGGGGCTCGGGGGCTTAGCAGCAGAAAGATGAAGGGCTGGACCAGTAGGACCTCTGTCCACAGATATCCCTGCCACACAGCTGGGGACGGCTTTCTGTGGTGTACACCACAGGAGGGCTCTCTTGACAACTGAGGCCCCATTGTACGTTAGAATGGCAGTGATGGCTCACCCTCGGCCTGAAGCCACGCGGGCAGGCGGGGGCATAACTATATGTGCAGTGTGCTGTTGGTAATGTGTTGCCCTACAGGAACACTTCTGCTTTGCTGATGAAAACATGAGAGAAACAGCAAAGGGATGGCCCCCTTTCCACTGCTCGGTCTCCATTTCCAGTGGCGACTCCAGTGATACTGGTGAGGGCTGCCAGACGTGGTGGTAGGGAAGATTGAGCTGGTCCTTGTGACCCAGACCACCGCAGCAACAGGTAGACTTGGCCAAAACACCAGATCTGGGCTCCTAGTGGTGCAGATATCCATGGGGTGGGTAAACTCCCATCTCCCTGTGCCTCAGGACAGACACTGGACAGATCCTTCTGCACAGTAACACTCACAAAATTGCATTGATACTGCGGTCTACCTCACAGTAAGAAATAGTCATTTACAATCCAGAGTTACAAAAGAAAACAGAGACAGGCACTTGGTGAAATAAGTTTCTGGGAGAGGCTGATGCTGCCCCTGAAGACACTGGATTCTCACTGTCCGGCGGTTTAAAGTGACAGATGATTGTACAAAGACCTTCGCCCACACAGAGATCATCCGCGACTGAACGCTACGTGTGTGGGGGGGGAACGGGTGTCAGGTGAGGAGAGAATGATTGCTGCCATGTGGAGGACTGCTTTTTCACAGGTTGTTGTTATGCTTGCTAAGTTCTAGAGGGGGTAAACTCCAGGGTTTAGTGGGTGAGGGAGAGTTTTCCTGGTCTGGGAGCCGCTGTGTAGAGTCCCCTCATGAGACAGTGGTTTCCCCGATCTACAGCAGGGTGGGAGCTCGAAGGAAGCCCCCTTGACACTTGTTCACAACTGTCCACTTAAATACACTTCCCCAGATTGAAATCTCAAATTCCCTTTTTTATGGTGTTTATATTAACGGGCAGTGAGCGCGAGAGGAAATTTGATAACCAGGTTTGTGGCTGATCTGTGTGTCCCAGGTGAGTGCCAGGAGTTCCTGAACGTGGGTCCTCCTAAGGCCAGGACCCAAGGGCAGGTTCACCTCTGCAGAAAGTCTCCCTCCCCAGCACTCCCCACCCTATGAAGATGACCACAGGACGTACATTGTGAAGCAGGGTGACTGGAGGGGTGAACCCACGTTAGCCAGGTGGGGAGTGGAATGGAAGGCCTCTGTTACCAGGCAAATGAGCTGCCCCTCTCGGACCCCAAGACGTGGAGACCAGGAGAACAGCCAAGGGTTCAGGTCCCCAGGCTGTGACAGGGAGGCAGGGGGAGTCAGAGGAAATTGCACATCCCCTCCCCCAGCACCCTTGGAATTGGGTCCAAACACACAGACCGCCAGCCCCACTATAATGGATGGTCTTGCACTCTGTGAGTTCAGAGACTCCCCACCCCCCTAACACATGGCCCCGACCCCCTCCACTCCCCACAGCTGGAGTTACTTCTAATTAAAGGGTCGTTTCCTGCCCCTTTAAGGCATTAATCTCTCACTCAGGTAATGAAATAGTGACACTTGCTCTCCCCCCACCCAAAGGCTCCTGGTGAGGGTGGCAGGAGGGTGCGGGAGTCACAGGCTGCCGCCGTAGTTCAGGATGTAGTAGTCGTGGACGTACATGAGGACGGCCACTGGCTGACCAATGATCAGGGAGAGCCAGACGGCTGCGTTGCCGTAATTCCCACTCAGGAACCGGCCCACCAGCCAGGCCAACGGCACCTGTGTGGAAGAGAGGGATCAGATTCAGTGGCAGAGTTTTAAAATTTTATTTAGAGAAAACAGAGTGGAACAGGCCCTTCTGGCCCTTTGAGCTGAACCGTCCAGCAACTCCTGATTTTCCCCGGCCTAATCACGGGACAATCCACACCGGCCCAGCAACTCCTGATTCAACCCCGGCCTAATCACGGGACAATTTACACAGCCCAGCAACTCCTGATTCAACCCCGGCCTAATCACGGGACAATCTACACCAGCCCAGCAACTCCTGATTCAACCCCGGCCTAATCACGGGACAATCTACACCAGCCCAGCAACTCCTGATTCAACCCCGGCCTAATCACGGGACAATCTACACAGCCCAGTTACTCCTGATTCAACCCTGGCCTAATCACGGGACAATCTACACTGGCCCAGCTACTCCTGATTCAACCCTGGCCTAGTCACAGGACAACTTACACCGGCCCAGCTACCCACTGATTGTGACGGGACAATTTACACTGGACTATGAGAGGAAACCTATGCACACATTGGAAGGATTGTGCAAACTCGCTGACAGAGGATGCCAGAATTGAATATGAACTCCCACACCCTGGGCTATAATAGTGTTGTGCTGTTCTGCTACACCGTGGCACCCAAATACCTGTACTACCTCGGTGAGGGAAGGCGATACCACCCCCATCCCTCTCTGAGGATCTAACACCCACCCCCCCAACATAACCCAACAACTCGTATTTAATGGGTACAAAGGGTGGCTTCTTCATACCTCCCCATCTAACTTCTTACCTTCTTCACCATCCCATCAAGCCACGGTCCCACTTTATTCCAAAAGTGTTTTGTCTCACTGCACTTGCTGGGATTAAATTCCACACTCCCAACTTTCCATCTGATTGATAGACTCACAGAGAAGTACAGCACAGAAACAGGCCCTTTGGCCCATCTAGTCTGTGCCAAGCAACACACATCAAAGTTGCTGGTGAACGCAGCAGGCCAGGCAGCATCTCTAGGAAGAGGTACAGTCGACGTTTCGGGCCGAGACCAATGTGCCAAAACCTCTCTTTACGACTCTGTCTACCTGTGACGCTGCTTTCAATGATTTATGTACCCGTACTCCCAGATCCCTTTGCTTGACCACGCTCCTCAGTGCCCTGTCGTTCACTGTGTAAGATCTAAACTGATTCGTCCTGTTGAAGGGCGAAACCTCTGTCGTCACCTTGGACGACCTTCCTTGCTATCCACAACACCAGTTCACACATCCTCTACCGCCGCAGCCCCTCGGAAAGGCCCAGCGTGGTGCAGTCACTCACCTGCGCCATCATGCCCATGAATGCCCAGAGCCGGAACATCTTCAAAGGGACGCTGACCAGGTACTAGAGAAGGAAGAGAGAGCCCAGTGAATGCAGAGCAGAACATAACAGCATCAACCCCCCTTTAATCTCAAGACTTTTAAAAATGTTCACTTCTCCATTTTTTAACATTCCATCTGACATGACCTTGCCCCTTCCTTAGCCTCTTCATCTTCCCCTGCAGGATCTCCGCATCCACCTCAAAGCCCACCTGGTGACGTATCATGAGCGAAGAACCCTCCCACCTCCCACTGACAAGTCACGGTAGTGTAGTAGGGGTTACACGCTAGCATCGTGGTCAGTGTAATGTGATACAGCACCAGCAACCGCCAGTGAGGGTTCAATTCCCACGATATCCGTAAGGACTTCGTACGTTCCTCCCGTGACTGTGTGGGCTTCCTCCCAGATTCCAAAGATGCACGGCTCAGGGCACTGGAAGCCTGGTGACATTACTGGGCTGCCCCCATCCCACCCTTGGACAGTGTTTGTCACTGACACAAACAATGCATTTCACCAGATGTTTTGATGTACATGTCACAAATATTTTATATTCATTTATTTGTATTTAGAGATACAGTGCCCAGCAACCCCCGATAACCCCGATTTAACCCCAGCCTAATCACGGGACAATAACGTAGCCGGTGCATCTTTGGACTGTGGGAGAGAAGCGGAGCACTGCGTTCCACGGGAGGACGTACAGACACTCCTTCCAGAGGACGTCAGGATTAAACTCCAAACTCCGACGCCCCCAGTTGTAATAGTCCCGCTAACCACTGTGGCAAATCGTCAGCGTTTAACGAACTGACCTCATGGAAGAAAGCTGAGGCGAGGAAGACTGCTGTCTGAGCCGTTCGCTTGTTCACCCCCTGCTTCAGCATGGGCTTGTAGAAGTGTCTGTGGGGAAAATCGGCAGAGGTGATTCAGTTACCCATCCGCATGTGTATCTGAGCAGATCCTGTGGCAGGTGCCGAGATCACAAATCCCACTGGTGTCCTAAGACTTTAGAGATGTACAGTACAGAGCCCACCTTGTTATAGAATCACACAGCAGGGAGACAGGCCCACCAGCCCAACTGGTTCATGCTGACCAAGGTGCTCCAACCAAACTAGCCCCATTTGCTCACATATGGCCCATATCCCTCTCAACCTTTCCCATCCATGTACCTGTCCAGGGTGGCGGGTGGAGATATGTCTCTGCCAAAGGAGGTGTAAGGTGCTTGCACCCTCTGCTAGCCTGCAGGTCACCCTTGGGCAAGGTGTAGCACCTGCTTAGCCCCCGATCAGTGTCCCATGAGGCCATGGGAGCGGGTGGTGGGCGGTCGTATGAGTACCTGGTGCACATCACAAGTCACTGACACCAAGCAGACAGTCTCTGAAGAGCATTGACAATGGCGGGCTTCACCTGTCTTACGAAGGCACTGCCCAGAAGGCAAAAGGAAACCACTTCTGTAGAAAAATTTGCCAAAAGCAATCACAGTCATGGAGACCGTGATTGCTCATGTCATACGGCACAGCACATGATGATGATGATAATCATGCCCAAAGTACCTTTTAAATGTCGTTAATTTACCTGCTTCATCTGCTTTTTCTGGCAGCTCGTTCCATGTACTGAACACGTTCTGAGTGAAAAAGCTGCCCCTCAGGTCCCCATTCAATCTCCTGCCCCTCACCTGAAACCTGTCCCCTCTGGTTATTGATTCCTCACCCTGGGGAAAAGACTGTGTGCACATTGACCCCCACAAACTTTGCCTCACTTTTTTGTGCTAATTAATTTTTGTATTTCCTATGGTAACTTATTATGCATTGCACTATACTGCTGGCACAAAACAAAACATTTTTGGAGATATGTCAGTGATGTCAGAGTAGATGGTGGAAAGAATGTTTTCCATGGTGGGGGAGTCTAGGCCAAGAGGGCACAGCCTCAGTTTTAGAGGGGCGTCCATTCAAAACAGATGCAAAGAAATTTCTTTAGCCAGAGGGTGGTGTAATTGTGGAATTTATTGCCACAGGCAGCTGTGGAGGCCAGGTCATTGGGTGTATTTAAGGCAGAGATTGATAGGTTCTTGATTGGACATGGCATCAAAGGTTACGGGGAGAAGGCCAGGGAGTGGGGCTGAGGAGGGAAAACAAAGATGGTGGAGCAGGCTCGATGGGCCAAAAGGCCTAATTCTGCTCCTATGTCTTACAGTCTTAAACGTGATTCTGATTCTGTACACCTCTCTAAGATTACCTCTCAGTCTCCCAAGTTCCAGTGAATAAAGTCCTAGCTTGTCCAACCACTCCCTATAAAGTCCTGGCAGCATCCTTGTAAACTTACTGTGCTCTTTCCAGTTTGATAAAATCTTTTCTAAAACAGGGCGACCAAAATTGAACATAATACTCCAAGTACAGCCTCATTAATATCTTAACAACTGGAATATTCACTTTATCACTTGTTCATTAACGCAAATATCTAATCAGCTAATCACATGGCGGCAATTCAGTGCATAAAAGCATGCAGACATGGTCAAGAGGTTCGGTTGTTCAGACCAAACATCAGAATGGGGAAGATACTAGCACGGATAAAGCATTAAACTGGAGAAAATCTGCAGATGCTGGAAATCTAAGCAATACACACAAAATGGTGGAAGAACTCAGCAGGCCAGGCAGCCTCTATGGAAAAAGGTAAAGAGTTGATGTTTCAGGTTAAGACCCTTCATCAGGACAGGATAAAAGGATGAGAAGTCAGAGTAAGGAGGTGGGGGAGGGGAGGAAGAAGTACCTGGTAATAGGTGATAGGTGAAGCCGGGAGAGGAGGTGGGATGAAATAAAGAGCTGGGAAGTCGATTGGTGGAAGAGATATGGGGCTGGAGAAGGGGGGATCTGACAGGAGAGGACAGAAGGCCATGGAAGAAAGGGAAGGGTGGGGAAGACCAGAAGGAGGTGATGGGCAGGTGAACAGATAAGGTGAGAGAGGGAAATGGGAATGGTGAACGGTGAATGGTGAGGTGGTGGTGGGTGGGGGGAGGGTATTACCAGAAGTTTGAGAAAAAGAATGTTCATGCCAGCAGGTTGGAATATGAGGTGTTGCTCCTCCAACCTGAGTGTGGCCTCATCGTGACAGTAGAGGCAGCCATGGACTGATATGTCAGAACGGGAATGGGAAGTGGAATTAAAATGGGCGGCCAGTGGGAGATCCTGCTTTTTCTGGCGGAAGGAGTGTGGGTGCTCGGAGCGGTCTCCCAATCTACATTGGGTCTCACCGATGTACAGGAGGCCACACCGAGAGCACCAAACATAGAAGGTGACCCCACCAGACTCTTAGGTGAAGTGTCGCCTCACCTGGAAGGACTGTTTAAGGTCCCGAACGGTAGTGAGGGAGGAGGTGTAGGGGCAGGTGTAGCACTTGTAACACTTGCAGTGAAGCACCAGCAGGGAGATCAGTGGGGAGGGACGAATGGACAAGGGAGTCCTGTAGGGAGCAATCCCGGCGGAGAGCAGAAAGTTAGGGAGGGAAAGATGTACTTGGTGGTGGGATCCTGTTGGAGATGGTGGAATTTACGGAGAATTATTGCTGGACGCAGAGGTAGGTGAGGTGGTGGAGTGGTAGGTGAGGACAAGGGGAACCCTATCCCTGGTGAGGTGGTGTGAGGATGGGGGCGAGGGCAGACGTGCACAAAATGGAAGAGATGCAGGTGAGGGCAGCATGGAGGACATCGCCTTTGTTCTAGAATGAAAAGCCTCATCCTGAGAGCAGATGCAACGGAGATGGAGGAATTGAGAGAAGGGGATGGCATTTTTACAAGTAACAGGTTAGGAAGAGATATAGTGCGGGTAGCTGTGACAGTCCGTGGGTTTATAATAGACATCTGTAGATAAGCTGTCTCCAGAGACAGAGGCAGTGAGATTGAGACAGGGGAAGGAGGTGTTAGAAATGGACCAGGTAAATTTGAGGGCAGGGTGGAAGTTGGAGGCAAAGTTGATGAAGCCGACAAGCTTTGCATGGGTGCAGCACCAATGCAGTCAATGCAGCATAGGAACAGTGCAGTACAGTCACCGGCGTAGGCTTGGAACATAAACTGTTGCACATAGCCGACAGACAGGCAGGCATAGCTGGGACCCACGTGAGTGCCCCCATGGCTACACCTTTTGTGTGAAGGAAGTGGGAAGAGCCAAAGGAGAAATTATTGAGAGTGAGGGCAAGTTCTGCCAGACGGAGGAGAGTGGTGCTGGAGAGGAACTGGTTGGGTCTGGTGTCCAGAAGGAAACGGAGAGCTTTGAGGCCTTCCTGGTGGGGGATGGGGGTGTGTAGCGACTGGACATCCATAGTGAAAATAAGACGATTGGGGCCAGGGGATCAGAAATCATTGAAAAGATCCAAAGTGTGTGAAGTGTCTCACTGACTGGCAGGAGACCAAGAGTGGGAATAAAGGGAGCATTTTCTGGTTGGCTGCTGGTGACTAGAGATGTTCCACAGGGGTCTGTGTTAGAACTGATTCTTTTTACGTTATATGTCAATTATTTGAATGACACGAATGATGGATTTGTGGCCAAGTTTGTGGATGCTACGGAGATAGGTGGAGGGGCAAATAGTGTTGAGGAAGCAGGGAGACTGCAGAAAGAGCAGACAGATTAGGAGAATGAGCAAAGAAATGGCAGATGGGATACAGATCGGCAATTGTATGGTCATGCTCATCAGTAGAAGAAATGAACGCGTAGACTGTTTTCTAAATGGAGAGAAAATACAAAAATCTGAGGTGCCCTCGCAGGATTCCCGAAATGTTAATTTGCAGGTTCAGTCAGTGGTGAGTAGGGCAAATGGAATGTTAACATTCATTTCCAGAGGACTAGAATATAAAAGGAAAGAAGCAAAGAAATGTTGTGGCTCTCTGCTTCGCCTCTGTGTTTAACAACATCGATGATGGTGTTCTGCACTGACCTCTGCGTTTACCTGCTACCGAGGATTCACACACAGGCCCCACCTTTTCATAGAGTACTACAGCACAGTACAACCCCTTCGGCCCACGATATTGTGCCGACCTTTTAACCTACTCCAAGATCAATCTAACCCTTCCCTCCTACATAGCCTCCATGTTTCTATCATCCATGTCTCTACTGAAGAGGGTCATAAATGTCCCTAATGTTACAACCTCTACCACCAACATGGCATGGCGTCCTATGCCCCCACCACTCTCTGTGTTAAAACTCACCTCTGACATCCCCTCCTATATTTTCCTCCAATCACCTTAAAGTTATGCTCCTGTATCAGTTCTACCCCGGGAAAAAGTCTCTAGCTGTCCACAGCTCGCTCAACCTTACCTCATAAGACATGCTTCCTAATCCAGGCAGCATCCTGGTAAATCTCTGCACCTTCTCGAAAGCTTCCATATCCTTTCTACGAGGTAACCAGAACTGAACATAATACTTCAGGTGTGGTCTAACCAGGGTTTTAGAGAGCTGAAACATTACCTCATGGCTTTTGAACTCAATCCCTCGACTAACAAAGACCAATACACCATCTGCTTTCTTAACCATCCTATCAACTTGTGTAGCAACTCTGAGGGATCGATGGACGTGGATCCTAAGATCTTTCTGTTCCTCCACACTGTTAGGGATCCTGCCACTAACCGTGTGTTCTGCCTTCAGTTCCTATTTATAAATCCCATCTTTCATCACCAGAGACCACTGAGATCTGAGAACTTGGTTATGAGGGTTGGACAAACTTGGGCTATTTTCTCTGGAGCAGTTGAGAGATCTGATTGAGGTTTATAAAGTTATGAGAGCCAGAGATAGAGTGGAATGTCAGTATCTTTTTCCCAGAGTACAAATATCCTGGAATGGAAACACCAAGTGCAAGGGGACATAAATTTAATGTGAGGGAAGGGAATTTTTCAGGATTTTCACATGGCAATCCTATTTCATTGGACTGAGTGGTAGAAGCAGATATGATGGTGGCATCGAAGAAGTATTTATTCAGACGTTTGGCCCTGAGGAAATGGAGAATGGGCAGATGGGGTCAGCTTAGTTTGGTATTATGGTCAGCACAGACATCGTGAGTAGAAGGGCCTGTTTCTGAGCTGTGCTCTGCTGTGTTCTACATGATGAGATTGCATAACTAACCAATTCACCATCCCAGCTACGTCCCACCTCCGCCCACCCACCCACCCACCTCTCTTGTCATGGGAGTAGAGGGAGCAGTAAGGAGGCTCAGCTGAATGACCTCTCAACATCTGAGGTTTCTTATTTCCTTTGGCCAGAGGGTGGTGAATCTGTGGTATTCATTGCCAGAGATGGCTATGCATTGAGTATATTTAAAATGGAGGCTGACAGGTTCTTGATTAGTCAGGGTGTCAAAGGTTACAGGGAGAAAGCAGGAGAGAGGGATATTAAATCAGCCACAATGGAATGGCAGAGCAGGCTCCATGGGCTGAATGGCCTAATTCTGCTCCTGTGTCTTATGGTCATTTTTCTTTTACCTTTGTAAACCACTGTGAGCACTTTCTGCCCTCTGCCCCACACTGAAAAGGTTTCCTGAGTCATAGCTGGCGTCAGATCACAGACTGAAAGAGCCCCGGCTGGCTGGGAGCGCGGGAAGCCGCTCTCACCTGCTGCACCACTTGTGGACGGGAATATTCCAGTTCTTCCAGAAGTACGTCACTGTTTCCGAATTCCTAGGGCAGGAACAGATCAGAGATTTCTCAAGGTACAGTTCGGGCAGCACAGTAGTGCAACACTGTCACAGCACTGGCGACACGCGTTCAATTCCCACCCCTGTCTATAAGGGGTTTGTACATCCTCCCCGTGACCGCGCGGGTTTCCTCCCACGTATTGGCCACGCGGGTGTAACTTGGCGGTGTGGGCTTGCTGGGCTGCAGGGGCATGTCACCACGCTGTGTCTCTAGGTATATAAAAGTGAAAGAGCAAGCCTGCTGCTGTCATCCTTACATAGAACATCGAACAGTACAGCGCAGTACAGGCCCTTCGGCCCATAGTGTTGTGCCGACCCTCAAACCCTGCCTCACCTTAAATTCCTCCATGTACTTCACCCCTCCCTATCCACTCCGACTCGTGAACGTGGCCAAAGTGGCTTTTAGCACACTGTAACACATACAAAATGCCAGAGGAACTTAGCAGGTCAGGCAGAGTAGTAAATAGCTGAAGAGTTGGGCAGAGACTCTCTGGGGTGAATTGAGGGTTACAGGGACAAGGCAGGTAGGTGGAGATGAGTCCATGGCCAGATCCGCCATGATCTTATTGAATGGTGGGGTAGGCTCGATGGGTCAGGTGGTCGACTCCTGCTCCTATTTCTTATGTTTTTATCAGGACTTTATACATTGGCCTCATCAGTCAGGACACCGAGTATAGAAGTTGCAACGTAATGCTCCAGTTCACAAGGTGTTGGTGAGACTGCATTTAGAACACTGATCAGCTTTGAGTATCCCGTGATCACTGTTTGTTTCGATATACATGTGAGAAGTAAATGAAACTGAATCAGAACGAATCTGCGAAGTGCCGAGGAGATTTAAGAGGATGCTGCTCAGACTCAAGGGAGCCATGCAGAGAGGTTGAACAGGTTGGGACTTCACTCACTGGCGTGTAGGAGAATGAGAGGTGATCCTGTATAAAATCAGGGGGCATAGATAGGACGAATGCACAGGGTATTTATCCTAGGGTTGTGGAGTCAGGAGCTGGAGGGCACATGTTTAATGTGAGAGGAGAGAGATTTAAAAAAACTTCACTGAGTGGAATGAGCTGTCGGAGGAAGTGGGTGAGCCAGGCGCACTGGCAACATTGAAAACGTACTCCGACAGGTACACGGATAGTAGAGGTTGCAGGGGTTCCCAACCTTGTTTATGCCATGGGCCCGTCAGGAACTGAGGGCGAGTGGGAAGGGTAAGAGACCATAGCACGATTTAGTCCAGTGACCTGAGAAGGCCACATCAATAGACCCTGAGCAACAGATGGATAGGTAACCTGTTAAATTGGTTTATTATTGTCACATTGCCACGGGTACAGTGACAAACATGTCCACACAAACATTTCATTAGGGATTGCTGCCTCGTGATTCCCTTGTCCAATCATCCCTCTCCACTAAACTCCCTCCTGACACATATCCCTGCAAGTGACAGAAATGCTACACTTGCCCATTCACCTCCTCCCTTCCCTCCATTCAGGGCCCCAAATCGTCCTTGCAGATGAGGGAACAATTAAGCTGTGAATCTGCTGGGATCGTCTATTGTCTCCAGTGCTCCCGCTGCGGTCTCCTCTACATCGGTGAAACCCAACATAAAATGGAGGACCGCTTTGTCGAGCACCTCAGCTCCATCCGCCAAAAAGTGGAACTTCCCGGTGGCAAGACATTTTAATTCCCATCCCCAATAACACGTTGATCCATGGCCTCCTCTTTTGCCACGCTGAGGCCACTCTCAGGATGAAAGAGTAACAGCTCACTTGTCTTACAACAGTGGGACAGAAGTTGTCCTCGAGTCTGGCTCTGCTGCTACAAGTGAACATAGAAGACTACAGCACAGAAACAGGCCATTCGGCCCACAACGTTGTGCTGAACCAGCTAAAAAGCAAATCGAAAACACCCAAACACTAATCCCTCCTGCTTACTCCATATCCATATCCCTCCATCTAGATTACACGAGAACGACCTCTGTTGTGTGACAGAGAACAAGTGAAAGGAAAGACTGAAAAAACCAGAAGACCCAGCACTGACTCCTGCCCACACTGCATCAGGATGTGTGGATCCTGGATCAGCCTCGACAGCCAGCCCCTCTGGAGAACGTCACACTCGACTCGAATGATCACAGGACTACGGCAGGGACACCGGGACACCAACAGTACGGGAGTGTAGTTTGATACCAGTCCGCTGCAGGGGAGGATTGAGGGGATGAATTCACACTGGTGAATGCTGCATTCAGCTTTAAAGCACTGCTGGTGGACAACAAACAAGATGCAAAACCCCTTGCAAAATCACCCAGATCAGACAAGAGCTTAGGGCGGAAGGAGATCAAGCGGGTGGACTTGGAATCTCGACAAGATTGCAGAGTTGAGATTGGGAGACATAGGTTTAAGTCGGGTGAACTTAACATAAGACCTAGAAGCAGAAGTAGGCCATATTCAACCCTCGAGTCCACTCCATCATTCCATCATGGCTGATTTATTATCCCTCTCAACCTATTCTCCTGCCTTCTCCTTGTAACCCTGACTATTCAAGAACCGTATCACCTGTTCTTTAAATATACCCAATGTCTTGGCCTGCACAGCTATACGTGGCAATGAATCTCTACTCTAAAGGGACATCCTAGTATTCTGAGGCTGTGCCCTCTGGTCCTACACTCCTCGACTCCTCCACTATAGAAAACATCCTCTCCATATCCACTCTATCTAGAGCTTTGAATATTTGATAAGATTCAATGAGATCCCCCTTCATTCTTCTAAGCTCTAGCAAGTGCAGACCCAGAGTTATCAAACAGTCCTCATACGCTAACCCTTTCATTGCCGGGATGACAGCAGAGCGGCCGGAGAAGACAGATGATAATGAAGGTGAGGGGTCGAGTGAGTGCTCAGGGAGTGGCTGCTCGATTGTGGAGACAGGGTGCACCTTCTCCACGCGCTGCCAAAGGCTTTGCTTACCACCAGTCCCTGTAGAACTCCCGGTCTCCGAACTGCATCAGCTCAGCCAAGAAGTTCATAGAGGAGTGGAAGAACCAGTAGAAGAAGATGAGCCAGATCAGGTGGTTGGGTACCTGTAGAAGATGAAGAGTGGAGAGATTAGACCAAGGGCCCTGGAGTACATTCCCGTCTCAGCTGTAGGTCCACAGTAAATCCATGTCCATGATCAGCTTCAATATTGAACCACTCTACTGCATCCTGTCAAAACATTAGCAAGGCTTAGGCGCCTTGGGCTGAAATGCCCTGCCTTTGTGCTCTAATGAGCACCAATTTCATTTCTGTACTTCTCAGTGTCTCTGTAGAGCAGCCAGCACAATCAAACAGCGCATCAACCTGGACATTCTCACCTCTCCTCTCTCCCACTTACATCAGTGGTGCGCAAGTGGAACAGGTCAAAAGCTTTAAATTCCTCAGGGTCAATATCACAAATGACCTGACTTGGTCCAACCAAGCAGAGTTCACTACCAAGAAGGCCCACCAGCACCTTTACTTCCTGAGAAAGCTGAAGAAATTTGGCCTGTCCCCTAAAACCCTCACTAATTTTTATAGATGCACCATAGAAAGCATTCTTCTCGGGTGCATCACAACCTGGTATGGAAGTTGTCCTGTCCAAGACCGGAAGAAGCTGCAGAAGATCGTGAACACAGCCCAGCACATCACACAAACCAATCTTCCGTCCTTGGACTCACTTTACACCGCATGCTGTTGGAGCAGTGCTGCCAGGATAATCAAGGACTCGACCCACCCAGCCAACACACTTTTCATCCCTCTTCCCTCTGGGAGAAGGCTCAGGAGCTTGAAGACTCGTACGGCCAGATTTGGGAACAGTTTCTTTCCAACTGTGATAAGACTGCTGAACGGATCCTGACCCGGATCTGGGCCCTACCCTCCAAATATCCGGACCTGCCTCTCGGTTTTTTTGCACTACCTTACTTTCCATTTTTCTACTTTCTATTTATGATTTATAATTTAAATTTTTAACATTTACTATTGATTTGTACTCCAGGGAGCACAAAGCGCAGAATCAAATATCACTGTGATGATTGTACGTTCTAGTATCAATTGTTTGGCGACAATAAAGTAAAGTAAAGAAGACACACGTACCACCAGGCTTAAGGACAGCTTCTATCTTGCTGTTATAAGACTTTTGAACAGACGTCTAAAGATGGGAGGGATGAAGCTTTTTCTAAAACATATCCTTAGGCTCCTGAACCTCCTCCCCGATGGTAAGAATGAGAAGATAGTGAGGGTCTTTAATGAGATCTGATAGGCCAAATGGTCCCCTTCTGTGTCATAAACCACTTGGACGCTCATTTTCCTCTGCAGAATTCCAGCAAGCTTTTGAAATGTTCTTGATGGTGGGGAGGATTGTGCCCATGATAGAGCTGGTTGAATCTACAATCCTCTGTAGCCCTTCCTGATCCTGTGCAGTGGAGCCTCCAGACCATGAGGTAATGCAACCAGTCAGCATGCTCTCCACAGTATATCTGTAGAAATGTGGTGTCATACCAAATCTCCTCAAACTCAATGAAATGTAGCTGCTGTTATGTGATGAAAGAACCAAAGAGATGATGGGCTGTGAGGGGATTTATTTCCATGGCTACAGAGATGCAGGTAGGGGGAACAGGATGATGGGATGTTCTGACCTGATAGAAAAGGACTGTTTGACCTGTCTCAGAGATAACTTGGGTGCTCATTTCCTCTGCTGAATTATGACGGTCTTCCCTTTGCAAGGCTCAAGTCGTAGGAGATGCATTAAGAGTTCTGACAGAGAACTGGATCCGAAATGTTGACCATTTATTTTTCCATAGCTGCTGCCTGACCTGTTGGATATTTCCAGCCTTGTGTTTTTATTTCAGATTCATAGAATCACACAGCACTGGCCCTTCAGCGCAACTACTCCATGGCAACTAAGATACCCATGTAAGCCAGTCCCATTTGCCTGTGTTTGACCCATATCCCGGGGTCCCCAACCTGACATCCATGCAGCCCTGCTTAATGATATTGGTCTATGGCATTAAAAAAGGTTGAGAACCCCTGCTCAACGCCTTTCCTATCCAGGTACCTGTTTAAGTGAGTTTTTAATGTTATTGCACCTGCTCAATCTCTTCCTCTGGCAGCTCATTCCTAAACTGCCTCCCCTCCGTGTGAAGTTGCCCGTCAAGTTCCTATTAAAGTTTGTCCTCTCACCTTCACCCTGGGCTCTCTAGTTTTTGGTTCCCTTTCCCTGGGAACGAGACTGTGTGCATTCACTCTGTTCACAAGAGATTCTGCAGACGCTGGAAATCTTGAGCAACGCACACACAAAATGCCGGAGGGACTCATCAGGTCAGGCAGCATCTATAAGCGGTTGATGTTTCTGAGACCCATCACCAGGACTGGTGAAGTGCTTTGGCCTAAAACGCTGGCTGTGTATTCACCCTATTGTTTTATACACTTCTATAAGGTCACCCCTCAGTCTTTTAAGTTCCAGGAAGAAGGTCATACCCTACTCAATCTCTCCCCGTACCAAGTACCTCAATTCCTGGCAACATCCTTGTAAATCTCTGCACATTTCTTTGGTTATCAAGAGCCAAATTACACTCAGTGGCCACCTTATGAGATACACCTGCTCGATAATGCAACTATCTAATTAGCCAATCACGTGGCAGAAATTCAATGCATAAAAGCATGCAGTCATGGTCAAGAGGTTCAGACCAAACATTAGAAGGGGAACAAATATGATCAAAGTGACTTTGACTGTGGATTGTTGTTGGCACCAGAGGGGTGGTTTGAGTATCTTAGAAACTGTGGGTCTCATGCACAACAATCTCTAGACCTTAGAGAATGGTATGAAAAACAAAACAATAAATCCAGTGAGCGAAAGCTCCTTGTTGTAATGAGAGGTCAGAGAATGGCCAGACTGGTTCAAGCTGACTGGAAGGTGACAGTAATTCAAATAACTACATGTTACAACAGGGGTGTGCAGAAGACCAACTCTCAACACACGTGAAACTTTGAAGTGGACGGGCTACAACAGAGGACCACATCAGGTTCCACTCCTTAGTCTAATAAAGTGGTCACTGAGGATGTGACTGGGACTGAATTAAATACATCTGTCAGTCTGTTTGACTTGTCCAGCACAACATAACTGAGGGGGCACGAGTGGAGCATCAGGATAGACTGGCTCATGTTGTAAGTCACTGTCAATTCAGAATGCCAGGCTGCGATGGTGGGATGGTGCAATCTCCTGCCCGAGCCACCACCTCCCCATAACTCCCATCCTGTGGGATGTAGGGCACATTACGCTGGCAAACCTTCACTCAACGAGAGCTGGCTCAAAGCTCAAACCCAATTTATTCTCAAAGTACATATACCTACCATTTACCACCCTGAGATTCATTTTCTTGTGGGCATTCACAATAAGTAACTCTGCCATGGACGGTCCCAAGTCTGGCTGTGAAAGGACGAGGGTTGGGCATGGGACTAGCAACCCCACCCTGTAAAAACAACAGGAACCCCAGCAGAAGCTCCAAAGGCCTCATTGCTGGGAGAGGAGGGGTCTTTGTCGAGAAGATGTATGAAGTCATGTAGTGAAAGCAGAAACCACAGGGTCAATCGACGTTTGTCCCAGGACAGAGGACACTGGCGAGCTGCTATCGGTGGCCTAGGACTCTGTCAGGGGGATGGACTAAAGGTGGTTGACAAAGAAACACACAATTCATGTGAATGCCCACAAGAAAATGAATTTGAACAGGGTGGTTGCAGTTAATTCAGCACCAATCTGCAGATAGCCTTGATTTTCAACAGCCAAATTGTGCTTGGTGCTGAATTATCACTGTAAACTCAATCCTTTCAGAAAAAAAATACTACTTACGGCAAGCTTCAGAAGGCGTTCAATCATCCTGGAATAGTCCATATCCTGAAACCAATGAAGCTTATTACACAGAGAAGGGAAACGCAGACGTCGATAAAACGTGCACTGTGATAACTGTGTGAATGCTCAGAAGAAACTAAAGAGACGTCTGTGCTGAGGAGTTACTGTAAAAACGGAAAGGATAATGTGAGGAAATGGAATGACAATCCCTGCTGATGATGTGACATGAGTATCTCAGAAACTGTGAAGGTGTTTGGAGGAAAGTATAGGGAAGATGGCAGAGGCAGTCTTTTGTTCAGAGTGGTGGGTGTACAGAACACTGCCAAAGGTGGTGCCGAAGGCAGAAACATGAGGGTCATTGAAGAGACTCCTAGATCGGTACATGGAGGGAAGGGTTAGATCAATAAAGCATACAGAACATAGAACAGGGACAGGCCATTCGGCCCACAATGTTGTGCCAAACCAGCAACAGAATAAATCAAAACCTCCCAAGCACTTATCACTCCTACCTACACCATGTCTATATCCCTCCATCTTCCTGACATACATGCGCTTATCCAAACAAATCTTAAAAGCCTTTAATGTATTTGCCTTTACCACCATATCACGCATCAATGAATTTCTGAGTAAAAAGCTTAACCCTCACATCCCCCCTGAACCTCCACCCTCCTCTCACCTTCAATGCACACCCTCGGATATTGGACCCTGGAAAACAGATACTCTCTGCTTACTCTATCTAAGCCTCTAATAATTGTATAAACTTCTGTTGGATCTCCCTTCAGTGCTCTAGAGAAAACAGCCGAAGTTTATCCAGCCTCTGGTGATAGCACATACACTCTAAACCAGGCAGCATCCCGGTAAACCACCTCTGCTCCTCTCCAAACGTTCACCATCCCTCCTACAGTGGGACAACCAGTACTGTCGGCAATACTGCAGGTGTAGCCGAACCAGAGTTCTATAAAGATCTTACAGAAGGGTAAAAAGCTGGCACAACACATTCTGTACTGTTCCATGCTCTAACCACGGCAGATGGAAAACTGGCTTTGGTTGATGAAATAACAAGCCTGTAATACCATGGGCTCTTAACTTGTTAAGTGGTCTTACATGTGGCACCATGTCAAAGGCCTCCTGAAAATCCAAGTACACAACATCAACCTATTCTCCTTTGTCTATCCTGCTTGATATTTCTTCAAATAATTCCAGCAGGCTTGCCAAGGAAGATTTTCCCTGAGGAAACCATGCTGACTACAGCCTATTTTATCATGTGCCTCCAAGTACCCCAAAACCATATGCTTAACAATTGACTCCAACATCTTCCCACCACTGAGGTCAGACAAACTGGGCAATAATCTTTTTTTCTTCTGCCTCTCTCCCTTCTTGAAGAATGGAGTGATATTGCACATTTTCAGTCTTCTGGAACCATTCCAGAATCTAGTGGTTCTTGAAGATCATTACTAATGCCTCTATAATCTCTTCAGCCACCTCTTTCAGAACCCCCAGGGTGACCACCATTTGGTCCAGGAGACATTTCAGGTACAGCTGATGTTTCAGAGATCCTTCTCTTATGCCGAGTCCCTTCTCCCAGCCTAAATAGTCGACTGCTTATTTCCCAGCCACTCCCCCCTCTCCCTGCCCCACCTCCCAATAGATGCTACCTAAACTGTTAAGTTCCTCCAGCATTTTGTGTGCGTGTTGCTCTGGGTTTCCAGCATTGGCACAATAACTTGTGTTTATGAGCCTTTTGAAAGCGGCTGTAACTATGGCTGATCCGGTTGTTGCAGAGACCGGTCTGGGTCACCGCTCCACTTCAGTGGAGGGAATCCACTGGTGCGGTGAGCTGGCACATTCAGTATTAGAGATGGCACATTCAGTATTAGAGATGGAGTACCAGCCTGGCCCACAACCGCCTACCTCGTACTGCACTGATGGCTAAAGACAAGACGAGCAGCAATGGCATGAGTATCTAGGAAAAATTAAGAAGGTGCCCGATAGCTGTACGTATTCCAAAAACAACAAAATACTCAAATGGCAAAATAGTACAACCATGGATGACAAGGGAAGTCAAAGCTAATGTAAAAGCAAAAGAGAGAGCATACAACAAAGCAAAAATTAGTGAGAAGACAGAGGATTGGGAAGCTTTCAAAAACCTAAAGAGAGCTACGAAAAGAATCATGAGTAGGGAAAAGATGAAATATGAAAGCAAGCTAGCAAACAATAATAAAAGCTTTTTTCAAATATGTAAAAAGTAAAGATGAGAGTGGACATAGGACTGCTAGAAAATGAGGGCGGAGAAATAATAATGGGGGACAAGGAGATAGCTGATGAACTAAATGAGTATTTTGCTTCAGTCTTCACCATGGAAGACACTAGTCGTGTGCCAGATGTAGTAGTGTGTGAAGGAAGAGAAGTGAGTGCAGTTACTATTACAAGGGAGAAGGTGCTCAAAAAGCTAAAAGGCCTAAAGGTACACCAGTCACCCAGACCAGATGAACTGCACCCGAAAGTTCTGAATGAGGCAGTGGTAGAGATTGTGGAGGCACTAGTAATGATCGTTCAAAAATCATTGGACCCTGGCATGGTGCCTGAGAACTGGAAAATTGCAAATGTCATTCCACTGTTTAAGAAAGGAGGAAGGCAGCAGAAAGGAAATTATAGACCAGTTAACCTGACCTCAGTGGTTGGAAAGATGTTGGGAGTCTTATGAGGTTATGGAGTACTTGGTGACACAGGACAAGATAGGACGAAATCAGCATGGTTTCCACAAGGGAAAATCTTGCCTGACGAATCTGTTGGAATTCTTTGAGGAGATTACAAGTAGGATAGGTAAAGGGGATGCAGTGGATGTTGTATATTTGGACTTTCATCAGGTCTCGGCCCGAAACATCGACTGTACCTCTTCCTAGAGATGCTACCTGGCCTGCTGCGTTCCACCAGCAACTTTGATGTGTATTGTGAACAGTTTTGGGTTCCTCATCTCAGAAAAGATGTGCTGGCATTGGAGAGGGTTTCAGAGGAGGTTCACAAGGATGATTCCAGGAATGAAAGGGTTATCATACGAGGAACATTTGATGGCTCTGGCTCTGTACTCGCTGGAATTTAGAAGGATGGGGGGGGAATCTCATTGAAACCTCTTGAATGTTGAAAGACCTGGGCAGAGTAGATGTGGAAAGGATGTTTCCCATGGTGGGATAGAGGGGCGTACATTTAAAGCAGAGATGCGGAGACATTTCTTGAGCCAGAGGGAGGTGAGTTTGTGGAATTTATTACCACAGGCAGCTGGGTGTATTTAAGGCAGAGCTGGACAGGTTCTTGATTGAACACGGCATCAAAGGTTACGGGGAGAAGGCCGGGGAGTGGGGCTGAGGAGGGGAGAAAGAATCAGCCATGATTGAATGGTGGAGCAGACTTAATGGGCCAGATGGTCTAATTCTGCTCCTCTGTCTTATGGTGACCAGGAGGCCCATGTCGGAGAACACTGTATTACTTACTCTGAATGGCTTCATGGAATTCTGTATGGCTGGCACCATCCACTGGTGAAAGAAAAGAAAAAAACTATCAGCAGAGACAGTGTTTCACTGCTGTTATTCAGCAACCTCTAGACACACTTAAACTCAAAATAATGAAACTGTGGAAATATAGTTGTTGTTCCTCTCGACAGCAACCATGTTGTTTCTTTAGCACTTGTCTGCTTTTCATGAGGTCAGGTTGCTAGTTCGATGCTCAATCCAGCACAGAGGGAAAGCTGATTCAAAGGAACCATCTCGATTCGAACCGGGGACCACGCAGCTCGTAGTGCAGTACAGATCCCATTACACTACCGGCTGGCCATAGAGATACAGCACTTAACAAAATTACCAGATCTAAGCAAGGGTAACACAATAACATGTGAAATATCATTTCACAAAACATTTACGTAGAGTTTCATCAGCATAGCAGAGTGGAATTGATTTTCATCATCTACTTCAGACTGCTAGCCACAAGAGTAGTCATCAGCTTGGACATGTAATAATAATGTATTGATCCAGCACCAGAGGGCACAGCTTCAGACTAGAGGGACGTCCATTTAGAACAGAGACAAGTTTCTTTACCAGAGGATGGTGAATCTGTGGTATTCATTGTCACAGGCAGCTGTGGAGGCCAAGTCATTGAGTATATTTAAAGCAGAGGTTGATAGGTTGTTGATTAGTCAGTGTGTAAACGTTATGCGGAGATGGCAGGAGAATGGAGTTTAAGGCAGGAGTCCAAACCCCTTGGTTAATAGGATGGGTCCATGGCAGAGAAAAGGATGGGAAGCTCTGGTTTAGAGGGATAATAAATCAGCCATGCTGGAATGGTGGAGCAGGTTCAATGGGCAGAATGGCCTAATTCTGTCCATCTATTGCCCAATGGTTTTAATGGAAGGCATTCAATGAACTGCCAGACTTCTCTCACCCGGGAAATCTTGAACACTCCTAAAGAAAGTAACAAACAGGAGCGAGACACAGAGCACCTTCAACCAATAAAGGTTATGGCTAATACCTCATGCACCTACACTCTGTGCAAAGATTCAATATGAAAGCAATCCCATAAAGCACAGTGTACAAGTAACTGAGTGTGCTCGTATACACACGACTAGCTTATACACATATACTGATTGTATATACATAAAGTGAGGCTCGGTGTAGCCATCTAAAACCCAGTAGACATCTTATTAAGTGCACAACTACACCAGCTCATTAATGCAAATGAAGGGGGTGGTTAGGGACTGTGGAGAGGAGTGTGTCAGTGTAGGTATGAGGTGTGGAGTGTCAGTGTGAAGTGACAGTGAATGGGGGGGATGAAGGGGGTGCTGAGGGACTGTGGAGAGGAGTGTGTCAGTGTGGGTATGAGGTGTGAAGTGTCAGTGGTGAAGTGCCAGTGAATGGGGGATGAAAGGGGGTGGTGAGGGACTGTGGAGGGGAGTGTGTCAGTGTGGGTATGAGGTGTGGAGTGTCAGTGTGAAGTGACAGTGAATGGAGGGATGAAGGGGGTGGTGATGGACTGTGGAGAGGAGTGTGTCAGTGTGGGTATGAGGTGTGGAGTGTCAGTGTACAGTGAAAGTGAATGGAGGGATGAAGGGGGTGGTGAGGGACTGTGGAGAGTAGTGTGTCAGTGTGGAGTGTCAGTGCGAAGTGACAGTGAATGGGGATGAAGGGGGTGGTGAGGGACTGTGGAGAGGAGTGTGTCAGTGTGGGTATGAGGTGTGGAGTGTCAGTGTAAAGTGACAGTGAATGGGTGATGAAGGGGGTGTTGAGGGACTGTGGAGAGGAGTGTGTCAGTGTGGGTATGAGGTGTGGAATGTCAGTGTACAGTGACAGCGAATGGGGGGATGGAGGGGGTGGTGACGGACTGTGGAGAGGAGTGTGTCAGTGTGGGTATGAGGTGTGGAGTGTCAGTGTAAAGTGACAGTGAATGGGGATGAAGGGGGTGGTGAGGGACTGTGGAGGGGAGTGTATCAGTGTGGGTATGAGGTGTGGAGTGTCAGTGTGAAGTGACAGTGAATGGGGGATGAAGGGGGTGGTGATGGACTGTGGAGAGGACTGTGTTAGTGTGGGTATGAGGTGTGGGGTGTCAGTGTGAAGTGACAGTGAATTGGGGGGATGAAGGAGGTGCTGAGGGACTGTGGAGAGGACTGTGTTAGTGTGGGTATGAGGTGTGGGGTGTCATTGTAAACTGACAGTGAATGGGGGATGAAGGGGGTGGAGAGGAACTGTGGAGAGGAGTGTGTCAGTGTGGGTATGAGGTGTGGAGTGTCAGTGTAAAGTGACAGTGAATGGGGATGAAGGGGGTGGTGAGGGACTGTGGAGGGGAGTGTGTCAGTGTGGGTATGAGGTGTGGAGTGTCAGTGTGAAGTGACAGTGAATGGTTATGAAGGGGGTGGTGAGGGACTGTGGAGAGGAGTGTGTCAGTGTGGGTATGAGGTGTGGAGTGTCGGTGTGAAGTGACAGTGAAGGCGGGTGAAGGGGGTGGTGAGGGACTGTGGAGAGGAGTGTGTCAGTGTGGGTATGAGGTGTGGAGCGTCAGTGTGAAGTGACAGTGAATGGAGGGATGAAGGGGGTGGTGATGGACTGTGGAGAGGAGTGTGTCAGTGTGGGTATGAGGTGTGGAGTGTCAGTGTAAAGTGACAGTGAATGGGGTGATGAAGGGGGTGCTGAGGGACTGTGGAGAGGTGTGTGTCAGTGTGGGTATGAGGTGTGGAGTGTCAGTGTACAGTGAAAGTGAATGGGGGGATGAAGGGGGTGGTGAGGGACTGTGGAGAGGAGTGTGTCAGTGTGGGTATGAGGTGTGGAGTGTCAGTGTGAAGTGACAGTGAATGGGGATGAAGGAGGTGCTGAGGGACTGTGGAGAGGAATGTGTCAGTGTGGCTCTGAGGTGTGGAGTGTCAGTGTGAAGTGACAGTGAATGGGGGGATGAAGTGGGTGGTGATGGACTGTGGAGAGGAGTGTGTCAGTGTGGGTATGAGGTGTGGAGTGTCAGTGTACAGTGAAAGTGAATGGAGGGATGAAGGGGGTGGTGAGGGACTGTGGAGAGTAGTGTGTCAGTGTGGAGTGTCAGTGCGAAGTGACAGTGAATGGGGATGAAGGGGGTGGTGAGGGACTGTGGAGAGGAGTGTGTCAGTGTGGGTATGAGGTGTGGAGTGTCAGTGTAAAGTGACAGTGAATGGGTGATGAAGGGGGTGTTGAGGGACTGTGGAGAGGAGTGTGTCAGTGTGGGTATGAGGTGTGGAATGTCAGTGTACAGTGACAGCGAATGGGGGGATGGAGGGGGTGGTGACGGACTGTGGAGAGGAGTGTGTCAGTGTGGGTATGAGGTGTGGAGTGTCAGTGTAAAGTGACAGTGAATGGGGATGAAGGGGGTGGTGAGGGACTGTGGAGGGGAGTGTATCAGTGTGGGTATGAGGTGTGGAGTGTCAGTGTGAAGTGACAGTGAATGGGGGATGAAGGGGGTGGTGATGGACTGTGGAGAGGACTGTGTTAGTGTGGGTATGAGGTGTGGGGTGTCAGTGTGAAGTGACAGTGAATTGGGGGGATGAAGGAGGTGCTGAGGGACTGTGGAGAGGACTGTGTTAGTGTGGGTATGAGGTGTGGGGTGTCATTGTAAACTGACAGTGAATGGGGGATGAAGGGGGTGGAGAGGAACTGTGGAGAGGAGTGTGTCAGTGTGGGTATGAGGTGTGGAGTGTCAGTGTAAAGTGACAGTGAATGGGGATGAAGGGGGTGGTGAGGGACTGTGGAGGGGAGTGTGTCAGTGTGGGTATGAGGTGTGGAGTGTCAGTGTGAAGTGACAGTGAATGGTTATGAAGGGGGTGGTGAGGGACTGTGGAGAGGAGTGTGTCAGTGTGGGTATGAGGTGTGGAGTGTCGGTGTGAAGTGACAGTGAAGGCGGGTGAAGGGGGTGGTGAGGGACTGTGGAGAGGAGTGTGTCAGTGTGGGTATGAGGTGTGGAGTGTCAGTGTGAAGTGACAGTGAATGGAGGGATGAAGGGGGTGGTGATGGACTGTGGAGAGGAGTGTGTCAGTGTGGGTATGAGGTGTGGAGTGTCAGTGTAAAGTGACAGTGAATGGGGTGATGAAGGGGGTGCTGAGGGACTGTGGAGAGGTGTGTGTCAGTGTGGGTATGAGGTGTGGAGTGTCAGTGTACAGTGAAAGTGAATGGGGGGATGAAGGGGGTGGTGAGGGACTGTGGAGAGGAGTGTGTCAGTGTGGGTATGAGGTGTGGAGTGTCAGTGTGAAGTGACAGTGAATGGGGATGAAGGAGGTGCTGAGGGACTGTGGAGAGGAATGTGTCAGTGTGGCTCTGAGGTGTGGAGTGTCAGTGTGAAGTGACAGTGAATGGGGGGATGAAGTGGGTGGTGATGGACTGTGGAGAGGAGTGTGTCAGTGTGGGTATGAGGTGTGGAGTGTCAGTGTACAGTGAAAGTGAATGGACGGATGAAGGGGGTGGTGAGGGACTGTGGAGAGGAGTATGTCAGTGTGGGCATGAGGTGTGGAGTGTCAGTCTGAAGTGACAGTGAATGGGGATGAAGGGGGTGGTGAGGGACTGTGGAGAGGAGTGTGTCAGTGTGGGTATGAGGTGTGGGGTGTCATTGTAAACTGACAGTGAATGGGGGATGAAGGGGGTGGTGAGGAACTGTGGAGAGGAGTGTGTCAGTGTGGGTATGAGGTGTGGAGTGTCAGTGTAAAGTGACAGTGAATGGGGATGAAGGGGGTGGTGAGGGACTGTGGAGGGGAGTGTGTCAGTGTGGGTATGAGGTGTGGAGTGTCAGTGTGAAGTGACAGTGAATGGTTATGAAGGGGGTGGTGAGGGACTGTGGAGAGGAGTGTGTCAGTGTGGGTATGAGGTGTGGAGTGTCAGTGTGAAGTGACAGTGAAGGCGGGTGAAGGGGGTGGTGAGGGACTGTGGAGAGGAGTGTGTCAGTGTGGGTATGAGGTGTGGAGTGTCAGTGTGAAGTGACAGTGAATGGAGGGATGAAGGGGGTGGTGATGGACTGTGGAGAGGAGTGTGTCAGTGTGGGTATGAGGTGTGGAGTGTCAGTGTAAAGTGACAGTGAATGGGGTGATGAAGGGGGTGCTGAGGGACTGTGGAGAGGTGTGTGTCAGTGTGGGTATGAGGTGTGGAGTGTCAGTGTACAGTGAAAGTGAATGGGGGGATGAAGGGGGTGGTGAGGGACTGTGGAGAGGAGTGTGTCAGTGTGGGTATGAGGTGTGGAGTGTCAGTGTGAAGTGACAGTGAATGGGGATGAAGGAGGTGCTGAGGGACTGTGGAGAGGAATGTGTCAGTGTGGGTCTGAGGTGTGGAGTGTCAGTGTGAAGTGACAGTGAATGGGGGGATGAAGTGGGTGGTGATGGACTGTGGAGAGGAGTGTGTCAGTGTGGGTATGAGGTGTGGAGTGTCAGTGTACAGTGAAAGTGAATGGACGGATGAAGGGGGTGGTGAGGGACTGTGGAGAGGAGTGTGTCAGTGTGGGCATGAGGTGTGGAGTGTCAGTCTGAAGTGACAGTGAATGGGGATGAAGGGGGTGGTGAGGGACTGTGGAGAGGAGTGTGTCAGTGTGGGTATGAGGTGTGGAGTGTCAGTGTAAAGTGACAGTGAATGGGTGATGAAGGGGGTGTTGAGGGACTGTGGAGAGGAGTGTGTCAGTGTGGGTATGAGGTGTGGAGTGTCAGTGTAAAGTGACAGTGAATGGGGATGAAGGGGGTGGTGAGGGACTGTGGAGGGGAGTGTATCAGTGTGGGTATGAGGTGTGGAGTATCAGTGTGAAGTGACAGTGAATGGGGGATGAAGGGGGTGGTGATGGACTGTGGAGAGGAGTGTGTCAGTGTGGCTATGAGGTGTGGAGTGTCAGTGTGAAGTGACTTTGAATGGGGGATGAAGGGGGTGGTGAGGGACTGTGGAGAGGAGTGTGTCAGTGTGGGTATGAGGTGTGGAGTGTCAGTGGTGAAGTGACAGTGAATGGGGATGAAGGGGGTGGTGAGGGACTGTGGAGAGGACTGTGTTAGTGTGGGTATGAGGTGTGGGGTGTCAGTGTAAAGTGACAGTGAATGGGGGATGGAGGGGGTGGTGACAGACTGTGGAGAGGAGTGTGTCAGTGTGGGTATGAGGTGTGGAGTGTCAGTGTGAAGTGACAGTGAATGGGGAGGATGAAGGGGGTGGTGAGGGACTGTGGAGAGGAGTGTGTCAGTGTGGGTATGAGGTGTGGAGTGTCAGTGTGAAGTGACTTTGAATGGGGGATGAAGGGGGTGGTGAGGGACTGTGGAGAGGAGTGTGTCAGTGTGGGTATGAGGTGTGGAGTGTCAGTGTGAAGTGACAGTGAATGGGGATGAAGGGGGTGGTGAGGGACTGTGGAGGGGAGTGTGTCAGTGTGGGTATGAGGTGTGGAGTGTCAGTGTGAAGTGACAGTGAATGGAGGGATGAAGGGGGTGGTGATGGACTGTGGAGAGGAGTGTGTCAGTGTGGGTATGAGGTGTGGAGTGTCAGTGTACAGTGAAAGTGAATGGAGGGATGAAGGGTGTGGTGAGGGACTGTGGAGAGTAGTGTGTCAGTGTGGGTATGAGGTGTGGAGTGTCAGTGTGAAGTGACAGTGAATGGGTGATGAAGGGGGTGTTGAGGGACTGTGGAGAGGAGTGTGTCAGTGTGGGTATGAGGTGTGGAATGTCAGTGTACAGTGACAGCGAATGGGGGGATGGAGGGGGTGGTGACGGACTGTGGAGAGGAGTGTGTCAGTGTGGGTATGAGGTGTGGAGTGTCAGTGTAAAGTGACAGTGAATGGGGATGAAGGGGGTGGTGAGGGACTGTGGAGGGGAGTGTATCAGTGTGGGTATGAGGTGTGGAGTGTCAGTGTGAAGTGACAGTGAATTGGGGGGATGAAGGGGGTGCTGAGGGACTGTGGAGAGGAATGTGTCAGTGTGGGTATGAGGTGTGGAGTGTCAGTGTGAAGTGACAGTGAATGGGGGGATGATGGGGGTGGTGAGGGACTGTGGAGAGGAGTGTGTCAGTGTGGGTATGAGGTGTGGAGTGTCAGTGGTGAAGTGACAGTGAATGGGGGATGAAGGGGGTGGTGATGGACTGTGGAGAGGTGTGTGTCAGTGTGGGTATGAGGTGTGGAGTGTCAGTGTGAAGTGACAGTGAATGGGGGGATGGAGGGGGTGGTGACGGACTGTGGAGAGGAGTGTGTCAGTGTGGGTATGAGGTGTGGAGTGTCAGTGTAAAGTGACAGTGAATGGGGATGAAGGGGGTGGTGAGGGACTGTGGAGGGGAGTGTGTCAGTGTGGGTATGAGGTGTGGAGTGTCAGTGTGAAGTGACAGTGAATGGTTATGAAGGGGGTGGTGAGGGACTGTGGAGAGGAGTGTGTCAGTGTGGGTATGAGGTGTGGAGTGTCAGTGTGAAGTGACAGTGAAGGCGGGTGAAGGGGGTGGTGAGGTACTGTGGAGAGGAGTGTGTCAGTGTGGGTATGAGGTGTGGAGTGTCAGTGTGAAGTGACAGTGAATGGAGGGATGAAGGGGGTGGTGATGGACTGTGGAGAGGAGTGTGTCAGTGTGGGTATGAGGTGTGGAGAGTCAGTGTAAAGTGACAGTGAATGGGGTGATGAAGGGGGTGCTGAGGGACTGTGGAGAGGTGTGTGTCAGTGTGGGTATGAGGTGTGGAGTGTCAGTGTACAGTGAAAGTGAATGGGGGGATGAAGGGGGTGGTGAGGGACTGTGGAGAGGAGTGTGTCAGTGTGGGTATGAGGTGTGGAGTGTCAGTGTGAAGTGACAGTGAATGGGGATGAAGGAGGTGCTGACGGACTGTGGAGAGGAATGTGTCAGTGTGGGTCTGAGGTGTGGAGTGTCAGTGTGAAGTGACAGTGAATGGGGGGATGAAGTGGGTGGTGATGGACTGTGGAGAGGAGTGTGTCAGTGTGGGTATGAGGTGTGGAGTGTCAGTGTAAAGTGACAGTGAATGGGTGATGAAGTGGGTGGTGATGGACTGTGGAGAGGAGTGTGTCAGTGTGGGTATGAGGTGTGGAGTGTCAGTGTACAGTGAAAGTGAATGGACGGATAAAGGGGGTGGTGAGGGACTGTGGAGAGGAGTGTGTCAGTGTGGGTATGAGGTGTGGAGTGTCAGTGTGAAGTGACAGTGAATGGGGATGAAGGGGGTGGTGAGGGACTGTGGAGAGGAGTGTGTCAGTGTGGGTATGAGGTGTGGAGTGTCAGTGTAAAGTGACAGTGAATGGGTGATGAAGGGGGTGTTGAGGGACTGTGGAGAGGAGTGTGTCAGTGTGGGTATGAGGTGTGGAGTGTCAGTGTAAAGTGACAGTGAATGGGGATGAAGGGGGTGGTGAGGGACTGTGGAGGGGAGTGTATCAGTGTGGGTATGAGGTGTGGAGTGTCAGTGTGAAGTGACAGTGAATGGGGGATGAAGGGGGTGGTGATGGACTGTGGAGAGGAGTGTGTCAGTGTGGGTATGAGGTGTGGAGTGTCAGTGGTGAAGTGACAGTGAATGGGGATGAAGGGGGTGGTGAGGGACTGTGGAGAGGACTGTGTTAGTGTGGGTATGAGGTGTGGGGTGTCAGTGTAAAGTGACAGTGAATGGGGGTTGGTGGGGGTGGTGACGGACTGTGGAGAGGAGTGTGTCAGTGTGGGTATGAGGTGTGGAGTGTCAGTGTGAAGTGACAGTGAATGGGGAGGATGAAGGGGGTGGTGAGGGACTGTGGAGAGGAGTGTGTCAGTGTGGGTATGAGGTGTGGAGTGTCAGTGTGAAGTGACTTTGAATGGGGGATGAAGGGGGTGGTGAGGGACTGTGGAGAGGAGTGTGTCAGTGTGGGTATGAGGTGTGGAGTGTCAGTGTGAAGTGACAGTGAA
The DNA here is from genome assembly GCF_030028105.1 of Mobula birostris. Classification (NCBI taxonomy): domain Eukaryota; kingdom Metazoa; phylum Chordata; class Chondrichthyes; order Myliobatiformes; family Myliobatidae; genus Mobula; species Mobula birostris. Next base: position 227,100,169 of record NC_092372.1, on the reverse strand, counting down.
TGGGGATGAAGGGGGTGGTGAGGGACTGTGGAGGGGAGTGTGTCAGTGTGGGTATGAGGTGTGGAGTGTCAGTGTGAAGTGACAGTGAATGGAGGGATGAAGGGGGTGGTGATGGACTGTGGAGAGGAGTGTGTCAGTGTGGGTATGAGGTGTGGAGTGTCAGTGTACAGTGAAAGTGAATGGAGGGATGAAGGGGGTGGTGAGGGATTGTGGAGAGTAGTGTGTCAGTGTGGGTATGAGGTGTGGAGTGTCAGTGTGAAGTGACAGTGAATGGGGATGAAGGGGAGGGTGAGGGACTGTGGAGAGGAGTGTGTCAGTGTGGGTATGAGGTGTGGAGTGTCAGTGTAAAGTGACAGTGAATGGGTGATGAAGGTGGTGTTGAGGGACTGTGGAGAGGAGTGTGTCAGTGTGGGTATGAGGTGTGGAATGTCAGTGTACAGTGACAGCGAATGGAGGGATGGAGGGGGTGGTGACGGACTGTGGAGAGGAGTGTGTCAGTGTGGGTATGAGGTGTGGAGTGTCAGTGTAAAGTGACAGTGAATGGGGATGAAGGGGGTGGTGAGGGACTGTGGAGGGGAGTGTATCAGTGTGGGTATGAGGTGTGGAGTGTCAGTGTGAAGTGACAGTGAATTGGGGGGATGAAGGGGGTGCTGAGGGACTGTGGAGAGGAATGTGTCAGTGTGGGTATGAGGTGTGGAGTGTCAGTGGGAAGTGACAGTGAATGGGGGGAAGATGGGGGTGGTGAGGGACTGTGGAGAGGAGTGTGTCAGTGTGGGTATGAGGTGTGGAGTGTCAGTGGTGAAGTGACAGTGAATGGGGGATGAAGGGGGTGGTGATGGACTGTGGAGAGGTGTGTGTCAGTGTGGGTATGAGGTGTGGAGTGTCAGTGTGAAGTGACAGTGAATAGTTATGAAGGGGGTGGTGAGGGACTGTGGAGAGGAGTGTGTCAGTGTGGGTATGAGCTGTGGAGTGTCAGTGTGAAGTGACAGTGAATGGGGATGAAGGAGGTGCTGAGGGAATGTGGAGAGGAATGTGTCAGTGTGGGTCTGAGGTGTGGAGTGTCAGTGTGAAGTGACAGTGAATGGTTATGAAGGGGGTGGTGAGGGACTGTGGAGAGGAGTGTGTCAGTGTGGGTATGAGCTGTGGAGTGTCAGTGTGAAGTGACAGTGAATGGTTATGAAGGGGGTGGTGAGGGACTGTGGAGAGGAGTGTGTCAGTGTGGGTATGAGCTGTGGAGTGTCAGTGTGAAGTGACAGTGAATGGGGATGAAGGAGGTGCTGAGGGACTGTGGAGAGGAATGTGTCAGTGTGGGTCTGAGGTGTGGAGTGTCAGTGTGAAGTGACAGTGAATGGGGGGATGAAGTGGGTGGTGATGGACTGTGGAGAGGAGTGTGTCAGTGTGGGTATGAGGTGTGGAGTGTCAGTGTACAGTGAAAGTGAATGGACGGATCAAGGGGGTGGTGAGGGACTGTGGAGAGGAGTGTGTCAGTGTGGGTATGAGGTGTGGAGTGTCAGTGTGAAGTGATAGTGAATGGGGATGAAGGGGGTGGTGAGGGACTGTGGAGAGGAGTGTGTCAGTGTGGGTATGAGGTGTGGAGTGTCAGTGTAAAGTGACAGTGAATGGGTGATGAAGGGGGTGTTGAGGGACTGTGGAGAGGAGTGTGTCAGTGTGGGTATGAGGTGTGGAGTGTCAGTGTAAAGTGACAGTGAATGGGGATGAAGGGGGTGGTGAGGGACTGTGGAGGGGAGTGTATCAGTGTGGGTATGAGGTGTGGAGTGTCAGTGTGAAGTGACAGTGAATGGGGGATGAAGGGGGTGGTGATGGACTGTGGAGAGGAGTGTGTCAGTGTGGGTCTGAAGTGTGGAGTGTCCGTGGTGAAGTGACAATGAATGGGGATGAAGGGGGTGGTGAGGGACTGTGGAGAGGACTGTGTTAGTGTGGGTATGAGGTGTGGGGTGTCAGTGTAAAGTGACAGTGAATGGGGATGAAGGGGTGGTGAGGGACTGTGGAGAGGAGTGTGTCAGTGTGGGTATGAGGTGTGGAGTGTCAGTGTGAAGTGACAGTGAATGGGGATGAAGGAGGTGCTGAGGGACTGTGGAGAGGAATGTGTAAGTGTGGGTCTGAGGTGTGGAGTGTCAGTGTAAAGTGACAGTGAATGGGGGGATGAAGGGGTGGTGAGGGACTGTGGAGAGGAGTGTGTCAGTGTGGGTATGAGGTGTGGAGTGTCAGTGTGAAGTGACAGTGAATGGGGGATGAAGGAGGTGGTGAGGGACTGTGGAGAGGAGTGTGTCAGTGTGGGTATGAGGTGTGGAGTGTCAGTGTACAGTGAAAGTGAATGGAGGGATGAAGGGGGTGGTGAGGGCCTGTTGAGAGTAGTGTGTCAGTGTGGGTATGAGGTGTGGAGTGTCAGTGTGAAGTGACAGTGAATGGGGATGAAGGGGGTGGTGAGGGACTGTGGAGAGGAGTGTGTCAGTGTGGGTATGAGGTGTGGAGTGTCAGTGTAAAGTGACAGTGAATGGGTGATGAAGCGGGTGTTGAGGGACTGTGGAGAGGAGTGTGTCAGTGTGGGTATGAGGTGTGGAATGTCAGTGTACAGTGACAGCGAATGGGGGGATGGAGGGGGTGGTGACGGACTGTGGAGAGGAGTGTGTCAGTGTGGGTATGAGGTGTGGAGTGTCAGTGTAAAGTGACAGTGAATGGGGATGAAGGGGGTGGTGAGGGACTGTGGAGGGGAGTGTATCAGTGTGGGTATGAGGTGTGGAGTGTCAGTGTGAAGTGACAGTGAATGGGGGATGAAGGGGGTGGTGATGGACTGTGGAGAGGAGTGTGTCAGTGTGGGTATGAGGTGTGGAGTGTCAGTGGTGAAGTGACAGTGAATGGGGATGAAGGGGGTGGTGAGGGACTGTGGAGAGGACTGTGTTAGTGTGGGTATGAGGTGTGGGGTGTCAGTGTGAAGTGACAGTGAATTGGGGGGATGAAGGAGATGCTGAGGGACTGTGGAGAGGACTGTGTTAGTGTGGGTATGAGGTGTGGGGTGTCATTGTAAAGTGACAGTGAATGGGGGATGAAGGGGGTGGTGATGGACTGTGGAGAGGTGTGTGTCAGTGTGGGTATGAGGTGTGGAGTGTCAGTGTACAGTGACAGTGAATGGGGGGATGGAGGGGGTGGTGAGGGACTGTGGAGAGGAGTGTATCAGTGTGGGTATGAGGTGTGGAGTGTCAGTGTGAAGTGACAGTGAATGGGGGATGAAGGGGGTGCTGAGGGACCGTGGTGAGGAGTGTGTCAGTGTGGGTATGAGGTGTGGAGTGTCAGTGTAAAGTGACAGTGAATGGGGGGGATGAAGGGGGTGGTGATGGACTGTGGAGAGGAGTGTGACAGTGTACGTATGAGGTGTGGAGTGTCAGTGTGAAGTGACAGTGAATGGAGGGATGAAGGGGGTGGTGAGGGACTGTGGAGAGGAGTGTGTCAGTGTAGGTATGAGGTGTGGAGTGTCAGTGTAAAGTGACAGTGAATGGGGGGGATGAAGGGGGTGGTGAGGGTCTGTGGAGAGGAGTGTGTCAGTGTGGGTATGAGGTGTGAAGTGACAGTGAATGGGGGGATGAAGGGGATGGTGAGGGGCTGTGGAGAGGAGCGTGTCAGTGTGGGTATGAGGTGTGGAGTGTCAGTGGTGAAGTGACAGTGAATGGGGGATGAAGGGTGTGGTGAGGGACTGTGGAGAGGAGTGTGTCAGTGTGGTTATGAGGTGTGGAGTGTCAGTGGTGAAGTGACAGTGAATGGGGATGAAGGGGGTGGTGAGGGACTGTGGAGAGGAGTGTGTCAGTGTGGGTATGAGGTGTGGAGTGTCAGTGTACAGTGACAGTGAATGGGAGGGTGAAGGGGGTGGTGAGGGACTGTGGAGAGGAGTGTGTCAGTGTAGGTATGAGGTGTGGAGTGTCAGTGTGAAGTGACAGTGAAGGGGGGTGAAGGGGGTGGTGAGGGACTGTGGAGAGGTGTGTGTCAGTGTGGGTATGAGGTGTGGAGTGTCAGTGTGAAGTGACAGTGAATGGGGGATGAAGGGGGTGGTGAGGGACTGTGGAGAGGAGTGTGTCAGTGTGGGTATGAGGTGTGGAGTGTCAGTGTAAAGTGACAGTGAATGGGGGATGAAGGGGGTGGTGAGGGACTGTGGAGAGGAGTGTGTCAGTGTGGGTATGAGGTGTGGAGTGTCAGTGTGAAGTGACAGTGAATGGGGGGATGAAGGGGGTGGTGAGGGGCTGTGGAGAGGAGTGTGTCAGTGTGGGTATGAGGTGTGGAGTGTCAGTGTGAAGTGACAGTGAATGGGGGGATGAAGGGGGTGGTGAGGGGCTGTGGAGAGGAGTGTGTCAGTGTGGGTATGAGGTGTGGAGTGTCAGTGTGAAGTGACAGTGAATTGGGGGGATGAAGGGGGTGGTGAGGGACTGTGGAGAGGAGTGTGTCAGTGTGGGTATGAGGTGTGGAGTGTCAGTGTGAAGTGACAGTGAATGGGGGGATGAAGGGGGTGGTGAGGGGCTGTGGAGAGGAGTGTGTCAGTGTGGGTATGAGGTGTGGAGTGTCAGTGTGAAGTGACAGTGAATTGGGGGGATGAAGGGGGTGGTGAGGGACTGTGGAGAGGAGTGTGTCAGTGTGGGTATGAGGTGTGGAGTGTCAGTGTGAAGTGACAGTGAATGGGGATGAAGGGGTGGTGAGGGACTGTGGAGAGGAGTGTGTCAGTGTGGGTATGGGGTGTGGAGTGTCAGTGTAAAGTGACAGTGAATGGGGGGGATGAAGGGGGTGGTGAGGGACTGTGGAGAGGAATGTGTCAGTGTGGGTACGAGGTGTGGAGTGTCAGTGTGAAGTGACAGTGAATGGGGGGATGAAGGGGGTGGTGAGGGGCTGTGGAGAGGAGTGTGTCAGTGTGGGTATGAGGTGTGGAGTGTCAGTGTGAAGTGACAGTGAATTGGGGGGATGAAGGGGGTGGTGAGGGACTGTGGAGAGGAGTGTGTCAGTGTGGGTATGAGGTGTGGAGTGTCAGTGTGAAGTGACAGTGAATGGGGATGAAGGGGTGGTGAGGGACTGTGGAGAGGAGTGTGTCAGTGTGGGTATGAGGTGTGGAGTGTCAGTGTGGAGTGACAGTGAATGGGGGATGAAGGGGGTGGTGAGGGACTGTGGAGAGGAGTGTGTCAGTGTGGGTATGAGGTGTGGAGTGTCAGTGTGGAGTGACAGTGAATGGGGGGATGAAGGGGGTGGTGAGGGACTGTGGAGAGGAGTGTGTCAGTGTGGGTATGGGGTGTGGAGTGTCAGTGTAAAGTGACAGTGAATGGGGGGGATGAAGGGGGTGGTGAGGGTCTGTGGAGAGGAGTGTGTCAGTGTGGGTATGAGGTGTGAAGTGACAGTGAATGGGGGGATGAAGGGGATGGTGAGGGGCTGTGGAGAGGAGCGTGTCAGTGTGGGTATGAGGTGTGGAGTGTCAGTGGTGAAGTGACAGTGAATGGGGGATGAAGGGTGTGGTGAGGGACTGTGGAGAGGAGTGTGTCAGTGTGGTTATGAGGTGTGGAGTGTCAGTGGTGAAGTGACAGTGAATGGGGATGAAGGGGGTGGTGAGGGACTGTGGAGAGGAGTGTGTCAGTGTGGGTATGAGGTGTGGAGTGTCAGTGTACAGTGACAGTGAATGGGAGGGTGAAGGGGGTGGTGAGGGACTGTGGAGAGGAGTGTGTCAGTGTAGGTATGAGGTGTGGAGTGTCAGTGTGAAGTGACAGTGAAGGGGGGTGAAGGGGGTGGTGAGGGACTGTGGAGAGGTGTGTGTCAGTGTGGGTATGAGGTGTGGAGTGTCAGTGTGAAGTGACAGTGAATGGGGGATGAAGGGGGTGGTGAGGGACTGTGGAGAGGAGTGTGTCAGTGTGGGTATGAGGTGTGGAGTGTCAGTGTAAAGTGACAGTGAATGGGGGATGAAGGGGGTGGTGAGGGACTGTGGAGAGGAGTGTGTCAGTGTGGGTATGAGGTGTGGAGTGTCAGTGTGAAGTGACAGTGAATGGGGGGATGAAGGGGGTGGTGAGGGGCTGTGGAGAGGAGTGTGTCAGTGTGGGTATGAGGTGTGGAGTGTCAGTGTGAAGTGACAGTGAATGGGGGGATGAAGGGGGTGGTGAGGGGCTGTGGAGAGGAGTGTGTCAGTGTGGGTATGAGGTGTGGAGTGTCAGTGTGAAGTGACAGTGAATTGGGGGGATGAAGGGGGTGGTGAGGGACTGTGGAGAGGAGTGTGTCAGTGTGGGTATGAGGTGTGGAGTGTCAGTGTGAAGTGACAGTGAATGGGGGGATGAAGGGGGTGGTGAGGGGCTGTGGAGAGGAGTGTGTCAGTGTGGGTATGAGGTGTGGAGTGTCAGTGTGAAGTGACAGTGAATTGGGGGGATGAAGGGGGTGGTGAGGGACTGTGGAGAGGAGTGTGTCAGTGTGGGTATGAGGTGTGGAGTGTCAGTGTGAAGTGACAGTGAATGGGGATGAAGGGGTGGTGAGGGACTGTGGAGAGGAGTGTGTCAGTGTGGGTATGGGGTGTGGAGTGTCAGTGTAAAGTGACAGTGAATGGGGGGGATGAAGGGGGTGGTGAGGGACTGTGGAGAGGAATGTGTCAGTGTGGGTACGAGGTGTGGAGTGTCAGTGTGAAGTGACAGTGAATGGGGGGATGAAGGGGGTGGTGAGGGGCTGTGGAGAGGAGTGTGTCAGTGTGGGTATGAGGTGTGGAGTGTCAGTGTGAAGTGACAGTGAATTGGGGGGATGAAGGGGGTGGTGAGGGACTGTGGAGAGGAGTGTGTCAGTGTGGGTATGAGGTGTGGAGTGTCAGTGTGAAGTGACAGTGAATGGGGATGAAGGGGTGGTGAGGGACTGTGGAGAGGAGTGTGTCAGTGTGGGTATGAGGTGTGGAGTGTCAGTGTGGAGTGACAGTGAATGGGGGATGAAGGGGGTGGTGAGGGACTGTGGAGAGGAGTGTGTCAGTGTGGGTATGAGGTGTGGAGTGTCAGTGTGGAGTGACAGTGAATGGGGGGATGAAGGGGGTGGTGAGGGACTGTGGAGAGGAGTGTGTCAGTGTGGGTATGGGGTGTGGAGTGTCAGTGTAAAGTGACAGTGAATGGGGGGGATGAAAGGGGTGGTGAGGGACTGTGGAGAGGAGTGTGTCAGTGTGGGTATGAGGTGTGGAGTGTCAGTGTGAAGTGACAGTGAATGGGGATGAAGGGGTGGTGAGGGACTGTGGAGAGGAGTGTGTCAGTGTGGGTATGAGGTGTGGAGTGTCAGTGTGGAGTGACAGTGAATGGGGGATGAAGGGGGTGGTGAGGGACTGTGGAGAGGAGTGTGTCAGTGTGGGTATGAGGTGTGGAGTGTCAGTGTGGAGTGACAGTGAATGGGAGGATGAAGGGGGTGGTGAGGGACTGTGGAGAGGAGTGTGTCAGTGTGGGTATGGGGTGTGGAGTGTCAGTGTAAAGTGACAGTGAATGGGGGGATGAAGGGAGATACAGGTCTGTGGGGGGAAAGCACCTCGTTAACGAAAGAGGTCAGAGGAGAATGGCCAGACTGGTTCAAGCTGAAGAAAGGCAAATGACAACATGTTACAACAGTGGTATGTAGAAGAACATCTCTGAATGAACAGCACATTGAATCTTGAAGTGGACAGGTTACAGCAGAAGACCATGAACATACACTCAGCAGTCACTCATTTAGTGCCTCCTGTACCTAATAACGTAGCCACTGAGTGTAACGTGTGTTAACTTTGTTTCGTTTGTAATGTAGACTGTGCTTGCTAATTTTTATGGCATTGATACCTCAGTATTGACAATAGACTGGACTGGTCAAAGAACGCTGAGGCTGTCTACAAGAAGGGTCAGAGCCGTCTCTATTTCCTGAGGAGACTGAGGTGCTTTAACATCTGTTGGACGATGCTGAAGATGTTCTACGAGTCTGTGGTGGCCAGTGCTATCATGTTTGCTGTTGTGTGCTGGGGCAGCAGGCTGAGGGTAGCAGACACCAACAGAATCAACAAACTCATTCGTAAGGCCAGTGATGTTGTGGGGATGGAACTGGTCTCTCTGACGGCGGTGTCTGAAAAGAGGATGCTGTCTAAGTTGCATGCCATCTTGGACAATGTCTCCCATCCACTACATAATGTACTGGGTGGGCACAGGAGTACATTCAGCCAGAGACTCATTCCACCGAGATGCAACACAGAGCGTCATAGGAAGATATTCCTGCCTGTGGCCATCAAACTTTACAACTCCTTCCTTGGAGGGTCAGACACTCTGAGCCAATCGGCTGGTCCTGGACTTATTTCCTGCATACATAATTTACATATTACTCTTTAACTATTTATGGTTTTATTGCTATTTATTATTTATGGTGCAACTGTAACGAAAACCAATTTCCCCCGGGATCTATAAAGTATGACTGTGACTAAACTTATGACAACAGTGAGCTTGAACTTGTTGAGAGGAGTTTTATCCTTTGACAAAGCAAAGGAAAACATTTTTTAAAAACTGTTATTACGAGTCATTTTTCTGTTATAGTGTTGAGATGCAATTCACATTTCTATCTCCAGAGAAGTTTTATTAAACATGGATTAACAGGGTCCCATTGAAGAACAGCAGACACCACAAATACTACGGTGCACTCACCTGCTGAATTAACCCCACTTGTAACTGGATGAAGAAAAGCTGCAAGATAAGAAGATTCATTACACTGGAGAACTGAAGAGCAGAGCTCATCATTCAGCTGTTGCTCCATGCTGACAGGGACCTCAGCACCACTCACCCACACCTGCTGACATCTGGAGGTGCCAAAGAAATTAAAAACATTATCAGTCTCAGGAACTCCACCCCACAGAGTCCAGGATTTCCATCACCAACTTGTGTCTCCTCTAAACAGCTTTGATTCAAGTTATAATATGGTGCGCCCCCAAAAGTACGTCTCCCCACCGACCTGCTGAGTATTTCAGCAATTTGCTTTTAATTATAAAGAATTTTTTTGTGATAGCTTTAACTTCCTGCAAACTCCGCCATGGACGGTCCCCAGCCCGGCAGAAGGATTGGGCATGGAGCAAGCAACCCTATCTTAGTCTGAGGTGCGAAAGGACTTGGGAGTCCTCATGCAGGTTCCCTAAGGGTTAATCTGCAAGTTGAGTTGCTGGTGAGGAGGGCAAATGTGATGTTAGCTTTCATTTCGAGAGGACTAGATTATAAAAGCAAGTATGTAATATTGAGGCTTGATACAGTACTGGTGAGGCCTAACTTGGAGTATTCTCAGCAGTTTTGGGCCCCCTATCTGAGAAAGAATATGTTGACATTGGAGAGGGTTCAAAGGTGTTCAATGGAAATAATTCTGGCATTAAAAGGGTTATTATATGAAGAGTATTTCATGGCTCTGGGCCTTTACTCACTGGAATTCAGAAGAATGAGGGGATCTCATTGAAACCTATCAAATGTTGAAAGACCTTGATAGAGTGGATGTGGACAGGATGTTTCCTATGGTGGGGAGTCTAAGACCGGAACACACAGTCTCAGAATAGAGGGGAGTCCTTTTAGAACAGTGATGAGGAGGAATTTCTTTAGCCAGAGAGTGGTGAATCTGTGGAATTGTTGCCACAGGCAGCTGTGGAGGCCAAGTAACTGGGAACATTTGAGGCAGAGGTTGACAAATTTTTGATTAGTCAGGGCATGAAGGGATACAGGGAGAGGACAGGAAATTGGAGCTGAGAGGGAAAATGGATCAGCCTTGATGAAATGGCAGAGCAGACTCAATGGGCCAAATGGCCTAATTATGCTCCTGTCAAGTTAGTTTAAACCCTCCCCATCAGCTCTCACAAACCTGCCCGCGAGAATACTGGTCCCCCTTGGGTTCAGGTGCAACCTGTCCCTTTTGAACAAGTCATACCTCCCCCAGAAGAGATCCCATTGATCCAAGAACCTGAAGCCCTGCCCCCTGCACCAGCTTCTCAGCCACACATTTATCTGCCAAATCATCCTGAATCATTGGTAATGATGACCACAAACTACCAAATTGTCTTACACAGCCAAAAACTCTCCATTTTTCTTCCATTCACGTATCTTAAATGTCCCTAAGGTATCTGCCTCTTGCACTACCCTTGGCAGTGTATTCCAGGCACCCATCACTCAGTGTAATTGGCTCTGTAGGAACACAGAACACAACCATACCACAGTACAGCACAGATCCTTTGGTCCATGATGTTGTGCTGAGCTTTTAACCTACTGAAAGATCAATTTAACCTTCCCTCCTTCGTAGACCTCCAGTTTTCTTTCATCCATTGTTTATCTAAGAGTCTCTTAAATGTCCCTACTGTATCTGCCTCTACCACCACCCCTGGCGTGTTCCAAGCACCAACCAGGAAATCTTTTCTATGTTCTGAAGGACCCTCCTGTTATAATACCATCGTCTGTAATCATCTTCGGGCCAATCTCCACTGGAGGCCTCACAACTTTGTACAGGAGATCGATTGAGAGTGTCCTGTCTGGCTGCCATATTGTGTGGTGCCGAAGATGCAAGGCATCGAGCCAAAAGACCTTACGGAGGGCAGTAAAAACCACAGAGAGGATCATCAGGGTCTGCCCCATCCCCCACCCCTGTTTGTGACATTTACCAGATGAAGGGCCCTGAAGCATTTTTGAAGATCCCTACCACCCATCCCACAATCTCAAGAGCATCAGGACTAGGACTGTCGGACTGCCAGACTTTCCCCATGCTGTGAGACTAATGAATACCCTGCCACTATCGAGGTCCCATCACCAGGGCAGCGAGCTGTTTACTGTGCTGTTTACCCGTGCTGCGGACTGCAGATCCATTTTGAATTACATTTTATTAACACATTTGTGGTAATATTTTGTTCTATGCGCCGTGTATGGTGTATGTTCTGTGGGTGCACCGTGGTCTGGAGGAACATTATTTCGTTTGTAGGTACAGTCAGATGCACAATAAGTTTGAACTTAAGGTTAGTCTGCTTTGTAAATGTCACTGTCCCGATGTGAAACATCAACTGTCCATTTCTCTACGGATGCTGGCAGACCTGCTGAGTTCGTCCAGTGCTGTATTTATGACTGATCCATTAAGTTTCCACTTTGGCCCAAAGAAAACACGAGATTAGATCCAGAATAGAGTAACAAGGTCAGAGAAAACTACAACACAGAAACAGGCCTTTCAGCCCATCTAGTCTGCACTGAATCACTAGTCCCATCAACCTGCACCTGGACCGTACTTCTCCCATCCATGTACCGATACAACTTCTCGCAAATGTTGAAATTGAAGTTGCATACATCACTCGTGCTGGCAGCTTATTCCACACTCTCATTACCCTCTGAGTGAAGAAGTTCCCCCTTAAACATTCTACCTTTCACCTTTAACCTCTAGTTCTCATCTCACCCAACCTCAGAGGAAAAAGCCTGATGCATTTACCCTGTTTATACCCTCATAATAGAAAAAGTACTACGTATCACCACTGCCCCGCCAACCCACTCATTTACCCTGTTTATACCCCTCATAATAGAAAAGGTACTGCGTATCACTACTGCCCCGCCAACCCACTCAACGTCCACCAGTCCAGGGGAATCACCCTTCGTAGGTTGAGTTGGGTTTGAACTCGCTCACCATTTCAAACATTCGCCTCAGCAGGAACCGCTTGCGGATTCGGGGTGACCGGGGGAAGTTTAGCTCGTAGCACAGGGTGGGTGCAAACAGGAAGTAGTACATATCTGGAAGAAATCAGAAAGAAAACAAGAATCACATAAAGGGAAGACAAATAAAGTAATAAAGAAACAACAACCAGGCAGCTGAGAATAAGGTTCAACATTTAAGATTGTTTATCGTCCTCCTTCCCTCAGGCTGGGAGACTAATGAGTACCCTGCCACAATGAGGTGTCGTCACTAGGTCAGAGAGCTGTTTACTGTTTACCTGTGCTGCGTACGATAGGAGTGCAAAGGAGAACGAAGTGATTGTTACTCCGGATCCGATGCAGCATTAAAAACACACAAACACAACAAGTATAAAGAACACAATTAAAAAGCACGGAATAAATATAAATATCAAAGTAATCCTATAAAACACAATGTACAAGTAACTGTTACATACATAGACTGGTTGTGCCTCCATAAAGTGAAAGTGACACTGGGTGACGTGTATGTGGTGAGGGGGGGGGGGGTGGAGGTTATTCAGTCTGTTACGCCTGTATTGGATGGGAGACAGCTCTCAGAACCATCTCATTTATTTACCCCTTTCATGGACTCAGACCACTACAGAACAGAAGCTGGTCCTCTGGCCCATCGAGTCCATGCTGAATTCTTCTTTCGACTATTTACCCAATAACTTGGTTGAACGCCCAGGCCACTGCGGTCTTGCATTGACTCTATTAGGATTTATTGAGTATGCCCATGAGGACATGAATCTCAGGGTTGTATATGGTGACATATAAGTACTTTGATAATAAATTTACTTTGAACCCTTTCAAGCATCACTATTTAAATCTGTTAGTATCACCCTTCAGGGCAATGTATAGGTGAACTCACAGTTCTGCCCTGTTCCCAAGCCTGTCTCATTAACTCTATCGATACCAGGCTGGCTGAGAGCTCTGCAAAGGAGCTATATGAAAGTTTAAGAATGCATAAGCTCCTCACAAACAGTGGCAGAATTGAACCAGGGTCACTGGGTGACTGATTCAATGAGCCAGATGGAGTATCTCAGAAACTACTGATATTCTGGGACTTTCATACACAAGCGTCTAGAATTTACAGAGAATGGCATGGAAAAATAAAAAGAAATCCAGTGAGCTGTACTTCCATGGGTAAAAACTCCTTGTTAATGAGAGGTCAGAGGAGAATAGCCAGACTGCTTCAAGCTGACAGGAAGCCAACAGTAACTCAGATAACCACGTGTTACAACAGTGGAGTGCAGAAGAGCATCTCTGAACGCACAACACATCAAACCTTGAAGTGGATGGGCTTTAGCAGCAGGAGACCATGAATATGCACTTTGTGGGCCACTTTATTAGCTGCAAGAGGTACCTAATAACATTGGTTCTAAGTTGCATGAAAGTTCTCACAGTCAGGTGGAATCGAATCTGGCTATAACATTGTTACGCTAACCATGCTGCCCCTAACTTTTGCGAAAACTGAGAAGAGAGAATCACAAGCCGATGAATCCTCTGAGCCTCATAAGAAGCTATGGGCTCCGAACTACGAGTTGGAGATGCACTCAGTTTCCCCTCCTGAGTATGCCCAGCACCATACCTGGGTACAATTCGCGCTGCTACCTGTAAGGAAATTTCAGGTTCTCTCTGCGACCGTGTGGGTCTCCTCTGGGTGCTCTGGTTTCCTCCCACACCTTTGTACATTCGTAAGTTACTAAGTAAGCAATTGGGCGGCGCAAGCTTATAAGGGCCTGTTACTGTGCTGAATCTCTAAATCTCAAAAAAAATTCCTTGGTTTCTGAGAACGACAGTGATGACTACACTTAAGAAACACATAAACTATCATCTCAATGTTGTCAGAGACACCTCTTTGTTAGTGGCTAAAGTACAACTTTCTTTTAGTGGAAAGAAAGAAGAAAAAGATTGAAAACAGATACCACAAAGCTCAAGGACAGCTTCTATCTCATGAGAACGGTCTTCTCACACATTGAAGACAGACTCTTCACCTCAATGTACGTTGTCATAGTCTTGCACTTTATTACCTACCTTTTCTGAACTTTCTCTGAAACTATAACAGTCTATTCTGAGTTCTCTATTGTTTCCCCTTGTGTTACCACGATATACTTATGTTTTGAAGTGATCTGTATGGATAGCACGCAAAACTAGGTTTTTCACTCTACCTCAGCATATCTGAATACTAAACTGACTATTATTAACTGTTCATAATAATAACAACTGTTAATTTAACTGCTAAACCTATGTCCTCCGGTAGTAGATTCCTCAACCACTGGATAAAGCTATTTGCTCCATAAACTTCGTTCATGATTTTATTTAACCCCATCATTTAGTTATTTATTTTTGAGATCCAGCACAGAACAGGCCCTTCTGGCTCTTTGAGCTGCGCCCCTCAGCAATGCCCCGATTTAACCCCAGCCTAATCATGGTACAATTTACAATGACCAATTAACCTACAACCCATCCATCCTCCAGATCAGCCAGAGGAAACCCACGAGGTCACAGAGAGAATGTACAAACTCCTTACAGGCAGCAGGGGGAATTGAAGCCAGGTCACTGGTACTGTAAAGCGTTCTGCTAACCACCACGCCAACATGCTGTCCTTCATTTTACCCCTCAGCCTCCTCTGTCCCAGGGAAAGCCGATCCAACCTATCAATCTTTCCCTAGAACTCAACTCCACCAATTCTGATAACCGTGTAGACACCTGTGAATCTTTTCTCACTGTCTAGCCTAATCGCATCCTTTAAACAGGTGGTCAGTCTTGCTACCATCGGGCAAGAGGTACAGAAGCCCAAAGTCCACCGAATTCAGGAACAGCGACTTCCCTTCAACCATCCTCTCCGAATCCACCCCCTTATGAATGTCTGCCACAGGACTTTGTCAAAAATTTATTTGGGCAGTGTTCCGATTAAGCTTGAACCAAGTTGCACAACCCTAACCCCAACGCTCCTCAGCAACAGAACCTCTTGCTCTATCACTTCTTCAGTTTTGCACTCCTCTGTCTGCTAAGATTTATGTACAACTCGTGTTCTTGTTGCGCTGTGTTGTTGTCTACCTGCACAGCCCTTTCTGTGTAACTGTAGCATTTCATTCAGCATTGTTACTACAGTTATCACTGTCTTGTATGACATGAAACTAGTTGTTTGTGGCACCAAAGACAAAAAAATTACTATAAATTACAAAATAGTGTAACTAAGGAATAATGAGATGGTCCTGATGAAGAGTCTCGGCCCGGAACATCGATTGTGTATTCCTCTCCATAGACGCTGCCTGACCTGCTGAGTTCCTCCGGTATCATAGATCCGGAATGAAGGGGTTAACATGAGGAGTGTTTGGCAGCTTTGGGCCTGTACTCACTGGAATTTAGAAGAATGCAGGGGGATCTCATTGAAACCTATCAAACATTGAAAGGACTAGGGAGGATATACATGGAGAGGATGTTTCCTGTGGTAGGGGTATCCAGAACTAGAGGGCACAGCCTCAAAATTAAGGGGCAACCCTTTAGGACAGAGGTAAGGAGGAAGTTTCTTTAGCCAGAGAGTAGTGAATCTGTGGAATGCTCTGCCACAGATTGTGGTGGAGGCCAAGCCCAGGGGTATACTTAAAGGTAGAAGTTGATCGTTTCCTGATTGGTCAAGGATATGGAAAGAAGGCAGGTGTATGGGGTTGACTGGGATCCAGGGTAAGCCATGATGGAATGGCGGAACAGACTTGATAGGCTGAATGGTCTAATTCTGCTCCTCTGTCTTATGGTCTTATGTTGGACAATGATCTGTGTGGATGACATACAGAACTAAAGTGGTACAGAGGAGGTTCATGAGAATGATTCTGGGAATTAAAGGGTTTATGTTTGAGAAGCGTTTGATGGCTTTGGGCTGTACTCGCTGGAGTTTAGAAGAATGAGAGGGGATCTTATTGAAACCCCTCAAATATTGAAAGGCCGAGATAGAGTGGATATGGAGAAGATGTTTCCTGTAGTGGGGGAGTCTAGGACCAGAGGGAACAGCCTCAGATCAGAGGGACATCCCCTTAGAACCGAGATGAAGGGAAACTTCTTTAGCCAGAGGGTGGCAAATCTGTGTAATTCATGGCAACAGACAGCTGTGGAGGCCAGGTTATTGGAAATATTTAAAGTGGAGGTTAATAGGTTCTTGACTGATCAGGGTATGAAAGTTATGGGAAGAAGGCAGGAGAATGGGGTTGAGAGTGATAATAAATCAGCCATGTTGGAATGGCAAAACAGACTCAATGGGCTGAATGGCCTAATTCTACTCCCATGTTTGATGATCTAAATTCTTCACTGTTTCTGGGTACATATGACAATAATAAATTAATTCCACTTCCACAGGCTGTTGCAGCTTCTTGTCAGCAGAGGGCAACGCAGGTTTAATTGCTGTGCCCAACACTCATGACTTACACTTCATTACTCATTAGGCCAGCCCATCTGCTCACAAAAAGTTATGCCGCAAGGCAAACATTGGCCAACCATTCAGGAACATGAAGGAGGATTACAAAACTAGTTTGACCCTCTCTGAAAGGGAAGCTTCAAGGTGACTGAATCTAAATTTATTTTAAGAGATCAAATCAAGGCAAGCAGCGTCATCTGTGTCAAAAAGGAACAGCTAAAGTGGAAAACAGTTATACATATGTACATTACACTGCACCCAAGTTACAGGAAAAACTGTTTTCCCTTGCAAAATATTTAACCACTTCTCTGCTGAAAGTCAGAATGAATTCTTCTCAGTCACAGGCCAGTTTGAGACAGCAATGTTTCTGCCTCTATAGCAGAAAAAAACTTTTGGAGCCAACTTGTAATTCTTGAATTGCAGTGCTACAGTGAGATGATCTTCAGAATCAAGTTTACTACATGACATGAAATATGTTGTTTTGTGGCAGCAGTATCGTGCAAAGGTGTAAAGATTGAAATCAGTGACAAAAAAGCAAAATAATAAACATGAGATTCTGCAGATGTTGGACATCCAGAGCAACCACACACAAAATGCTGGAGGAACTCAGCAAGTCTGGCAGCAATAAACAGTTTGTGTTCCAGGCCGAGACCCTTAACCAAGACTGGAAAGAAGGGGGGAAAGGGGGGAAACTAGAATAAGGAGGTGGGGAGAGAGGAAGCAGTAGAAATTGGCAGGTGACAGGTGAGACGAGGGGAAGGGGAAGGGGGTGAATTAAGAAACAGACAGGTGAAATGTAGAAGAGGTAAAGGGCTGAAGAAGGGATCTAACAGGAGAGGAGAGCAGACCATAGGAGAAAAGGAAGGAGAAGTAACACCAGCCTCTGAAAATGTGGTAGATTTACAAGGATGTTACCCGGACTGGGAGGTTTGATTTACATCCTTGTAAATATCTTCTGCACCCTTTCTATGGTTTCCACAACCTTTCTGCAGTGAGGCAGCCAGAACTGAGCACAGTACTCAAAGTGGGGTCTGACCAGAGTCCTATATAGCTGCAACATTACCTCTCGGCTCCTAAATTCAATTCCACGATTGATGAAGGCCAATACACCACATGCCTTCTTAACCACAGAGTCAACCTGCGCAGCTGCTCTGAGTGTCCTATGGACTCGGACCCCAAGATCCTTCTGATCTTCACTCGGACCCCAAGATTCCTCTGATCCTCAAAACCAGAGCACCCAGAAGAAATACACATGGTTACAGGGAGAACTTCCAAACTCCTTAGAGGCAGCAGCAGGAATTGAACCCAGGTCATCTGTACTGTAAACTGTTGTGCTAACCACTACACTTCCATGCCACCCACCAAATTCAAAATGATGCCTCCATAATCTTCACCGCTACCTCTTTCAGAACCCTAGGGTGCAGTTCATCTGGTCCAGGTGACTTATGTACCCTTAGGTCTTTCAGCTTTTTGAGCACTTTCTCCCTCGTAATAGTACCTGCACTCACTTCTCTTCCCTCACACCTTTCAACATCTGGCACACCACTAGTGTCTTACACAGTGAAGACTGAAGACAAGTACTCATTTAGTTCATGTGCCATCTCCTTGCCCCCCCCGTTATTCTGTTGAATGGTCCCCTAGATGGACTCGACCTCACAAATTAACTTGTTATGTCCTTGCACCTTATTGTCCGCCTGCACTCCACTCTCTTTAAAATAAAGTGCAACACTTTATTCCACATTCTGCGATTGTTTTTCCCTTACATTACTGCAATACGCTGATGTGATAAAATGTTCTGTATAAATAGCATACAAAACAGTTAATTTACTGTACCTTGGTGTACGCGACAACAATAAACCCATTTACCAATTTAAATTGTTATCTGGACAGACTGCCAGAGGTTATGATGGAATCAGATGCAATCACTAAGTTTAAGAGGCCTTTTGACAGGAACTGGTATGGACAAGGTATAGAAGGATATGGACCTAATACATGTAAATAGGATCAGAGAAGGTGAGTTTAAAAAAAGGTCATAAAGTCAGTCATAGAAACATACAGCACAGAAACAGCCCCTTTGGCCCATCTAGTGCATGCCAAATCATTTAAATTGCCTACTCCCATCGACCTGCACCAGGACCATAGCCCTCCATATCCATTCCATCCATGTACCTGTCTAAACTTCTCCTAAATGTTAGAATTGAGTTGCATATACCACTTGCACTGGCAGCTTGTTTCATGCTCCCACGATCCTCTGAATGAAATTTCCCCTAAGGTTCCCCTTAAACTTTTCACCTTTCACTCTTAACCCATGACCTCTGCTTGTTCTTCCAGCCAACCTTGGTGGAAAAAGCCTGCTTGCATTTACCCTATCTATACTCTTAATTTTGTATATCTCTATCAAATGTCCTCTCAATCTTCTATGCTGTAAGGAATAGCCTTAAATTATTCAATCTTTCCCTATAACTCAGATCCTCCAGTCCAGGTAACGTCCTTGTAAATTTTCTCTGTACTCTTTCAAACTTATTTACAACTTTCCTGTAAGTAGGTGACTAAACCTGCACACAATACTCCAAAATGGGCCTCACCAATGTCTTATAGAACTTCAACATAACATCCCATCTCCTGTACTCAATACATTATTTATGAAGGACAATGTGGCAAAAGCTTTCTTCACAACCCTACTCACCTGTGACACCACTTTCAAAGAATTATGGACCTGTATTCCCAGATCCCTTTGTTCCACTGCGTTCTTCCGTTCAGTGTGCAAGACCTACCCTGGTTGGTTCTACCGAAGTGCAACACCTCACACTTACCTGCAATAAATTCCATCTGCCATTTTTCAGTCCATTGTTCAACCCACTGCAAGCCACGATAGACTTTCTTGCTGACCACTACACCCTCAATCTTGAGGTCATCCAAATATCTGCTGATCCAATTAACCACATTATCATCCAGATCGTTGATATAACAACGACGGACCCAGCACCGATCCCTGCGCCACTCCACTAGTCACAGGACTCCAGTTAGAGAGGCAACCCTCTACTACCACTCTCTGGCTTCTCCCACAAAGCCAATGTCTAATCAATTTACTACCTCATCCTGAACGCCAAGTGATTGAATCATTTTGACCGACATCCATAAGATATTGGAGTAGAATGATTGAGTTTGCTCTGCCATCCAATCATGGCTGATCATTTTTCCCCCTCCCTTCGCCCGCTCACCAGCCTTCACCCCATTACACTTGATGCCATGGTCAATCAAGAACCTATCAAGCTCTGCCTTAAATACACCCAATGACCTGACCTCCAAGCTGCCTATGGTAACAAATTCCACAAATTCACCACCCTCTGGCTGAAAACAAAATTCTCCACATCTCTGTTTTAAATGGAAACCCCTCTATCCTAGGCTGTGCCCTCTTGCCCTAGACTCCCACCATGGGAAACATCCCTTCCACATCTATCTAGGTTTCAATGAGATCAAGAAGTAGTCCTAACAACGATCCCTGCAAAACACCACTAGTCACTGTCAGCCAACCAGACAAGGATCCTTTTATTCCCACTCACTGCACCATACCAATCAACCAATACTCTAACCATGCCAGTAACTTTCCTGTAATACCATGGGCTCTTAACTTGGTAAGAAGCCTCATGTGTGGCACCTTGTCAAAGGCCTTCTGAAAGTCCAAATATAGAACATCCACTGCATCTCCTTTACCTATCCTACTTGTAATCTCCTCAAAGAATTCCAACAGGTTCGTCAGGCAGGATTTTCTCTTAAGGAAACCATGCTGACTTTCCCCTATCTTGTCCTGTGTCATCAAGTACTCCATAAACTCATCCTTAACAACTGATTCCAACATCTTCCCAACCACTGACGTCAGGCTAACTGGTCTATAATTTCCTTCCCGTTGCCTCCCTCCTTTCTTAAAGAGTGGAATAACATTTGCAATTTTCCAGTCCTCTGGCACCATGCCAGAGTCCAATGATTTTTAGAAACATAGAAAACCCAATACAGGCCCTTCGGCCCACAAAGCTGTGCCAAACATGTCCCTACCTTAGAAATTACTAGGGGTACCCTTAGCCCTCTATTTTTCCTAAGCTCCATGTACCTATCCAAAAGTCTCTTAAAAGATCCTATCATATCCGCCTCCACCACCGTTGCTGGCAGCCCATTCCAAGCACTCACAACTCTGCGTAAAAAAAACTCACCCCTGACATCTCCTCTGTACCTACTCCCTAGCACCTTAAACCTGTGTCCTCTTGTGGCAGCCATTTCAGCCCTGGGAAAAAGCCTCTGACTATCCACATGATCAATGCCTCTCATCATCTTATACACCTCTATCAGGTCACCTCTCATCCTCCGTTGCTCCAAGGAGAAAAGGCCAAGTTCACTCTATCTGTTTTCATAAGGCATGCTCCCCAATCCAATCCTTGTAAATCTCCTCTGCACCCTTTCTATGGTTTCCACAACCTTCCTGCAGTGAGGCAGCCAGAACTGAGCACAGTACTCCAACTGGGGTCTGGCCAGGGTCCTATATAGCTGCAACATTACCTCTTGGTTCCTAAATTCAATTCCATGATTGATGAAGGCCAATACACCGTATGCCTTCTTAACCACAGAGTCAACCTGTGCAGCTGCTTTGAGTGTCCTATGGACTCGGACCCCAAGATCCCTCTGATCCTCAAAACCAGAGCACCCAGAAGAAATACACATGGTTACAGGAAGAACTTACAAACTCCTTAGAGGCAGCAGCAGGAATTGAACCCGGGTCACCTGTACTGTAAACCATTGTGCTAACCACTACACTTCCATGCCACCCACCAAATTCAAAATAATGCCTCCATAATCTTTACCGTTACCTCTTTCAGAACCCTAAGGTGCAGTTCATCTGGTCCACGTGACCTATGTACCCTTGGGTCTTTCAGCTTTTTGAGCACTTTCTCCCTCGTAATAGTAACTGCACTCACTTCTCTTCCCTCACACCTTTCAACATCTGGCATACTGCTAGTGTCTTCCACAGTGAAGACTGAAGACAAATACTCATTTAATTCATGTGTCATTTCCCTGCCCCCCGTTATTATTTCTCGAGTCTCATTTTCTAGCAGTCCTATATCCACTCTCATCTCTTTTTTTATATATATATATTTGAAAAAGGTTTTTCTATCCACCTTGATATTGTTTTTGCAGCAGCAGTACAGTGCAATACATAAAATTACTACAGTGCTGTGCAGAAGTCTTAGGCACCCTAGTTATACATACGTGCCTAAGACTTTTGCACAGTACTGTGTATATGCTGTGGAGATCAGGTCACTGGGTATATTTAAAGTGGAGATTGTTAGGTTTCTGATTCATCAGGATGTCAACGGTTACAGGGAGAAGACAGGAGAATGGGGGCGAGAGGGATAATAAATCAGCCATGATGGAATGGCGGAACAGACGCAATGGTCTGAATGGCCTAATTCAGCTCCTAAGTTTTATGGTCTGTCTCGAAGTCAAATTTACATTTGTTATCAAAATACCTGCGTTATTATTTGCTACCTTGAGATTCATTTTCTTGTAGGCATTTACAGGAAAAACAAAGAAATTCAATAGAATTTACACAAATAATATAAACAAAAGCACAAAAGACTCTGCCGACACTGGAAATCCAAAGCAACACCACCCAAAATGCTGGAGGAACTCAGCAAATCAGGCAGAATCTATGGAAGGGAATGAACATTTTGAGCCAAGAGCCTTTGTCAAGACAGAAAAGGAAAGGGGACGGTGGGGGTATAAACGAAGCCTAACGAACAACCAACCTGCAAAAGACAAACTGTGCAAGTAAAAAATAATACAGTACTAAGAACGTGAGTTGTAAAGAGTCCTTAAAAGTGAACCTATTGGTCATAGCATCAGTTCAGAGTTACACACAGTTCAGGGTTGCGGTTCACGAGCCTAATGGTTGTAGGGCAATAACTGTTCCTGAACCTGGTGGCGTGGGACCCAAGTACTTCCTACTGATGGTAGCAGTGAGAAGAGCGCATGGCCTGGATGGTGGGGGCCTCTGATAATGGACGCTGTTTTTGGATCCTTGTAAACATGCTCAGTGGTGGGAAGGCCTTTTCCTTTGATGGGCTGGGATGTATCTACCATTTTCTGTAAACTTTTCCATTCCTGGGCATTGGTAGTTTTCATACCAGGCTGCACGCAACCAGTTAACACACTCTCTGCTGTGCATCGATAAAAGTTTGTCAGAAGTTTTTGGTTGCATCACTTCTGAATGGAAGACCCATAATTCAGAAGCTCAGTGGAAAATTCTCACCTTTGTACGTCAGGTTTCCTGGATACACGACTACCGACTGCACGGCTTCTCCATTCTCCTTCAGCCCGGGTGCTAGGAAAGGAATCCACATTATTCTCTATGAAACAAGCCGGGTTAATATCAGGGAGAGCATTGACGCTGATAAACTTATATATAGAATCCCATTGATGAAAAATATTCCCGTAATTCTCCCTCGGACATTGGCATTAACAACTAGCCATCACTGCCAGCTATTTAAAATGGAGCTGTATTTTAGATTTAACAATGCAAAGAACGCTGCTCTAAATGGGACCCAGCTACTGAAGACGAAGTTAAATTTATTGTCATTAGGACAATAATTAAATGGCGAGTGTATTGCCGGGTCTCACTGGAAGCACTAGGTTTGCAGCTTGCCCCTGGGGGAATGCTGTTTCGTTCGGCTGTATTCAAGTGTGGTTGAATGATAATGAAACTCGAGGTATAGAAAAGAAGGTCTGTGAGCAGTGGGTACAAGATGAGGAGATGGGCCAGCACAGATAAGCCAGGATGGTACTGAATGTTGGAGCACGCTTGAGAGCACCGCTGGCCAACTCCTGCTCTTTCTTCCTTAAGTTCCTGTGAAAGTGACTGCAAATTCTGAAGGTGATGTGACTGGTTAATTATCGGGAAGGCTTGCCCGGGTGTCCGCACGGGCACTTCTGCTCCTCTGGCTCATAAGCAGTGATCCAAGCCCAACGTATTGTCGAAAAAAATCAAGTGCATGTGTGCACAGGAGCAAAGAAAAACTTGCAGCAGCATTACAAGGCCACAGCACCCTATAAGCAGCATTCAAATAAACATATGTTAAATATTAATTAATAACATAATTTACAAGTAAAAATGCATCCTCCCACATCTCAAAGGTGTACGGGTTAGTAGGTTAATTGGTCACATGGGTGAAAGTGGGTGGTGCAGGATCGTTGGGCCAGAGTGGTACATGCAGCTTAGAAAAATAGACGGCTAGGTAATTTCTAAAGTAGGTAAATGTTCAGCACAGCATTGTGGGCCAAAGGGCCTGTATTGTGCTGTAGGTTTTCTATGTAACCATGCTGTATCTCTAATAAATAATAAATATATAAAAAAGAAAGAAATCTTGAGCAACACACACAAATGCTGGAGGAACTCAGCAGGTCAGACAGTATCTATTGAGAGGAATAAATAGCTGATGTTTTGGACTGAGATTGCTCAGCTGTCCTGCTGAGTTCCCCCAGCATTTTGTGTGTTACTCTGGATTTCCGGCATCTGCAGAGTCACTTGTCTTTATAAAGAGAAGTCTGTAGCCCTGCCAATCTTTGTTTATAGGCTGCCACCAGTTTAATCTCCACCGGTTCTGCCCCACCGGCTGAAAACCTCCTGCATTACCCTGCACAAACAAAGATCAAAGAAACAGCTTTTGCACTCTCACCTGACATTGACCTTGATAAAGTCTTCACTTTGGCTTTGCACTGTTCCCTACTCCATCTGTTTACGTCCTTGTACGAGTAGAACTTGAGGAAGAGGACGGTGTAGCACATCAGAGCCAGCACAGCACCAACTGCAGAACAAGAGGCAAGTTCAGCTCACGGATACTGAGATGTGAGACTGTGCCAGCCTACCAGTTGCACTTAAACAGCCCGCACCTCAAACGTGGGTGAGTAGAGTCACTGGTAGACAGGGTGGTGGAGGCGGCTTTGGGCACGCTGCCCTTCAGAAGACATAGGAGCAAAATTAGGCCATGTGGCCCATTGAGTCTGCTTTGTCAGTCAATCACGGCTGATCTAATATCCCCCTTAACCCCATAAGCCAGGGCGTTGAACAGAAAGGGGCTGCATGCTAATGTAGCGGTTAGTGTAACACTCCTACAGCACCAGCGATCAGCAGCCTGGGTTCAATTCTCACTGCTGTCTGTGAGGAGTTTGAATGTTCGCCCCATTACTGCGTGCATTTCCTCCCACATTCCTAAGACCTACGGGTTAGTAAGTTGTGGGCACACGATGTTGACAACAAGCATGGCTGCAGTTTCCTCTCACATTGTAGAGGTTGGCAGGTTACTTGGGTGTAATTGGGCAGCGAGGGCTCATCTGGCCGGAATGCCTGTTATGTGCTGTATCGCTGATTCTAAACATGAGAAGTGGAACTCAGTGTCATGGGAGACAAAGGGAAGCCTCCTCCCTTTTCAGCTTTAACTCTACGTACTTACCTGGAGTTACAGAGGGGACAGTTAACACCACAGCGGCAGGGAAGGTGAGTATGGTGATCAGATTAATGGTGTGCAAGATGAACCCCCATCTCTCAGACAAAGAACCCTGTGGAGAAAGTAAATCAACTGAGGAACAATGTCTTTTCAGAAATATGATTGCAGTTTCAATCGCAATGTATTATGGAGCACTTTCAAGGAAATAAGAATAATTTTCCCTGAGTGACGGCACTGTAGTGTAGTGGATAGAGTAAAGTTCTCCTTGTGACCGTTTCTCTGACATTCCAAAGACATACGGGTTTGGGTAACTGAGTTGTGGGCATGCTGTGTGTTGCATTCAAACAGTTGCAGGCTGCATCCAGCACATCCTTGGACTGCGTTTGGTTGTGACACAAACAACACATTACACTGTATGTTTCTACGTAGGTGCAACAAATAAAGCTAATATAATCTAATGCTAGAGTCCTATAAACCTTCAATATAACTTCCCAACTTTTGAACTCGGTGCCTCGACTACTAAAGGCAAACATACTCTACGTTATCAGGGTGATTAGGTAGCGTAGCGGTTTGTGTGACGCTATTACAGCTCAAAATGGAGTTCAGAGTTCAATTCCAGCATCCTCTGTAAGGAGTTTGTACGTCCTTCCTGTGGAATGCGTAGGTTTCCTCTGGGTGCTCCAGTTTCCTCCCACAGTCCAAAGATGTACCAGTTGGTAAGTTAATTGGGCATTGTAAATTGTCCCGGATTAGGCTAGGGTTGAATTGGGAGTTGCTGGGCCAGCACAGCTCGAAGGGTCGAAGGACCTACTCCGTGCTGTATTGCAAAGAGAAAAAAAAGATTGGTTTTCAATGCAAAATAATGCCAGGTTTTTCTGTTTCTGCACAGTATATTGGGCATAGCACAGGTTAAAATCCCCACTCTATGTTATTTGCAAGTAAAATAACAAATCATGAGACACGAATCATCATTTAGGCATTTTACATAGAACAGAAAGTTTATGCTCTTTGAAGGGATGATGGCTGTCACCTGCCAAGCTTACCACTGAACCGTCCAGTGTTAGTGCGTGTGTCTGATGCCTACACCCTGCCCAGTACCCACCTCACTGTGCTGTGCTGTGGAGCAAAGGCTTTCAATGAATGAATTCAGTGCAAGCCCTGATCCTTATCCAGCTCAACAGGCCTGAAGCCAGGGCCTCATGTGCCTTATCGCATGAATGTTGAGGATCTCCTGGGACTACTTTGAAGAGAAGTGGGTATGTTCTCCATGGGATTCAATATGATAGTTGATAGGCTGGTTAAGGCTGTCTCTGGAGTATTGGCCTTCATTTGTCAGAGGATTGAGTTCAAGAGCTGCAGGCAATGTTGCAGTTCAAAAGCCCTGTTAGACCACACTTAGGATATTGTGGTCAGTTCTGGTCCCTTCATTATATTAGGTTGTGAAAGCTTTAGAGAGGGTGCAGAGGAGATTTACGAAGGTGTTGCCTGGATTAGGCAGCACGTCCTATGAGGATAGGTTGGGTGAGCTAGGGATTTTCTCTCTGGAGTGAAGGACGATGAGAGGAGTCTTGATAGAGGCGTACAAGATGATAAGAGGTTATAGACAGAGCAGACAGCCAGAGACTTTTCCCAGTGGCTAAAACAGAAGGCATAACTTTCGGGGGATTAGAGAAAAGTACAGGGAGATGTCAGAGGTACATTTATTTTTACACTGAGAATGGTAAGTGGATGGAACGCACTGTCAGGGGTGGTGGCGGATGCAGATACATTGGGGACATGGATGAAGGACGTGTGGAGCACTATATAAGGGGGAAGGGTCAGATTGATCTTCAAGTATGTTAAAAGGCTGGCACAATATTGTGGGCCAAAGGGTGTAGGTATCAGACACACGCACTAACACTGGATGGTTCAGTGGTAAGCTTGGCAGGTGACAGCCATCATCCCTTCAAAGAGCATAAACTTTCTGTTCTATGTAAAATGCCTAAATGATGATTCGTGTCTGCTGTACTGTTGTATGTTTTATGTACATTCTATGCCCATCACTTACCTTTTAAGTCCCCCGCCCACCTCATCTCAACTTAAATAAATGCCCCCTAGTATTTGACATTTCTATCCTGGGAAAAAGATTCTATCTGTGACTCAATTATATAACTTCTCTCAATTGTCTCCTCAGCCTCTTTCATTCCAGAGAAAAACAATCCCAGTTTGTCCAACCTCTTCTTAAAGCTAATATGCTTCCAGATTATAGCTGGAACTACTCAACCTCTTCTGCCCCCTCTCCAAAACCCTCCCATGTCCTCCTGATAACGATGTGACCAGAAACGCACACAGTTTCCGATTCAGTGGAGAACATTAACCATTGCTGCTGATACTTTAATTCCTGCAGCCCCAGAAGCTAGAGATGAGCATCCATCATATCATCAGGGACCCCCACCCCCCAGGCTATACTCTGTTGAAATCAGGGGGAAGATACAGGAGCCTCAGGACTCTCACCACCAGGTTCAGGAACCCCTCAACCATCAGGCTCTTGAACCAAAGGGGATAACTTCACTCGTCCCATCACTGAAACTGTTCCTACAATCTATGGATTAATTTTCAAGGACCCTTCATCGTGTGTTCTTGATACTTTTTGCTGATTTACTTATTATTATTATTTCCTTTTTGTATTTGCACACTTTGCCATCTTTTGCACATTGGTTGAATGCCCAAGTTGGTGCAGCCTTTAATTGATCCTGCTATGGTCATTATTCCTTAGATTTACTGAGAATGCCTGCAAGAAAATGAATCTCGGGGCTGTAAATGATTATATGTATGTACTTTGATAATAAATTTACTTTGAACTCTATTTTTTTGTTATATTTTAGAGATATAGCACAGAACAGGCTCTTCAGCTCTTTTGAGATGCACCACCCAGCAAACTATCTATTTAATCCTAGACTTTGCGCAGGATGATTTACAATGAGCGATTAACCTACTATGTGGTACGTCTCTGGAATGTGGGAAGAAACTGGAGCACCCAGAGGAAACCCACCTGGAAGGAACAGAGAAACTTGCTTACACAGGACACTGGAATCGAACCCTGAACTCCGACTTTGTGATCTATAGCAGTATCATGCTAACTGCTATGCTACTGTGATGCCCTTCGATCTGCCACAACTGTAGTAGTAATAGTGAGGTTGGGGATGGTATTAAACAGGAAATTAGAAATGTGTGCAATAAAGGAACAGCAGTTATAATGGGTGACTTCAATCTACATGTAGATTGGGTGAACCAAATTGGTAAAGGTGCTGAGGAAGAGGATTTCTTGGAATGTATGCGGGATGGTTTTTTGAACCAACATGTCGAGGAACCAACTAGAGAGCAGGCTATTCTGGACTGGGTTTTGAGCAATGAGGAAGGGTTAATTAGCAATCTTGTCGTGAGAGGCCCCTTGGGTAAGAGTGACCATAATATGGTGGAATTCTTCATTAAGATGGAGAGTGACATAGTTAATTCAGAAACAAAGGTTCTGAACTTAAAGAGGGGTAACTTTGAAGGTATGAGACGTGAATTAGCTAAGATAGACTGGCAAATGACACTTAAAGGATTGACGGTGGATATGCAATGGCAAGCATTTAAAGATTGCATGGATGAACTACAACAATTGTTCATCCCAGTCTGGCAAAAGAATAAATCAAGGAAGGTAGTGCACCCGTGGCTGACAAGAGAAATTAGGGATAGTATCAATTCCAAAGAAGAAGCATACAAATTAGCCAGAGAAAGTGGCTCACCTGAGGACCGGGAGAAATTCAGAGTTCAGCAGAGGAGGACAAAGGGCTTAATTAGGAAGGGGAAAAAAGATTATGAGAGAAAACTGGCAGGGAACATAAAAACGGACTGTAAAAGCTTTTATAGATATGTAAAAAGGAAAAGACTGGTAAAGACAAATGTAGGTCCCCTGCAGACAGAAACGGGTGAATTGATTATGGGGAGCAAGGACATGGCAGACCAATTGAATAATTACTTTGGTTCTGTCTTCACTAAGGAGGACATAAATAATCTTCCAGAAATAGTAGGGGACAGAGGGTCCAGTGAGATGGAGGAACTGAGTGAAATACATGTTAGTAGGGAAGTGGTGTTAGGTAAATTGAAGGGATTAAAGGCAGATAAATCCCCAGGGCCAGATGGTCTGCATCCTAGAGTGCTTAAGGAAGTAGCCCAAGAAATAGTGGATGCATTAGTGATAATTTTTCAAAACTCGTTAGATTCTGGACTAGTTCCTGAGGATTGGAGGGTGGCTAATGTAACTCCACTTTTTAAAAAAGGAGGGAGAGAGAAACCGGGGAATTATAGACCGGTTAGCCTAACGTCGGTGGTGGGGAAACTGCTGGAGTTAGTTATCAAGGATGTGATAACAGCACATTTGGAAAGCGGTGAAATGATTGGACAAAGTCAGCATGGATTTGTGAAAGGAAAATCATGTCTGACGAATCTCATAGAATTTTTTGAGGATGTAACTAGTAGAGTGGATAGGGGAGAACCAGTGGATGTGGTATATTTGGATTTTCAAAAGGCTTTTGACAAGGTCCCACACAGGAGATTAGTGTGCAAACTTAAAGCACACGGTATTGGGGGTAAGGTATTGGTGTGGGTGGAGAATTGGTTAGCAGACAGGAAGCAAAGAGTGGGAATAAATGGGACCTTTTCAGAATGGCAGGCAGTGACTAGTGGGGTACCGCAAGGCTCAGTGCTGGGACTCCAGTTGTTTACAATATATATTAATGACTTGGATGAGGGAATTAAATGCAGCATCTCCAAGTTTGCGGATGACACGAAGCTGGGTGGCAGTGTTAGCTGTGAGGAGGATGCTAAGAGGATGCAGGGTGACTTGGATAGGTTGGGTGAGTGGGCAAGTTCATGGCAGATGCAATTTAATGTGGATAAATGTGAAGTTATCCACTTTGGTGGCAAAAATAGGAAAACAGATTATTATCTGAATGGTGGCCGATTAGGAAAAGGGGAGGTGCAACGAGACCTGGGTGTCATTATACACCAGTCATTGAAAGTGGGCATGCAGGTACAGCAGGCGGTGAAAAAGGCAAATGGTATGCTGGCATTTATAGCGAGAGGATTCGAGTACAGGAGCAGGGAGGTATTACTGCAGTTGTACAAGGCCTTGGTGAGACCACACCTGGAGTATTGTGTGCAGTTTTGGTCCCCTAATCTGAGGAAACACATCCTTGCCATAGAGGGAGTACAAAGAAGGTTCACCAGATTGATTCCTGGGATGGCAGGACTTTCATATGAAGAAAGACTAGATGAACTGGGCTTGTACTCGTTGGAATTTAGAAGATTGAGGGGGGATGTGATTGAAACGTATAAGATCCTAAAGGGATTGGACAGGCTAAATGCAGGAAGATTATTCCCGATGTTGGGGAAGTCCAGAACGAGGGGCCACAGTTTGAGGATAGAGGGGAAGCCTTTTAGGACCGAGATTAGGAAAAATTTCTTCACACAGAGAGTGGTGAATCTGTGGAATTCTCTGCCACAGGAAACAGTTGAGGCCAGTTCATTGGCTATATTTAAGAGGGAGTTAGATATGGCCCTTGTGGCTACGGGGATCAGGGGGTATGGAGGGAAGGCTGGGGCGGGGTTCTGAGTTGGATGATCAGCCATGATCATAATGAATGGCGGTGCAGGCTCGAAGGGCCGAATGGCCTACTCCTGCACCTATTTTCTATGTTTCTATGTTTCTAACTGTATAAAAGTATAACAGCTGAATATTTCCACCAGGGTGAAGGGTCCGGTCCAGCTGGCACTGGAAGACAGGTGCAAACAGCTGTCCTCGGGCTTGAATGTTTCCTGCTCCATGATCAGGTTCACTGAATTCAATTTGAGAGTGCAACCTTCACCATGTATTCTCTGTACCACAACCACTTGCTGACAGCAAGCTGAACTCCTAGCAGGAAGGAGCTTAAGAATGAAATGAGGAGAGCCAGAAGGGGCCAAAAGACTTGGGGGACAGGATTAAGGAAAACCCCAAGGCATTCTACAAGTATGTGAAGAGCAAGAGGATAAGACGTGAGAGAATAGGACCAAACAAATGTGACAGTGGAAAAATGTGTTTGGAACCGGAGGAAATAGCAGAGGTACTTCATGAATACTTTACTTCAGTATTCACAATAGAAAAGGATCTTGGCGATTGTAGGGGTGACTTACAGCGGACTGAAAAACTTGAGCATGTAGATATTAAGAAAGAGGATGTGCTGGAGCTTTTAGAAAGCATCGTGTTGGATAAGTCGCCAGGACCGGATGAGATGTACCCCAGGCTACTGTGGGAAGCCAGGGAGGAGATTGCTGAGCCTCTGGCGATGATCTTTGCATCATCAATGGAGATGGAAGAGGTTCCAGAGGATTGGAGGGTTGCGGATGTTGTTCCCTTATTGAAGAAAGGAAGTAGAGATAGCCCAGGAAATTATAGACCAGTGAGTCTTACTTCAGTGGTAGGCAAGTTGTTGAAGATCCTGAGAGGCAGGATTTATGAACATTTGGAGAGGTATAATATGATTAGGAATAGTCAGTGTGGCTTTGTCAAAGGCAGGTCCTGCCTTATGAGCCTGATTGAATTTTTTGAGGATGTGACTAAACATATTGACGAAGGTAGAGTAGTAGATGTAGTGTATATGGATTTCAGCAAGGCATTTGATAAGGTACCCCATGCAAGGCTTATTGAGAAAGTAAGGAGGCATGGGATCCAAGGGGACATTGCTTTGTGGATCCAGAACTGGCTTGCCCACAGAAGGCAAAGAATGGTTGTAGATGGGTCATATTCTGCATGGAGGTCGGTGACCAGTGGTGTGCCTCAGGGATCTGTTCTGGGACCCCTTCTCTTCGTGATGTTTATAAATGACCTAGATGAGGAAGTGGAGGGTTGTGTTAGTAAATTTGATGATGATACAAAGGTTGGGGTGTTGTAGATAGTGTGGAGGGCTGTCAGAAGTTACAGTGGGACATCGATAGGATGCAAAACTGGGCTGAGAAGTGGCAGATGGAGTTCAACCCAGATAAGTGCCAGGTGGTTCATTTTGGCAGGTCAAATATGATGGCAGAATATAGTATTAATGGTAAGATGCTTGGCAGTGTGGAGGATCAGAGGGATCTTGGGGTCCGAGTCCATTGGACACTCAAAGTTGCTGCGCAGGTTGACTCTGTGGTTAAGTAGACATATGGTGTATCGGCCTTCATCAACTGTAGGATTGAGTTCAAGAGCCAAGAGGTAATGTTACAGCTATATAGGACCCTGGTCAGACCCCACTTGGAGTACTGGTCACCTCACTACAGGTAGGATGTGGAAACTATAGAAAGGATGCAGAGAAGATTTACAAGGATATTGCCTGGATTGGGGAGCATGCCTTATGAGAATAGGTTGAGTGAACTCAACCTTTTTTCCTTGGAGAGGCAGAGAAAGAGAGGTGACCTGATAGAGGTGTTTAAGACGATGAGAGGCATCGATCGTGCAGATAGTCAGAGGATTTTTTCCAGGGCTGAAATGGCTCTCACAAGAGGGCACAGTATAAGGTACTTGGAAGTAAGAACAGAGGAGATGTCAGGGGTAAGTTTGTGTTTTTTTTTACATTGAGTGGTGAGTGCATGGAATGGGCTGCCGACAACAGTGGTGGAGGCAGATACGATAGGGTCTTTTAAGAGACTCATGGAACTTAGAAAAATAGAGGCTATGGGTAACCCTAGGTAATTTCTAAAGTCAGTACATGCTTGGCACAGCATTGTGGGCCGAAGGGCCTGTATTGTGCTGTAGGTTTTCTATGTTTCTAATGTGCAAGGGAAGGGGTCAGACTTTCCCACCACTGAGGGCATCTTCAAATAGACAGCTTCTATCCCACTGTTATCATTGTTGAATAGTTCCCTCATATGACAAGTTGGACTCTTTATCTCACAGTCTACCTCGATATGATCTTGTACCTTATTGCCTGCCTGCACTGCACTCTCTTTCTGTAGCTGTTACACTTCGCATTGTTCAACCTTGATGCAGAGTGCAATAATCTGATCTGTGTGAACAGAATGCAGAAAGCTTTTTATTGTACTTGGTGGATGTGACAATAATAAATTTTCCTGTCTAAACTGGGAATAATCTTGTGCAGCCTTTGACTATTTATTAAGTTTATTTTCCAGTTTCCAAGGTTCCAACTTGTTCTTGCTTTGTTCAGTGGAGTACAGCGTTCCACTCTGGTCACTTTGTTAATAAAGAAGGATGAGTTTAAACTTGAAAGAGTGCAAGGAAAAAAGGCTTTACGAGGATCGAGGGAGCAGTGAGACAGATTGACCTTTACTCCTTGGAGCGCAGGAGACCGAGCGGTGACCTCGTAGGCAGAAAAAACATGAGGGACATAGATGGAGTGACTAGTCTTTTTTTTTTTTTACAAGGTTGGGGAATTGAAAATTAGAGGGCATAGATTTGAAGTGAAATTTTTAATAAAAACCCGAGAAGTATTTTTTTAATATGAAGAAGTGGAAGGATGTGTCAGTAAATTTGATGATGACATAAAGGTTGGGGTGTTGTGGATAGTGCGGAGGGCTGTCAGGGGTTACATCGATCGGGTGGTGGATATAGGGAACCAGTTGTTAGAGGCAGAGGTTGAGGCAGCTACATTAGATACAGTTAAGTAGTACGTGGACAGGTACAGGACCATGCAAAAGTCTTAGGCACATGTATATGGCTAGGTTGTCTAAGACCTTTGCACAGTACTGTATTTGTCAACGTGGAGCAGAGAGACAGTTGTAAATCTGGCTGGGGCAAAGCATGTTGGGAATGGTGAGGGTAGAGTGTCATGGGAGGGGTGTGGAACAGGTGGTAGAGGAAACATGCCAGAGCTGGCATGGATACTGATACATCCGACCCTGAAACACCAGGAAAGGTCATTGGATTCCAAACTATTGATTTATTGATCATTACAGAATGTCTCACTGGTGCTTCCCACTCCCTCTCCTCTCCCTTCCCCTTTTCCTAACCATGATTCCCCTCTCCCTGCCCCCTTCCCAACTCTCAGTCCACAAAAGGGACCCATATCGGAATCAGGTTTATTGTCACACACATAGGTCATGAAGTTTGTTTTATTTTGCGACAGCGGTTCAGTGCAATACATAAAATTACTACAGTGCTGTACAAAAGTCTTCAGCACTCTAGCTCTATATATATATATGTGTGTGTGTGTGTGTGTGTGTGTGTGTGTGTATATATATAAAAAAGACTTTTGCATATTACAAGGTTAGAGGGTTATGGGCAAGGTGCTAGGAAATGGGATTAGCTTGAATATACATCTTGGTCAGCATGGATACAGATGGGCTGAAGGGCCTTTCTCCTTGCTGTACCACTCTATGATTTTATATTTGAAAGGCTCAGGAGAGGTGGGGTAAAGTAAGGAATTAGTTTTCAGGGATCAGAGGGCAGTGAGTAGGTAAGGGTGTTATGCTGAGGCATTGGTCAGACCACATTTGGAGTATTGTGAGCAGTTCTGGTCCCCGAAGCTAAGAAAGGATGTGCTAGCATTGGAGAGGGCTCATGAGAATTATTCCAGGAACAAAAGGGTTAATGTACGAGGGGCATTTGACAGTTGGGCTTGAGTGGAAAATCTTGTTGAAACCGACTAAACATTGAAATGCCTAGATAGAGATGAAATGGAGAGCATGTTTCCTATTGTGAGCTGGGGCGGTGGGGTATAGGACCAGAGGGCACAGCCTCAGAATAGAGAGACATCCCTTTAGAACAGAGATGATGTAGATTGCATGTTTCCTATAGTGAGTGGCGGGGGGCAGGGGTGGTATAGGACTAGATACATTTAAAGTGGAGGTTGATAGGTTCTTGATTAGTCATGGTATCAAAGGTTAAGCGGGGGGAGGCAGGAGGATGGGGTTGAGAGTAATAATAAATCAGCCATAATGGAATGGACCAAACGATCTAATTCTGCTCCTGTGTTTTATAGCATCAGTAATGAGGTGAAAATCTGCGAGTCCAGTTCAAGGCAGCTTCTGCAAAACCAGCCAGCACTAATTGATAGATTAGTGCCTCTCCACAGATGCTGCCTGACCCACTGAATGCTTTTTTTTTAAAAAAAGAGATGCAAACATAGTAACAGGCCCAATGATCCCATGCCATCCAATTACATCCATGTAACCTTTGCTCCGGATTCCCTCCTCATTGCAAAGACACACCCAGAGGAAGCTCACGTGGTCATGGGGAGAACGTCCAGACAGCTGCAGAAACTGAACCCCGGTCACTGTAATAGTCTTACATTAACTATGCTGTAATAGTCGTACGCTAAAATAGAACCAATCTCTAATCCCTCCCAGAAGTAGGAAACTACAGACTCACCACAGCTATTTTCCTCTCAATCTGCAGCGTCACTATTACAAAAATGTTCGAGGCTGGCGAATTGAGAAAGAAAAAGAGCTCCATTAAACCACAGTTGACAGAGAAGGAATGATACAAGCCAGATGTTAGAATGATGCACTCCAACAGTTCACATTCATTGAGAGAACCAAAATACAAAAGCAACGATGTAATGCTATGGCTTTATAAGGCTCTGGCCAGACTGCACTTTCAGAGTATTGTCAACGGTATTGGGCCCTATATCTTAGAAAGGATGTGTTGGCACTGGAAGTCCAGAGCAGGTTCATGAGGATGATTCTGGGAATGAAGGCGTTAACATATGAGGAGCGTTTGGCAGCTTTGGGCCTGTACTCACTGTAATTTAGAAGAATACGGAGTATTATGTTCAGTTATGGTTGCTCCATTTAGGAAGGCTGTGGAAGCTTTAGGGAGGGTGCGAAGGGGATTTAGCAGGATGCTGCCTGGATTAGACAGCATGTCCTATGAGGGAAGACGTGAGCTAGGGCTGTTCTTTTTGGAGCGAACAAGGATGAGGGGTGACTTGATCGAGGTCTATAAGATGATAAGAGGCTTAGACTGAGTGGACAGCCAGAAACCTTTTCTGGAAAAAGCTAATACAAGGGGGCATAATTTTAAGGTGATTGGAGGAAGGTATAAAAGGGATGTCAGATGCAGTTTTTTTTAAAACACAGAGTGGTGCGTGTGTGAAACACTCTGCCAGGGGCGGTGGGAGAGGCAGATACATTAGGGAGACTTAACAGACTCTTACATAGGCACATGGTTGAAAGAAAAATGAGGGCTATGTGAGAGGGATGGGTTAGATTTTGCATAGATTAGGTTAAAGGTTAGTACAAGGGCCTGTACTATGCTGCAGTGTTCTGTTCTATTAGTTTCCATGGTGTACTACGGCATGATTCTGCCATACATTGCACTTCACTGTTTTAAAGTCAAGAAACGTACATCTAATTGTTAATGTAACAGAAGAGCAGCTGACGCTGGAGTACAGGACAGGGCGGGAGGGCTGAATGCACAGGGAATGGACTAAGGCGGCATGAGGGAGGTTTGAGGACATTACATCATGTAACAGGAACGAAGGCGCAATGCAAATATAACAAGAGTATCCTAACCCACTCACTACTTTAGCATTCAAATGAGGATGCCAGGAATTAGCAATGTAAATGAGCCGATAACGTCAGCTGACTGGCACAAGATTACAGCATCGGAAGTAGGGGGAGGGAAGTCAGGCCGAACTCCTTCACCCACAAGGTTAATAGAGGTACAGAAGTTACAGCGAAGGATGTTACCAGGATAATTTAAATAGATTTGAGAGATAAGCGATCACCTTGGCATCAAAAAAACTTCAAGGACGCGTGCCGCAGTGAGAACTAAATGAGCCTACAGCCATCAGCGCCTTGTTCCTCTGGGCAAGCCAGTGGGAAATGACTTTAATTTAACCTACCACAATGCCCAGCTGAGTAAAGCATGTCCCAGTGAGGGATGGGATACCCACCAATGATGAGACACAAAGCAGGCCAGCTATAGGGATCCTTCAGGAAGAGTGAGATTACTTGGATTGGATCCACTAAGATGCCATACCTGTAATTAAAAAGGATAATAAATCAATGCAATTTAAAGACTTTTGAATTATTACCACAATCAAACTCTGAAGAAGTTACACCATCTGCCTCTGAAAGCTGCAGAAATAAAATAGGAAGACTTTCAAACTTTAAACAAAATTTATAATCTAAATACATACACGTCACCAAATAACACAGTAAGATTCATTTTCTTGCAGGCATTTGCAGGAAAATGAAGAAATACAATAACTCCGCCATGGATGGTCACAAGCCTGTCTGCAAAACGAGAAGGGTAGGGCATGAGGCTAGAAACCCCATCCTGTATATCCGTGAGCTACAGAATCAGCAACAGGAGCTCCAGAGACCTCATCCCCGGGAAAGGAAGGATCTGCCTAGAAGATGTGTGGTGAAAGTAGAAGCCACAGCTATCAGCCTGGAACAGAGGAATTCTGGCGAGCTGCTGTTAGCAGCCTATGCTCCAGTAGGGGTGACAGGCTTAAGAAGAAATATAATATAATTTATGAAAAAACATACTTAACAAAGACTGACAAATATCCAATGAGCAAATGAAGACAAACTGTGAAAACAATAAATTTATAAAGTAGATAATCAATACTGAGTTGTAGAGTCCTTGAAAGTGAGTCGATAAGTTGTTGAAGCAGTTCAGCGTTGAGGTGAGTGAAGTTATCCCATTTCCACCATCGAGGACATGCTCTCTTTTCACTGCTGTTATCAGGAAGGAGGTACAGGAGTCTCAGGATGCACACCATCAGGTTCAGGAACAGTTATTACCCCTCAACCATCAGTCACTTGAACCAGAGGGGTTAACATCACTCATCCCATCAATGAACTGTTGCCACATCCTATGGACTCATTTTCAAGGATTCTTCATCTCATGTTCTCAATATTTATTGTGTATTTATTTATGATTATTGTTTTCTTTTTTCTGCAGTTGCACAGTTTGTTGTGCTTTGCACAATGTTTGTTTGTCCATCTTGCTTTGTGTGGTCTTCTATTGTGTTGTTTTGTATATACTGTGATTGCCCGCAAGAAAATGAATCTCAGGATTATCTATGGTGACATATATGCACCTTGATAATAAGTTTACTTTTGAACTATGATGGAGCCTGATTTTGCTGAAATCCCACCTGAAAGTGCCCTTCATGTGCCAGAATCCTTCCCCAGATTGCTGCTGCACTGCACACAGCGAGCTCATCTCCAGAACAGCTCTCATTTCAATTACACGGGTACAGGACCATGCTGCTATAGCCAGAAGCCAGCATCAACCATCAAAGAAATGAGTTTAGATCCCACTGGGGTCATGTGAGAATTCTGCATTTAAAAAAATTGAAATGTGGAATGTATCAGCAGCTGTAGAATAGAAAGGAAGGGGACGGGGAGGGGGAGGAAGAGACAGAAAGGAGGAGAACTGGGGTGGGCAGGAGAGGGGAAGGAGGAAGGGTTGGGTTGGAGATGGAGGGAGTATGGAAGGGGGGGAAAGAGAAACAGAGTGGGGAAAGATGAAGAATCAGGGATAGGTAGAAAATTACAGTGAAACACTTTAGACAACAGAAATTCTGCAGATGCTAGAAATCTTGAGCAACACACAGAAACGCTGGTGGAACTCAGCAGATCAGTCAGCTTCTATGGAGGGGAATAAACAGTCAACATTTTGGGCCGAGACATCCTGAAGGGTCTCAGGCTGAAACGTCAAGTTTAATACCGTCCACAGATGCAGTGAAAAATTTGTCTTGTATACTGTTCATATAGACAGGATCATCACACTGAGGTAGCACAAGGAAAACAATAATAAAAGGTGTAACAGCTACAGAGAAAGTGCAAGACCATAACAAGGTAGATTGTGAGGGCAAGAGTCCACCTTATTGTACTGGAGAACCATTCAGTAGTCTTATGAGAGAAGGATTGAAAGTGTCCTTCAGCCTGGTGGGATGTGCTTTCAGGCTTTCGTATCTCCTCCCTGACAGGAGAGGGGAGAACAGAGAATATCTGGGATGGGTGGGGTTTTTGTTTATGCTGGCTGCTTTACTGAGGCAGTGAGGTAGGGGAGGCTGGCTTCTGTGAGGTGCTGAGATGATTAATTCTTTTCAGATGGCTTTGAGTAGGAAGCGGTCTTCCTCTCCTTAGTCATAGCACGGCACAGAACAGGTCCTTTGCCCCACCTAGTCCATGCCAAACCATTTAAGCTCCCAAGTCGCATTGACCTGCACCAGGACCACAACCCTCCATACCCCTTCCGTCCATGTACCTATCCAAACTTCTCTTAAATGTAGAAATTGGAATGGAAGTCCTTGTCCGTACCTTATAACATGTGCACCAAGAGCCCCAGCAGATGAGTTTCCGCTCTAATGCCTCTCAAATATTACAATTGCACCTATCTCGACCACCTCTGGAACCTACTTCACACACTCCGTCTCAATCCCATGCAACTTAACCTTCCAGGTTTGCCTGCCACGTGGGGCCTTGTCAAAGGCTTTACTAAAATCCATATAGACAACATCCACTGCCCTACCTTCATCTATCCCTTAGACACCTTCACTGGCCTCATCATTGAAATGTTCCCACATCATTGTTGCCTTCTGCACTCAGGTTGAATGCCCCAGCTGGGCGGTCTTTCATTGATTCTGTTATCGTTATTATTCTGTAGATTTATTGAGTATTCCCACAAGGTCTCTCAGGGTCGTATATGGTGACATATATGTAATTTGATAATAAATTTACTTTGAACCTCTTCAAAAAAAAAACTCCAAAAGATTTATTAAACATGATCTCCCACACACAAAACTATGCTGACTATTCCCAGGTAATGAGGGTCCTTAATGATGGATGCTGCCTTTTTGAGGCATCGCCTTTTGAAAATGAACTTAATGATGGCGAGGGTGGTGCCCATGAAGTTTACTGAGTTTGCAACTTTCCACAACTTTTTTCCCAATCCTCCACACCAGATGCAACTAGTTGGAATGCTCTCCGTGGTACATTTGATGCAAGCGATGCATTTTACTGGATGACAAATAAAGCTAATTTTTATCATCTTTATCTTTAGTTTTTTTATGTCAGGGGAGTTAGATGCTATTGGAAAAGAGAGAATGAGGCCCTGAAGCTAGGCTTGTTAGCCACAGGTCAGTTGCCAGAGGATTGGAGTACATTATTTAAGAAGGGCAGCAGAGTATGAGCTAGGTCAGTACAGGCTGGTGAGCCTGGAGTAGTGAAATTATTGGAAAAAGTTCTAAGGCAGGGGTCCCCACCTTTTTTATGCCATGGACCCATACCATTAACTGAGGGGTTCGTGGACCCCAGGTTGCGAATCCCTGTCCAAAGGGATAGGATTTATGCACGTTTGGAAAAGAGGGTACTGATCAAGGATAGTTTGCATGGCTTGGTGAAAAGGAAATCTTGATCTACTAATCTGATTCGAGCTTTTAGTCGAGGTAACTAAGGAGATTGAAGTGGTTGACATTAACTCAATGGACTTTGGGAAAAGCATTTGACAAGGTAGACTAGTCCCATAGGTTTAAGCACAGAGGATCCAAGGGGAGCTGGCAAATTGGATCCAAAACCGGCTTCATTGTGGGAGCAGTACAAGGATGCTTTACTGATGGGAAGTCGCAAACAGTGATGTAATGCGGGAATCAATGTTGGGAACTTTGTTATTTGTGGTATATGTTAGCAATTTGCATGTGAATATAGGAGGCATGATTAGCAAGGCAGCCAATGGCACAGAAGTCGATGATATAAAAATTGGCAACTTGGTTTATTATCATCACATCTACCAAGGTAAAGTGAAAAAACTGCCTTGCATACTCTTGGTACAGGCCAATTTATTACAATAATGCATTGAGGTAGCACAAGGGAAAACACTAACAGAATGCATGACAGAGAGTTACAGTTACAGAGAAAGTACAGTGTAGGTAAAGAATAAGGTAGATAGATTGAGGTCAAGAGTCCATCATATAGGAGGGGACTGGTCAATAGTCTTTTAGAAGTTGAGCTTGGAGGCAGGTGCTTTCAAGCTCTTGTACCTTCTGGGTGGAGAGAAGTGCTAGGAAGTTTGTCTAAGGCTACACCATTGATCAGATGGAAAGTTGGATGGAGCATTGGCAGAGGGAATTTAATGCCAACAAGTGCAACATGATGGCTTTTTTGGAGGTCAGACAGAAGGTATGACATAAACAAGGTGCACTGATGAACAAAGGAACATCCATAGTTCCTTGGAACTGGCAACCACAGGTAGATTTGGTGGGTAAGGAAGTTCCGCTTTATATACACCCAATGACTTGACCTCCACAGCAGTTCATGGCAACAAATTCCACAGATTCACCACCCTCTGGCTAAAGAAATTCCTCCTCACCTCTGTTCGAAAGGGATGTCCCTCTTGTCCAAGACTCCCCTACTATAGGAAAAATCCTGTCCCCATCCATTCTCTCTAGGCCTTTTAATATACTGTTGTTACGTGTACATTGAAACAGAAGGTGAAATCCATTGCTGTGCGTCAAATAAAATCAGTGAGGACTGTGCTGGGGGGCAGCCTGCAAGTGTGGAGCTTTCAGTGCCAACACTGCATGCCCACAACTTACTAACCTGCACGACTTTGGACTTTCAGAGGAAACTGCAGCGTCTGGAGGAAACCCACTTGATCACAGGGAGAACGTTCAAGCTCCTTACAGATAGCGGTGGAATTGAGCCTGGGTTGCTGACACTAACCGCTATGCTACTGCGCAGCCCACACTATAGGATGTGTAATTATACAACATTTTGAAGAGTTGTGCACAATATTAGGCCACAGCTAGAGTCATTGCATATGTTGCTTTGTCCTGCATGGGCACTTGGGATTGCTCTGCCTGGTTGTGAAGTTGGCTGGTGTATTTGTACCAGGTATGGGCAGGGTTCACATCCGGTGATACACTGAACATGGAACTGGGAAACATTAACCAAATCCTTGGCCTCTAGACTGATGACTCACCAGGGCTGTTTACAAGCTCATGACCATCTAGCCCACAACCCCAGGCACGTACTTAAAAACAACTGTTATACTTACTTAATAAGATTCTCCAGGAAAAGGCGTGCATTGCTCAAAATCTGAAAGAAAATTAAAAACCGGTTAGACAATTCTGTTGCTAATTTGGTTGTGGATACCTACCACCCATTGCATAATCTCTCTGACCCACTACTATCAGGAAGGAGGGACAGGAGCATCGGGACTAGGACTGGCAGACAGGGTGACAGCTTCTTCCCGCGGGCTGTGAGACTAATGGATACCCTGCCACCACCGCGGTCTCATCACTAGAGCAGCGAGTTTACTGTTTTGTTTGCAGTTTACCTGTGTTGCACACTACATGCATTTTGAAATGTATTTTTTTAATATATTTATGGCAACATATTTATGCGCTATGTATAAAATTTGGTTAGTGGGGGCACTATAGTCCGAGGAATGTTGTTTTGTTCAGTTTCACATGTACAGTCAGATGACAATAGACTTGAACTATAATTCTTTGGGCCACTCTGCATTATTCTATGACGCTAAATCTGAAGAACAGAAAATATCATTTGGCCAGATGGCTCTATTATTTTCAAAATCAACCCCAACTAATGAACATGACCTCAATTCCACTCCCCACCTCCCCCAATTCCCTACTCCATTGTACACTTATAATCCTGAATTATTTGGATTCATCACTTATCACCACCCGTTCTGGGAAATAATCAGGTACAACACAGAAACTATCCCTGCCGTCCACCTAATCTGTGCTGAACTGCTATTCTGCCTAGTCCTATCGACCTGCAGCCGGACCGTAATGCTCCATACCCCACCCACCCATGTACTTATCCAAATTTCTCAAATGTTGCACTCCACCACTTCCAATGGTAGCTCGTCCCACACTTGTACCACCCCGAGTGAAGAAGTTTCCCCTTTCCCCTTAAACCATGACATCTAGTTCAACTCTGTGACATTTAACTCACACCTCCCAGTATAGGTACTGGCCCTCCACCAGTTTACAGACAACCATATTATGTACAGCCTGCATTTGGGAGACTGGCAGGATGGATTTGCCGGGGTCGTAGGCATCTTCTGCCATGTGGTCACATTTAAGGGTTAAAAACTCTGGATATAGACAGTTCACAAGAGGAGCACATGGGTTTCCTCCCACAGTCCAAAAGCATAGCGGTGGGTCATTGTAAAGAGGTAGGAAGGACCTATCCTGCAGAAGAGGGACTTGAGGGACAAGTGGGGTGGCTCCCTCAGCAGATTGCCCAGACCATCTGGTAGAATGCCTTATCACCAGACCTCACCAATGGACACCAAGTTCTCGTCTGGTTTGCAGTGAAAGTGGGCATTTCAGGCAGACCCTTCCTGCATGCCCACCATCACTCCCACAGCACGCTGCCCGTGGGATGGCTGCAACAAGGACGAGATGGTTCTTCACCTCTTTGCAGACTGTGGGTTCC
Organism: Mobula birostris; assembly: GCF_030028105.1. Classification (NCBI taxonomy): domain Eukaryota; kingdom Metazoa; phylum Chordata; class Chondrichthyes; order Myliobatiformes; family Myliobatidae; genus Mobula; species Mobula birostris. Next base: position 227,057,171 of record NC_092372.1, on the reverse strand, counting down.
TGAAGAGGGCGTAGGGAAAGATGTCTGTATCGTGGCACGTCATGAGATGCCGCGTGACAAAGGACTCTCTGATCTACAAGCTGACCTCAGGAACACTACAAAGACGGACATCAAGGGCTGCTGGCAGATCATCAACTGTGAAAGATGCCCTTTCTTCTGCCCGAAACTTGCTGGTCTGCCAGTGGATTGAGATGTCTGTGGAGGAATGCTGCTGAATGGCACATTCCAGGCTGCAGGAGGACATGCTGAGGGATGCAGTCACCAGAAAGGCTTAAACACAAAATAATCTACAGATGCTGGGGTCAAAGCAACACTCACAACACACTGGAGGAGCTCAGTAGGTCGGGCAGCATCCGTGGAAAAGATCGGTCGATGTTTCAGGCTGGAACCCTTCGTCCTGATGAAGGGTTCCGGCCCGAAATGTCAACCGATCTTTTCCACGGATGCTGCCCGATCTGCTGAGTTCCTCCAGCATGTTGTGAGTACCACAAAGGCTCAGTGGGGATGTGGACCACTGTATTCGGTTCTTCTGCTACTGGAGAGGGAGAGGTACCACACCTTATCCTTAAAAGTAAATTTTTATGACAATGTTTACTTTGATAAAAATTCCTCATCTTTCTCTCTGGTGAAGGAGTACTGTTGCAAAGTATTCCTTCAGTACACTGTGGTTAATTCGACGCTATTATAACTTGGGGCGGAACTCAGAGTTCAATTCCGGCGCCATCTGTAAGCATGTTTGTACGCCCTTCCCATGTGTGCTTGGGTTTCCCCCAGCTGCTGCGGTTTTCTCCACACTCCAAAAAGTACCAGTTAGTGGGTTAATTGGCCATTGTAAATTGTCCTGTGATTAGGCTAGGGTTAAATCGGTGCGTTGCTGGGCGGAGCAGCCTGTTGGGCTGTAAGAACCTATTCTGCATTAACTCTAAATAAAATTTTAAAAGCATAAGTCCCCGGGCTCCACACAAAGAATTCACTCTTCGGCTCCTGAGGGGAACTACCCTTTTCCTAGGTACCTCTTGCTTCTAAATTAACTGTATTTGTAAATGGTTTTGGAATCCTCTTGAAATCATATTGAAGGTATGAGATATCCTCTGAGCAAAATGAGTTCAGTCAAGTAACTGAATAGCTGAACCACTGAACTGCAAAACAAACTGTCTGATAACATCTGTATGTATTTTAAAACCATTTAAAACTCATTGTGTTTGCTAAGAGGCTCAAAATATATTACTATAATTAAGGACTCAAGTGTCAAACTTTCAAGGCAATTTCCCCCTCCCCCCCATCTATTATAATATTCTCAGACCAATATAATTATTACTAAACTACCAGCTAGTTCTAATTATGACAAATGCAAAGCTCAACAATTAGCATTTATTATGCACTCTGAAGTCACACAGCTGGTTGTTTCTCAGCTTGCAGGCCTGTGATCAGTGGTACACCACAGAGGCTGGTGGTGGGCCCACTATTGCTCGCCATTCGGTGGTGGCTGAGGAGGGACTTGACAAGAGTACACAAATTTATGAGAAGCATAAATAGTGTAGATAGTAAGAAATTATACTCATTTACAGACTCCTCTAAAACCAGAGGCATAGGTTAGGTGGACCAGCAAGTGACTCAGAGGAATTCATAAGGGGTAATTTTTCATCCAGAGGTTGATTGGGACTTGTGACACACTGCCTGAGATAGTGGCAGAGGCAGGTCCATCCATAACATTTAAGTACCACAACCACATCTGGAGTATAGTGAGCAGTTTTAGAGTTCTGGCATTGGAGAGGCTCCAGAGGAGGTTGATGAGAATATTCCTGGGAATAAAAGAGTTAAATTATGAGGAGCATTTGATGGCTTTGGGTCTGTACTCACTGGAATTTGGAAGGATGAAGGGGGACCTCATTGAAATCCACCAAATATTGAAAGGCCTAGATAGAATCAATGTGGAGAGGATGTTTCCAACAGTGGGGGAGTCTAGGACCAGAGGGACCAACCTCAGAGTAGAAGGATGTTCCTTTAGAACAGAGATGAGGAGGAATTATGTGCACCTGGAGTATTGTGTGCAGTTTTGGTCCCCTAATCTGAGGAAACACATCCTTGCCAGAGAGGGAGTACAAAGAAGGTTCACCAGATTGATTCCTGGGATGGCAGGACTTTCATATGAAGAAAGACTGGATGAACTGGGCTTGTACTCGTTGGAATTTAGAAGATTGAGGGGGGATCTGATTGAAACGTATAAAATCCTAAAGGGATTGAACAGGCTAGATGCAGGAAGATTGTTCCCGATGTTGGGGAAGTCCAGAACGAGGGGTCACAGTTTGAGGATAAAGGGGAAGCCTTTTAGGACCGGGATTAGGAAAAACTTCTTCACACAGAGAGTGGTGAATCTGTGGAATTCTCTGCCACAGGAAACAGTTGAGGCCAGTTCATTGGCTATATTTAAGAGGGAGTTAGATATGGCCCTTGTGGCTACGGGGATCAGGGGGTATGGAGGGAAGGCTGGTGCAGGGTTCTGAGTTGGATGATCAGCCATGATCATACTGAATGGCGGTGCAGGCTCGAAGGGCTGAATGGCCTACTCCTGCACCTATTTTCTATGTTTCTATGTTTCTATGAATTCCTTTAGCTGGAGGATGGTGTACCTGTGGAATTCATTGCCACAGGTGGCTGTGGAGGCATAGTCATTGGGCATATTTAAAGCCAAGGTTGATAGGTTCTTGATGACTCAGGGCATCAAACTAACAGCGAGAAGGCAAGTGAATGGGGTTGAGGGGAAAAATAAATCAGAAGTGATTGAATGGCGGAGCAGACTCAATGGGTCGAATGGCCTAATTCTGCTCATACTGTATATCTTATGATTTAGATGGGCATTTGGATTGCCAAGGCACAGAAGGCTGTGGACCAAATTGTGGAAAACAATATGACTATAAATGAAGATGAGAAAATCTGCAGATGCTGGAAACCCAAGCAACACACACAAAATGTTGGAGGAACTCAGCAGGCCAGGCAGCATCTATGGAAAAAAATACAGTTGACGTTTCGGGCTGAGACCCTTCATCAGGACTGGAAAAAAAATGAATACTGATGGTCAGCGTAGACATCCTGTGCTTTTTCTGACTCGGTAATTCTAAACGAAAATCTTTCTGCAATTCACTTTGATATTGCATCTACAAATGTTATCTGAAGAACACAAATGCTTTACAAAAAGATCAGCTTGCCTCCTTACAGCCCAGATAATGTAACTAGTACATTAGTTAAAAGTTTCTTGCAAATAATTCTAAATATATAGATCATAGAGTAATTCAGCCCAACTTGATGCCTAACTCAGTGATCACTAAGATAGTCCGAGTTGTCTGCTTTTGACCCTAATTCTGAACTCTCCTTTCTCCACTGACTTATCCCAATGTCTTTTGAATGTTGCTACCTGGCCTGCCTCAACCACATTCTGGGGCGGCTCATTCCCTATGTAACTGGAACACAACAGATTCCGGTTAACTGGGGCAGCTGCTTATTTGGGACAACTCTTAAAGAACAAAAACTAACCGAGAAAATAGCCCAGATTCCCTTTGTTTATTTGGGACACTGTGCTGCTTAATTGGGGCAGGACACTGTTGCTGATCAGTTTCTAAATAGCATCAGTCACGTGGAGTTGCGCGGCTATTCCACAATACACCATACTTAAGAGTGAGCAGTTTTTAAATAGTGTCAATTGTGTGTGTTTGTGTCCAAGATGCTGATAGTTGGCAAGAGATAAGCAGCAAGACAATTCAGAACTGTGGTTTCTCACTGTGGTTTCTAGCATTCAGGCTTGGAGATGCCAGAACTGGCTGGGAATGAAAATTAAACTATTTCACTGCTTCAAGCTAGAAATTACAAAGAATGCTACAATGAAAATGAGGATTTCGAGGATACAATTGTCAACAGCATTGTATGAAGGCAGTCCATTATCAGCACTAGGTGTCAGTGCTGATTTTGTTCATTTACAGTCAAACAAAAGAATGCAGCAAATTACACTGGATACATTCCTCCACCAATAACTATCAGCAATTAATATACAGATTTATAGTATTATGGGGTTATTTAAAGCGTTCCAGTTTGTTCTGTATTTCATTCAGATACATAATTTGTTACTCAGTTAAAAGGTAGTTTGTCTTCTTTACACCTATTTAACAATTGAATGAAACTTCAGTTAATTGCAGTAGCCGCCTAATTGAGCCCAAATGTACTGGGCTCAATGTGTCCCAGAATCCACTGTATTCCATAGGTGAATGAGAATTCTAGGCTCAGGTCAGATACAGATCAACTGTCCATCAGCATAGACTCTGGAGAGCCTATTCATAACATGTTCACAGTTCACATTGCTGTTCGATTAAACTTTCCATATTTTTAATGCAAGAAGCAAGTTGTTGCCACTGTGTACTGTGTCAAAGTGCCTTCACAAGACAGATTTCAGCTCATCTTTTGGGAGTAGGTTGAATATAAACAAACTATAACAACTTGAGATGTTTTAGAGCAAAGACAAACACCGAGCCAGTGAAATCTTCAAGATGCTGGACTTCAAGGAGCAGAGGACGTGGGGGTGATGGGAAGAGGAAAAGAACATAGAATAGTACAGTACGCACCCTTTAGCTCATGATGTTGTGCCGATCTTTAAACCTAATCCACGACTAATCTCACCCTTTGCTCCTACACAGCCCAAACCAGAGGCATCAACTGTTTACTCATTTCCATGGATGCACCCAACCTGCTGAGTTCCTTCAGCAGAGTGCGAGTGCATGCGTGCTACAGCCCATAACCCTCCATTTGTCTTCCATCCATGTGGCTCTATGTCCTTAATGCATCAGCCTCCACCACCTCCTCGGCAGTGCACTGCATTCCCACCTCCCATCACGATGTACCTCTGACATCTTCCCTATACTCCCTCCAATCACCTTAAAAGGATGTCATCCCGTATTAGCCATTCCCACTCTGGGAAAAAGGTACTGGCTGTCCACTCCACCTATGCCTATTATGTCACTTTATCTACTTTGTCAGTCTTTGTATGTAGATTTTTATTGATTCTATTGTACTTCTTTGTGTTACTGTGAATGGCTGGAGCAGTATATTGGTGACATGTACGTACTTTTTGGGTGGGACACGTGAAATCATGGGAGCAGCTGGTGTATTTCACAATTCCTAGTTACGTGACCACTGACGCCAGGCTGACAATCTCTGAAGAGAATTGATAATGGCTGGGGTCACCCCTCTTGTATAGACCACTTCTGTTGAAAATTTTGCCAAGAACAATCATGGTCATAGATCATGATCACCCACGTCTTATGACATGGCACCCAACGAACAACTGATACATAGTGGCATGCAAAAGTTTGGGCACCCCTGGTCAAAATTTCTGTTACTATGAATAGCTAAGTGAGTAAAAGATGACCCGATTTCCAAAAGGCATAAAGTTAAAGATGACACATTTCTTTAATATTTTAAGCAAGATTACTTTTTTATTTCCATCTTTTACAGTTTCAAAATAACAAAAAAGGAAAAGAGCCCTAAGCAAAAGTTTAGGCACCCTGCATGGTCAGTACTTAGTAACACCCTCTGTTGCAAGTATCACAGCTTGTGAACACTTTTTGTAGCCAGATAAGTCTTTCAATTCTTGTTTGGGGGATTTTCGCCCATTCTTCCTTGCAAAAAGATTCTCGTTCTGTGAGATTCTTGGGCCGTCTTGCATGCACTGCTCTTTTGAGGTCTATCCACAGATTTTCGATGATGTTTAGGTCAGGGGACTTTGAGGGCCACGGCAAAACCTTCAGCTTGTGCCTCTTGAGGTAGTCCATTGTGGATTCTGAGGTGTGTTTAGGATCATTATCTTTCAGCTTTCTTTTTTTTTATATATATATATAGACAGTGTGATGGTTGCTTCCAGAATTTGCTGGTATTTAATTGAATTCATTCTTCCCTCTACCAGTGAAATGTTCCCTGTGCCACTGGCTGCAACACAAGCCCAAAGCATGATCGATCCACCCCCGTGCTTAACAGTTGGAGAGGTGTTCTTTTCATGAAATTTTGCACCCTTTTTCTCCAAACATATCTTTGCTCATTGCGGCCAAAAAGTTCTACTTTAACTTCATCAGTCCACAGGACTTGTTTCCAAAATGCATCAGGCTTGTTTAGATGTTCCTTTGCAAACTTCTGACGCTGAATTTTGTGGTGAGAACGCAGGAAAGGTTTTCTTCTGATGACTCTTCCATATCTGTGCAGGTGTCGCTGCACAGTAGAACAGTGCACCACCACTCCAGAGTCTGCTAAATCTTCCTGAAGGTCTTTTGCAGTCAAACGGGGGTTTTCATTTGCCTTTCTAGCAGTCCTAAGAGCAGTTCTCTCGGAAACTTGTCTTGGTCTTCCAGACCTCAACTTGACCTCCACCATTCCTGTTAACTGCCATTTCTTAATTACATTACGAACTGAGGAAACGGCTACCTGAAAACACTTTGCTATCTTCTTATAGCCTTCTCCTGCTTTGTGGGCATCATTTATTTTAATTTTCAGAGTCCTAGGCAGCTGCTTAGAGGAGCCCATGGCTGCTGATTGTTGGAACAAGGTTTGAGGAGTCAAGGTATTTATAAAGCTTTGAAATTTGCATCACCTGGCCTTTCCTAACGATGACTGTGAACAAGCCATAACCCTAACAAGCTAATTAACGTCTGAGACCTTGGTAAAAGTTATCTGAGAGGTCAAATCTCTTAGAGTGCCCAAACTTTTGCATGATGCTCCTTTCCTCTTTTTCCACTCTAAAATTGTACAAAACAAAAATAATACACTAACCTTGCTTAAGATGTTGAAAAGAATGTTTCATCTTTAACTTTATGACTTTTGGAGATCAGTTCATCTTCTACTCACTTAACTATTCACAGTAACAGAAATTTTGACCGGGGTGCCCAAACTTTTGCATGCCACTGTACTTTGAATTTTATGACTCTTCTCATCTTATACACCTCCATCAAGTTTCCTCTCATTCTCCTTTGCTCCAGAGAAAAAGCACCAGCTCACTCAACATTTTGTGTAATTTTAAGGATTATAGCATTATTCATACAATTACTGGGTGTGCAGACACAAGCATGATCCTGGTTTACAGCGGCAGGCTGACTGCACCTCCAAGAACATACTCTACACAGCCGACGCAGACAGCAAAAGGGTAAAGAGTTGGCTTTCTGTGCTGCAGCCACCTCACCACCGTGGTGAAAGTCCAGATTCCTCAGTTAGGATGAGGCAGGTCAAAGAGTCATACCGTTTCAAATGAATAAAAGGGAAATCAAAGGAAGTGGTGGATGGTGCAATTTGAGCTGTAGCTTTTACACTCACTAAAATCATTGCAAAATTTTATGATTTGTGCAATCATTCTGCTAAGCAATACATTTATTGTCCTAGTTCTAAAGTAGTGACTCATTGGGCAATTCATACCAGCAGCAGCCAAGCAGCAACATTAGCTGTCACCTATGTTTGTTCATCACGTAGCCTTATGTCAGTAATAGAGTGCGTCATCAAAATGCCCTCATTATTGGGAAGTGGAGGCCTGCAGGTGGCCTGTCTGTGTGTGGGTGGGAAAGGGGCTTGTTTTACTGTTGACTTGTTTAAGGACATAAGACATAGGAACAGGATTAGGCCATTCAGCCCCTCGAGTGTGCTCCGCCATTCCATCCACCCTTTCAACCTATTCTCCTGCCTTTGCTGTTGTTGTTGCTGCTCGCGGGTATGCTATGTCAGTGACACTTGACGGCTGTCCCCAGCACATCCTTGGCTGTGTGCTTGTCAATACAATTCATGCACTTCACTGTATTCCTCACTCTATAGGTGACAAATAAACGAATATGAACTTCAGCAGAACTGCGTTACTCACAGATAGACATTAATCCTTTCCGCGCCCTTTCGAGCTTAAACACTTTCTTCCTCTTGACTCACCAATGACATACACAGTTGCAACATGACATCCCAACTCCGATAGTCAGTACTCTGAGCAATAAAAGCAAGAACCTCTTCACCATGCTGTTTCCACCTTCAGGGAGCTCTGTACCTGTACTCCTAGTTCCCTCTCCAGAGCCCTACCACTTATCCAAATTTCTGGGTATGCCACATACTCTCACTCCTTTTTAGACCATAAGGTATAGGAGCAGAAGCCATTCAGCCCATCGAGTCTGTTCCGCCATTCAATCATGGGCTGATCCAATTCTTCCAGTCATCCTCATTCCCCTGCTTTCACCCCATACCCTTTGATGCCCTGGCTAATCAAGAACCTATTTATCTCTGCCTTAAATACACCCGATGACTTGGCCTCCACAGCCATTCGTGGCAACAAATTCCACAGATTTACTACCTTCTGACTTGAGTAATTTCTCCACATCTCTGTTCTAAGTGAATGTTTTTCAATCCTGAAGTCGTGCCCTCTTGTCCTAGACTCCCCTACCATGGGAACTAACTTTGACATATCTAATCTGTTCAAGCCTTTTAACATTCGGAATGTTTCTATGAGATCCCCCCTCATTCTCCTGAACTCCAGGGAATACAGCCCAAGAGCTGCCAGACGTTCCTCATATGGTAACCCTTTCATTTCTGGAATCATTCTCATGAATCTCCTCTGAACCCTCTCCAATGTCAGAATATCCTTTTTAAAATAAGGAACCCAAAACTGCACACAATACTCCAAGTGTGGTCTCATGAGTGCCTTATAAAGCCTCAACATCACATCTCTGCTCTTATTTTCTATACCTCTAGAAATGAATGCCAACATTGCATTTGCCTTCTTCACCACCGACTCAACCTGGAGGTTAACCTTTTGGGTATCTTGCACAAGGACTCTCTGGTCCCTTTGCACCTCTGCATTTTGAATCCTCTCCCCATCTAAATAATAGTCTGCCCGTTTATTTCTTCCACCAAAGTGCATGACCATACACTTTCTAACATTGTATTTCATTTGCCACTTGTTTGCCCATTCCTCTAAACTATCTAAGTCTTTCTGCAGGCTCTATTTCCTCAACACTACCCACTCCTCCAGCTATCTTTGTATCATCGGCAAATTTAGCCACAAATCCATTAATCCCATAGTCCAAATCACTGACATACATCGTAAAAAGCAGCGGTCCCAACACCGACCCCTGTGGAACTCCACTGGTAACCAGCAGCCAGCCAGAATAGGATCCCTTTATTCCCACTCTGTTTTCTGCCAAGCAGCCAATGCTCCACCCATGCTAGTAACTTCCCTGTAATTCCATGGGCTCTTATCTTGCTAAACAGCCTCATGTGCGGCACCTTGTCAAAAGCCTTCTGAAAATCCAAGTACACCACGTCTACTGCATCTCCTTTGTCTACCCTGCTTGTAATTTCCTCAAAAAATTGCAGTAGGTTTGTCAGGCAGGATTTTCCTTTCAGGAAACCATGCTGGCTTTGGCCTATCTTGTCATGTGCCTCCTGGTACTCTGTAATCTCATCCCTAACAACAGATTCCAACAACTTCCCAACCACTGATGTCAGGCTAACAGGTCTATAGTTTCCATTCTGCTGCCTCCCACCCTTTCTTAAAAAGCGGAGTAACATTTGTAATTTTGCAGTCATCTGGTACAATGCCAAAATCTATCGATTCTTGAAAGATCATCATTAGTGCCTCTGCAATCTCTCCAGCTACTTCCTTCAGAACCTGAGGGTGCATTCCATCAGGTCCAAGAGATTTATCCACCCTCAGACCATTAAGCTTCCTGAGCACCTTCTCAGTCATAACTTTCCCTGCACAAACTTCACTTCCCTGACACTCCTGAATGTCTGGTATACTGCAGACTTCAGCCAGTTCCCCTCTCATGCTATTGTAATTTTTTATCACAAGACCATAAGACTTAGGAACAGAATTAGTCCATTTGGCACATCTTGGACAATGTCTCCCATCCACTACATAATGTACTGGTTGGGCACAGGAGTACATTCAGCCAGAGACTCATTCCACCGAGATGCAACACAGAGCATCATAGGAAGTCATTCCTGCCTGTGGCCAAACTTTACAACTCCTCCCTTGGAGGATCAGACACCCTGAGCCAATAGGCTGGTCTTGAACTTATTTCCTGGCATAATTTACATATTACTATTTAACTATTTATGGTTTTATTACTATTTAATTATCTATGGTGCAACTGTAACAAAAACCAATTTCCCCCGGGATCAATAAAGTATGACTATGACTATGAGTCCGCTCTGTCATTCCATCATGGCTGATTTATTATCCCTCTCAACCCCATTCTCCTGTCTTCTCTCCGAAACCTTTGACACCCTAATCAAGAACTTATCAACCTCTGCTTTAAATATACCCAATGACTTGGCCTCCACAGCAGTGTGTGGCAATGAATTTCAAAGATTCCTCACCCTTTGGAAAAAGAAGTTCCTCCTCATCTCTGTTATAAAAAGATGTCCCTCTATTCTGAGGCTGTGCCCTCTGGTCCCATTATCTCCACATCCACTGCATCTAGACTTTTCAATATGTACTCATTTAGTTACTATCTCAGAAACATTAGCAGAGCTGCACTTGCTGCTTCTGCAGATCAACAAAATGTTGTGCCATTGTTTGTTATTGACAACTCATCATGAAGTGCTGTGTCACATGATGTGGGTGATCATAGTCCTTCCATGGCCATCACAAACAACAGAAAATGTGGAAATGCAGGAAATCACGCAACACACACAAAATGCTGGAGGAACTCAGCAGGCCAAGCAGCATCGATGGAAAAAAGTACAGTCAATGTTTCTGGCCGAGACCCAAATTCTTATTTTAAGTCAATTATTACCATTCCTGTAGTAGTGCAGTGGAAAAATAATTAATCTAATAATAGATTTCTATCAGAGGTTTACAATGCCACTAAGGTCTTGGCTCACAAAACACTGGAATCATGACATTTATTTACAAAATCTCCTTCCAATTCCCAAAGCAACTTCTCAAAAGGAAGACCTTCTCTTTGATGAAAAGAGCATGATGTCTGGCAGTTACCAGAGCAACTAACAATATTCTGAGTACTTGTTACGGAAAAAGAGTCTGAAAGGTTCTACAAAGCAACTGACTTGGCACTGAGAACTCGGGCTTGCATTCACAACCCCCTCTCAATGGAAGGGGAGCTAGCCATGAAACCATGTTGACTGCAACAACACAGATGAGAAAATTTCCCACGGGGAGATTTGACGGGGGAAGATATAGACGGCCAGCTGAATTCATTATTTACAGCGCACTGCTGTTGTCTACCATTGGCATCCATTCAAAGGGGCTTTGAGGCCGTATTGCACTTAAGAAGTGTTTGAAAGTTTTCTGGTTAAACCTTTCTGATTTAGAAGCAATGGAATGGGAGGGGAGGGCTGGGGACTGAATGGAGAAAGCCAATTTGGCTTGATGTGATCATTACGTGTCCAACTTACTGATGCAATTACAAAGACAGCACAACACTGGCTATGAGGAGACTTGGTATGTCAAGGACTTGCAAATTCCTACAGATGTACTGTGGATAGCATTCAAACTGGCTGCACCACCGTCTGGTATGGAGGGGGCAGGCTACACACAGGATCGAGTTCAGCTGCAGGGAGTTGTAAACTTAGTCAATTGCACATGGGCACTGGCCTCCATAGTATCCAGGACATCTTCAAGGAGTGATGCCTCAAAAAGGTGGCACCCATCTTTACGGACCCCCACCATCCAGGACATGTGCTCTTCATTGCTACCATCAGGAGAGAGGTACAGAAGACTGAAGGCATACACTCAGCAATTCAGGAACAGCTTCTTTCTCTCTGCCATCCGATTTCTTAACGTACATTGAACCCATGAACACTACCTCATTACATTTTTATTTCTATTTTTGCACGAGTTATTTAACTACTTAATAGATATATACACTTAATGTAATTCAGGCCTTTTTTCACTATTATCATGAATTGCATTGTACTGCTGCCACAAAGACAAATTTAATGACCTATGCCTGTGATATTAATTTTGATTAAGCCACATAAGATTTTATGCACATAAAAAGTTTCTGGGACCAATTATAAAACACAGAACAGTACAGCACAGGGTTAGGCCCTTCAGCCCATAATGTTGAGCCAAACTAGCTAAGTCAATGACTCCTAATTAACCTGATCCCACTTTCCTGCACATTGACCACATGCCTCTCTTTTCTGCATATTCATCTATGCATTTCTTTAATACTCCTGTGCTATTGAGGAGACTTGGTATGTCATCAAAGGCACTTGTAAATTTCTGCAGACGTACTGTGGAGAGCATTCTAACTGGCTACCTCACCTTCTGACATGGAGGGACCACTGCACAAGATCGGAAAAAGCTGTAGAAAGTTGGAAGCTCAGCCAGCACAGTGGGCAACATGGGCACTAGCTTCAAAAGGTGATGCCTCAAAAAGGCAGCATCCATCATTACGGACCCCCATCACCCAGAACATGCCCTCTTCATCAAGTAGGTGGTATAGGAGCCTGAAGACACAGACTCAACATTGTAGGAACAGCTTCTTCCCTTCTGCCATCAGATTTCTGAATGGACAATGAATCCATGAACACTACCGCTATATTTGCCCTCTCTTTTTGCGTTACTTAATTATTTTATCAGTCCTAGGTACGACCTGAAACTGCAACCGGTGATGAGGTTCTGATTAGGGACTTTCAGAGCTTTGGGGAAAGTGGAGTTACTCCTTCGTCATTCATTGCTCCCAGGGCCGCTCTGACCCGGAACGGTAGCACCTGCAAGGGTTCCTGCTCAGGATACGAGCGAAGGCCAACGGCAGATCCGGCAAGTTCAGTAACTGAACTTATGACGGAGAAGGCGGATGAGCTATGACCTCAAATGTCAACGGCTATAGTATAGGCGGATGAACACTTGGGAAGGGAAATGGCAATTTCTTTAGTTCGCCCAACGGTGGGCAATAGCAAACCACCGTTGCTATTTGCTAAGAAAACCATGGTCAAACTCACAAAATGTATCACACAACAACAGAGTCAAGAGGATCTTCATGACAATTCTGAAGATGCTTCACTCAGTAGGGTTGATTCTGGCTAGCAGGGGATCCCCGACCGTCATCAAGCTACAGCTCATAAAATTCAAGTAACACAAAAGAAAATTATTGCCATTTGGAATGTAAGAACCCTATATCAAGCAGGAAGATTGGACAATGTGATAAATGAAATGGAAAGACTAAAGATTAACATCGTGGGAATTAGCAAAGTTCGTTGGATAGGTACTGGAACATGTCAGATTAGAAATAAAACACTAGTTTATTCTTGTGGAACACTCCATACTAATGGAGTAGGAATTCTTATAGATGAAAACATGGCAAAAAGTGTTTTAGGACATTGGGCAATATCAGAAAGCGTGTTCCTTGTTAGATTCAGAGGACGACCATTTGATTTAGCAATTATACAGGTATATGCACCCACAACAGATGGAACAAATGAGGACACCCTGAGCCAATAGGCTGGTCCTGTACTTATTTCCATCTGGCATAGTTTGCATTTGGTTGTTTGATTGTTTGTGGTTTTTGTATTGCTATATTTATGCTCTATTCTTGGTGGTGCGGCTGTAACGAAACCCAATTTCCCTCGGGATCAATAATGTATACCTATCTATCTATATAGATAAATTCTATGAAGAGATTGAACAAGCAAAGAATGGATGCAAATCTCAAGATATTGTTATTGTCATGGGAGATCTAAATGCTAAAGTAGGACAAAGTGCTGATGGAAATACCATAGGAAAATTTGGACTGGGGAAAGAAATAAAAGAAGTGAGAAATGGGTAGAACGGTGCAAGATGGATAATCAGGTCATTATGAATACCTACTTTAAAAACCATTCAAGACACTTGTGGACCTGGAAAAGTCCAGGTGATAGCACTAGAAATCAAATTGACTTTATTACTATAAACCAAAGATTTAGAAACTCAGTGACTCAATGCAAAACATATCCAGGTGCAGACTGTAATAGTGACCATAACCACATATGTCATGTAAAAGTAAAACTTAAAAAACTAAAGAAGCAAAAACCTGAACAATCCCTTGACTACTTGCAATTAATTAAAGAAAACTTTTAAGACAAAAATTTACAATTGAAGTAAGGAATAGATTTCAAAGTCTAGAAATAGAATCTGTTGAAGATGATAACAATCATGTAGAAATGAAATTTAACTCTCTAAAGGATGCCTTGGTAGAATCAGCAAAGTCAGTGAATTCCTAAAAAAGAAAAAAGCACAAGGAATAAATGGATGACAGATGAAATCAAAAATCTAATGGAAGAAAGGAGACAGAAGAAAGCAAATCCTATAGAATATAAGTCCTTAGATAAAAAAGTTAAAAGCTTATGTCAAAAAGCCAAAGAAGGATGGTTAAACCAGGAATGTGAGCAAATGGAAAGAATCCCTATTACTGATCCAAAAAGGTTACATCAACAAATCAAGAATATCACTAGTAAAAAGCTCCTTTGTTCTTCAGGTGGATGTCTGAAAACAAAGGACGGTACCATTATCATGGAAAAAGATGAGATTATGAACAGATGGACTGAGTATATTCAGGAATTGTTTGATGACGATCGAGGCGAAAAACCAGAAATTAAGAAAAACATTGAAGGTCCAAGTATTTTAAAATCTGAAGTTCGTAATGCAATAAATAAGATGAAGAAAGGAAAGGCAGCAGGTCTTGATGAATTAGTAATAGAACAAATTATCACCCTTGAAGATTATGGAATTGAAAAACTTACTGATTTAATCAATGACATTTATGAGACTGGAATAATACCAGAAGAGATGAAAAAAATCAGTATTTATCACTCTTCCTAAGAAACCTGGAGCAGTAGAATGTGAATTACATACAACCATAAGTTTAATGAGTCATATCACCAAGATACTTCTAAGAATCTTGATGACAAGAGCTAAAAGTAAGATACAAGCTGAAATAGGCAAAGAACAATGTGGTTTTGTGAAAGACAAAGGTACAAGAAATGCAATATTGATGTTAAGGATACTATCAGAACGAGCTATTCAAGTGCAAAAAGATTTGTTTGTTTTATCGACTACACAAAAGCATTTGATAAAGTGAAACACAATAAGTTATTTGAAATATTACAGAAAACTCTAGATCTAGATGCGAAAGACCTCCGCCTAATCAGAAATCTGTACTGGGAACAAATTGCCGCTGTAAGAATAGACGGAGAAGTGAGTCGGTTTACGAAAATCAAGACAGGCGTTAGACAAGGGTGTATTTTCTCCCCTGGTTTATTTAATGTGTACAGTGAAACAATATTACAAAAAATAAGAGACATCTTGGGAATCAAAGTTGGCGGTGAAAACATCAATAATTTCAGATATGCAGATGACACTGTGTTAATTGCAAGTAGGGAAGAACTACAAAACTTAATTGATATAATTGTTGAAGAAAGTGCAAAAATAGTCTATCTATCAATTGCAAAAAGACAGAATGTATAGTGATATCCAAAAAGGAGAATCCTATCTGCAGGCTGAGAATAAACAGGGAAGATATAAAACAAGTACAGAACTTTTGCTACTTAGGAAGCTGGGTGACATCAGATGACAGGTGCGACATGGACATCAAAAGAAGAATAGGGATGGCAAAAGGCACCTTTACGAGAATGAAGATTATACTGACCAATACTAAACTAGGCATGACAACCAGCCTCAGAGTACTGAAATGTTACGTTTATCCAGTTATGTTATATGGCTCAGAACGTTGGACAACATCTAGTAACATGAGGAAACGAATTGTAGCAGCAGAGATGTGGTTTTTGAGGAGGGTGCAAAGAATATCATGGACGAAACAAATATCTAACGAGGATGTCATGAACAGAGCAAGCACAAAAAGAGAAATAATTATGAGATCATGAAAAGGCAACGTAACTTCATTGGACATGTGATTAGGAAAGAGGAGTTAGAATGCATGGTAATTATGGGAAAGATTGAAGGGAAGAAAGCAAGAGGAAGACAAAGACAAATGATGATGGAGACAGCAGCCAGAGAACTGGAAGACCCGAAACAGGAGTGTGAGGGCCATGGCAGTCAAAGCTCAAACTGGGCATGGCAACTGATGATGAATTATTTTATATACTTATTGTGATCTATAGTTTTGTTTATTATGTATTACAAAGTACTGCTGCTGCAAAACAACAAATTTCACAATATATGCCAGTGATATTACACCTGATTCTATCTACATCTACAGTATCTCCACCTCATGAAATGCATTGTACGCCCCCAGTCCTCAGTATTAAAAAAAATGCCCCATATGTCTCCTTTGTATCAGGGGTTCCCAACCTGGGATCCAATGATAGGAGTCCATGTCATTAGAAAAAGGTTGGGAACCCTTGCTTGGTACATCCTCCCTCACCTTAAATACATGACTCATACCTGGGACAATGATACTGGCCGTCTTCTCTATCCATGCCTCACATGGTATTGTGGTTAGCTTTACAATACCAGCAATAAGCAATCTTGCTGCTGTCTGTAATGAGTTTGCACATTCTCCCCCCATAACTGTGGCAATTTTCTCCAGGGGCTCCATTTTCCGAACACATTCCAAAGATGCATGCTTAGGGTCAACACTTGTGGGCTGCTTCCAGCACATCCTCAGACTGATGCAAAGGATACATTTCACTGTATGCTTTGATGTGACAAATACATTTAATCTTTAAGTATAATTTTATAAACTTCTATCAAACCTTCCCTCAGATCATGCTCTGCTTCAAGGACTCTTCATCTCAGGTTCTCAATATTTATTGTTTATTTTTTTTCTTTTATTTCTTTTTGTATTTGCACAGTGATCTGTTGCACATTGATTGTTTGCCCATCACACCTCCCAAAGAGGAAGAAGTATTCTAAAGGACATGACACAACCATGGCTAAAAAGGAGAAGTCAAACCCAACATAAAAGCCAAAGAGGGCATATAATTGAGTAAAAATGAATGGGAAGTTAGTGGATTGGGAGCTATTAAAAACCAAAAAAAAAGGCAACTAAAATGTCATTAAAAAGATGGAATAGGAAAGTAAGCTAGCCAATAGTACTGAAGAGGATACCAAAAGTTTCTTCAGATAGATAAAGTGGAAAAGAGGGGCAAGAGTGGATATTGGACCACTGGAAAATGATGCTGGAGAGGTAGTAATGGAGGACAAGGAAATAGTGGATGAACTGAATAAGTATTTTGCATCAGTCTTCACTGTGGAAGACACTAGCAGTATAATGGAAGTTCCAGACGTCAGGGGTCATGAAGTGTGTGAAGTACCATTACCAGAAAGAAGGTTCTTGGGAAACTGGAAGGTGTGAAGGTAGATAAGTCACCTGGACCAGGTGATATACATCCCAGGGTTCTGCAAGAGGTGGTTATAGAGATTGTGGGGACATTAGTAATGATCTTTCAAAAAGATCTGAAAGGCTGGAAAATTGCAAATGTCACTCCACTCTTTAAGAAGAGAGGTAGAAGAAAGGAAACTATAGGTCAGTTAGTCTGACCTCAGTAGTTGGGAAGATGTTGGTGTCCATTATCAAGGATGAGGCTTTGGGGTACTTGGAGTCACATGATAAAATAAGTCAAAGTCAGCATGGTTTCTCAAGGGGAAATCTTGTCTGAAAAATCTCAGACATCCCACCTCTCCCAGAACTTCCGGGAGCCTCCCGCATATTAATAGTGGCTCCCTGACACCCGCAAATTATATACGATATCACGGAAATCAATTTTTTTGAGAGCGAGCGAGAGAAAAGCAAGAGAGAGCGCAAGAGCGACCACGAGAGAGCGTGTGCGAGAAAGCAAGCCAGAGCGCGCGAGCAAGAGCGAAGGCGAGCGAAGGCAAGCGGGCGCGCGAGAAAGCAAACGAGAGCGCAAGCAAGCGAGAAAGGGAGAGAGCGCGAGCAAGCAAGCGAGAGCGTGCCAGCGACCACGAGAGAGAGAGAGAGAGAGAGAGAGAGCGAGCACGTGCCATTGCAGTGTTCCAAAAAATATATAAAACGTACGTCACCCCAGACTACACTAAAGTGTACCCCTACCTAATAGGGGTCAAAATAATGACAGTGTTGCTCACTGTACTGTTTGCAACAATGACTTTTCTATTGCCCATGGTGAGTTAAGACTGTAAAAGACATGTTGAGGTGAGTTTAACAGGTGTCATTCGTTCATCAGCATAGCTAACGTTATTTAAACTAGCTGGCTGGCTGCTAAGGAGCTACTCTATTGCAGACATTCCACCTCTCCCGGAAGTCTTCCGCAAATTGATGGTGCTACCTCCCTGAAATGAGTTTTTGCAGGGTGGGATGTCTGAAATCTGTTGGAATTCTTTGAAGAAATAACAAGCAGGATAGACAAAGGAGAATTGATTGATGTTGTATAGTTGAATTTTCAGCAGACCTTTGACAAGGTGCTACACATGAGGCTGCTCAACAAGCTGTGAGCCCATGGTACTTCAGGAAAGATTCCAGAATGGATAAAGCAATGGCTGACTGGAAGAGGTAAAGAGTGGGAATAAAGGGAGCCTTTTCTGCCTGGCTAGCTGCCAGTGACAAATGGTGTTCCACAGGGGTCTGTACTGGAGCCGATTCTTTTCACGTCAATGATTTGGATGTTAGAATTAATGGCTGTGTTGCAATGTTTAAAGACAATATGAAGATAGGTGGAGGGACAGGTAGTTTTGAGGAAGTAGAGAGGCTACAGAAGAACTTAAATGGATTAGGAGAATGGGCAAAGAATTGGCTGATGGAATACAGTGTAGGGAAGTTAATGGTCATGCACTTTGCTAGAAGAAATGAAAGGGCTAACTATTTTCTAAATGGAGAGAAAATACAAAAAACTGAGGCGCAAAGGGACTTTGGAGTCCTTGTGCAGGATTCCCTGAAGGTCAATTTGCAGGTAAAGCCTGTGGTGAGGAGCCAAATATGATATTAGCATTCATTTCAAGAGGACTAAAATATAAAAGCAAGGATGTAATGTTGAGACTTCATAAAGCACTGGTGAGCAGTTTTGGGTCCCTTAGAATGGATGTGCTGAAACTGGAAAGGGTGCAAAGGAGGTTCATGAAAATGATTCCAGGATTGAATGGCTTGTCATATGAAGAGTGTCTGATGGCTCTGGACATGTATTTACTAGAAATTAAGAGATTGTGGTGAAAGTACTGGGTTGCTGTAAAAATTCATCCGGTTTACGAAAGGAAACCTGTTACACATATCTAGTCTGCTTTTTCTACAGGTCCCGGCCCTTTGCAATGTGATTATCTCTCTAATTTATTTAGAGATACAGCACAGAACAAGCCCTTCCACATCACAGTCATTTAAATCACATTTCTTCCCCCATTCTGATGTTTGGTCTGAACAACTGAACCTCTTGACCATGTCTATATGCTTTTATGCATCGAGTTGCTGCCACGTAATTGGCTGATACTTGTATCAACGCGGTGTACAGGTGTACCTAATAAAGTGACCACTGAGTGTATAAGACTGCTGAGCAGACGCAATGGACCAAATGGCCTAATTATGGTCCAGACCAAAGATTCCCAACCATTTTTATGCCATGGACCAATACCACTAAGCAGGTTAGGAACCCCTGGTCTAACATTCGTAAGGCCACACTTGGAATACTTTGAGTACTATGTCACCCTGCTGGAGGCATCCGTTAGTCCTGCGAGACCATGGATCTACGCCTGGAAAGTCTTCACTCTCCAGGGCGCAGGCCTGGGCAAGGTTGTATGGGAGACCAGCAGTTGCTCATGCTGCAAGTCTCCCCTCTCCACGACACCAATGTTGTCCAAGGGAAGGGCATTAGGACCCATACAGCTTGACACCGGTGTCGTCACAGAGCAATGTGTGATTAAATGCCTTGCTCAAGGACACAACACGTTCCTTCGGCTGGGGCTCGAACTCACAACCTTCAGGTCGCTAGTCCAATGTCTTAACCACTTGGCCATGTGCCCACCCTGCTGGAGGAAAGATATTATTAAAGTAGGTGCACAGACAAGGTTTATCAGGATGTTGCCCAGACTTGGAAGCCTAAGTTACAAGAAGAGGCTGTCTAGACTAGGACTTTAATCCCTGAAATGTATTAGATTGAGGAGTGACTTATTAGTGGTATACAAGACTACAAGTGACATAGAAGGGGTGAACATCTTTTTCTCAGGGAGGAGTGCTAATAACACGAGGGCTTAGCTTTGAGATCAGAGGCAAGAAATTTTAAAGGGACATCAGAGGCAGCTTCTTCATGCAAAATGTGATGCGAATTTTGAACGAGCTGCCAGAAATAGTGGTTGAAGAAAGTACATCAGAGATGTTTAAAAGCCACCTAGGTAGTTACAGAGATTTAGAGGGCTAGGGGCCAAAGACAGGCAGATGAGGCCTGCTCACTGGGCAACACAGTCAGCATGGGCCAGTTGGGCCGAAGGGCCTGTTTCCATTCTGTATCACTCTAAAGGGCTGAGTTTGGAGTATCTGCAGCCAAACAGGAACAGGAAGAGTGGCCCAACATTAATGCCATTGCAGAGAAGGCACGACAGCAGCTATGCTTCATGAGAGGTTTGAGGAGACTTGGTACGTCACCAGAAACACTCACAAATCCTTACAGATGGACCACGGAGAGCATTCGCACTGGTTGCACCACATTCTGGTATGCAGGGACACAGCCAGCTCTGTCATGGGCACTAACCTACCAAGATCTGAGGACATCTGCAAAAGCTGATGCCTCAAAAAGGCAGCATCCATCAGGAAGGACTCTCATCACACAGGACATGCCCTCTTCTCACTGCTACTATCAAGGTGGTGACACAGGAGCCTGAAGACACACACATTTCATGTTACAGGATCAGCTTCTTCCCTTCCCCCATCAGGTTTCTGAATGGACAATGAACCCATGAACACTACCTCACTTCTATATTTTTTTAATTTTCACTATTTTTGCACTACTTTTTTAATATATGTTTCTTGCTGTGATTTACAGTCTTTATTAATATATATTGCAATGTGCTGCTGCTGCAAAACAACAAATTTCATAACATATGCCAGTGATGTTAAACTTGATTCTGATCCACATGCCTGCAGGGCTGACCAAAAAGACGGGGTCACAAAGAACTTGAAAATGATGTTTTGAATCCAACTAGGACAATGGATGGGTTAAGTTCAGAAGTCTTGAGGCAAGAATGAGGGGGGCAAGGGTAGAAACGGCCCAATTTACGGAGCAGAATGTGTCCTATAGTGGGCACAATCCCAGAAAAGACTTCCCTATAGAACAGAGATAAGGAAGTATTTCTCCAGCCAGAGGATGGTGAACCTGTGGAATTCATTGCCACGGACGGCTGTGGAGCCCAAGTCATTTTGGGTATATTTAAAGCAGATTAGTTAGTTTTGGATTAGTGAGGGCATCAAAGGTTACAGGAAGAAGGCAGGAGAATGGGGTTGTGAGGGGAAAATAAATCAACCACGATCGAATGGTGAAATAGACTCCATGGGCTGAATGGCCTAATTCTGCTTTTATATTTTTTGGAGGAGGCTGATAGTGCTGATGGCAGAGACATGGTCGAAAGTTCAAGCTGTGGGAAGCATGACAAAGGCTACAAGAAGTGGTCTTCAGCTAGCTTCCAAAGAGAGGAATTTGTGAGATGAATGAAAACATTATTTAGTTTACAGCACAGCCTTGTGAATCGACATTCCAAAGTCACCCGTCTCCTCACGTTACATTAACCACACAGATCATGCCCCAAGTTATTGATACAGAGAAGCCCAAACTTTTTTTTTGAAAGAATTGAAATTGCTTCATTACCCGTTTCCTTAGACAAGGAGTTCCACAGATTGACCACTTGTCCAGCAGAATAATGACCAAGTAATAGAGCACTACAACACAAAACCACATCCTACAACCCACTGACTCTGTGCCAAACTGTTATTCTGCCTTGTCCCATTGACCCACACCTGGACTGTAGTCCTGCATACCCCTCTCATTCATGTACTTATCAAAACTTAGCTTAAATGTTAGTCAATTTATCACTTGTATCGGCAGTTTGTTCCACACTCAGCAGCCTCTGAGTGAACAAATTCTCCCTCAGGTTCCCCTTAAATATTTCACCTTTCACTCTTACCTCATGACTTCTAGTTCCAGTCTCATTCAACCTCACTGGAAAAGTTTGCTTGCATTTACCCTATCTATACCCCTCATAATTTGTATACTTCCTTCAAACCTTCCGAAATTCTCCTACACTTCAGGGAATAAAGTCCTAACTTATTCAACCTTTCCCTATAACACAGATCCTCACATTTTTTTGTAATTTTTTTCTGCACTCTTTCACTCTTTCCTGTAGGCAGGCGACCAGACCTGCACACAATACTCTAAATCAGGCCTCCACAATGATTTCCAATGTAAAATCCCAACTCCTTTAGTTGATACTTTGATTTACAAAGGTCAACAAGCCAAAAGTTCCCTTCAAATTCTAGTTCAAGTTTATTGTCATTCAAAGGTACACATGTATAACACCAAAGAAGACAATGTTCCTCTGGTCCAAGGTATACAGCACAGTACGCACAACTCACACTCACGACAGATAAAGTAATATTACCACAAATAAATTAATAATAAGGTGCATACAAGTTAAAAAGTGAACAGTATAACGCTGTTGGCGCGGAGACCTGGGTGGTGGCAGGGAGTTCAGTAGTCTCACGGTCTGGGGGAACAAGTTGTTTTCTATCCTAACAGTTTTGTCCTAATGCTATGGTAGGGGAGGGGTCAAAGACATTGCTGGATGGACGGGAGGGATCACCGACAATGCTAAAGGCCCTGGGGAAGCAGCACTGCTGACATATCTCTGATGGGTGGAAGCGACACCCCGTTGATCCTTTTAGCAGTCCTCGCATTCCTTTGGAGGGACTTGCGGTCAGATGCCTTGCAATTCCCACACCAGATAGTGATGCAGCTGGTCAGAACACTCTCGGTGATGGTGCTCCTGTAAAAATTGGTTAAAACTTGGGCGGAGAAAGAGCCTCACTCGCCTCTATCTACACAGTTACAACCTTGTCGACAGGTGTTGCTGATCTGTATTGCAGATGCCTTCGTTTGACCACACTCACCCGCGCGCTACCATTCACTGTGCCCGTCCTACCCTGGCTTGTCTTCCCAAAGTGCAACACCTCACACTTCACAGCATTAAACTCTATTTGCAATTTTCAGCTCATTTTTACAGCAGGTCCAGATCCCACTGAAGGTTTCAATAGCATTCCTAGCTGTACGCTACACCCACAATTCTGGTGTCATCAGCAAATTTGCTGATCTTGCTCTTGATCAAGGGGAGAAAATGCCTTCTCTTTAATTAGCATGTACAAGGTGAAGCAGTCTGCTCTCTCACCACACACGTTTTTCACATCGAAGGGGGTTATTTTAGAAATAGAACAGTTTATAAATAGCAAAATGCAACAAGAGCTCTGTGCTCCAGTTCAAGCAGATGGGAATTTTTATCCTTAGTTACCCAATGTCCTTGCCACTTCCCATTGCTTTGTACGTCATGGATATTTCACAACTCAAAATTACCATCAGATCTGTTAAATTACTGTCATAGAACACTACAGCACAAAACAGGCCCTTTGGCCCATTTAGTCCACGCCAAACTATGTATCTGCCTGGTGCTACAGATCTGAACCTGGACCATAGGCCTCCATACCCCTCCCATCAATGTACCTATCCAAATTTCTCCATGCAATTCCTGCCCTGATTTGTCCTCCCAAAGTGCAACACTTCACACTTGTCTGCATTAAATTCCATTTGCAAAATAAAACCCACATCCAAAACTTCTGCTGGCAGCTAGTTCCACACTCTCACTACTCTGAGTGAACAAGTTCCCCCTCATGTCTCCTTTAAACATTTCACCTTTCACCCTCAACCCATGACCTCTAATTCCAGAGTCACCCAGACTCGGTGGAAAACGCCTGCTTACATTTACCCTATCTATATCCCTGGTGGTTTTGTATACCTCTATCAAATCTCCCGTCAATCTTCTACGCTCTGGGGAATAAAGTCCTTGAAGAGACCTTTGTAAATGAATTTAAATGAGCCACATACCATGACAGAAATTGATCAGCTAGCGTCTAACCAAAAGCTTGTTATAGGTCACAGCCTGAAACATTAACTGTTTGTCTCTCCACAGATGCTGACCAACTTGCCAAGTAGTTCTAATACTATGCCACCTATTTACATTTAAGGCCTTCATTTAGGATTGATCTTAGAGTAGTTTAAAAGGTCACCTGAAGGCCTTGTACTGTGCTACAATGTTCTATGTTCTACCTGCTATTTTTCTGGTTTTCAAACAATGTATTTTTGATGATCTTCCATGGAGGAGGAGATTGGAAATAACACACTGCTACTGTCCAATTGATATTCATTCAGGCTTGGACTTGGCCTGTATCCCAAGTGAAGTAGGTTCCTCTGTCAATGTCCACATAGCAGTACAAATCAACCCAAGGACCTTTCTTCAAGTATCGTTACCTTTTCGTGGTGGAGAGGCTTGAGAGTTCCCAAGATCACAAGTGTCTGGAGTTTAGCCATCTGACACTAGCTCGTAGTAGGGTTACCCAAAGAGGCAAGGTCAAGGGGGAGTTTCCAGACAAGGTTCGACCCAAGACCTTTCATGGTGGAGCTGGTGTAGACGATGACATGTCACAACAGCAGTGAAGGTGGCGGAAGGCTGATGCAGTGAAGACTGGCCCCTGATGCCGATCTGTCAAGGACTGTGTGGTGGCAGCCTGTGTGTCAGCCGCCCCACATTAAACAATGTCACATCCAGGCATTCTCCATTAAGGAATCCACCCTAACATCCCGGATTAAGTCCTGCGGTAATCAACATGTGGCAAATGGGTCAGGAATGCGAGGTCTGCAAAAGCCCAGAATTCATGGTGTTGGATTTTTTGAAGGGCAACTGAAGGAGAAGAAAAGTAGTTATTCATATCAGAATATGCAGACACTGGATCAGCCTCTGCAGCCTCGTAAGACCCATCAATAGGCAACTCCTTAGGAGAAACATCATACCCGACTACCAATCAAACCAAATTTTTCACTTTTACACAGGGAAATTCAAATCAACAAATTATAGATTCAGACAAAACTGACAAAGCGTTTATGACTGGAATGACCACTATGTGTTTCAAAATGTTCCATTATGTACTGCTCCAGTGTCTTTGTCTTTTAGCCAACCGAATATCCAATAGCTATAAAATGGTTACCATAAGGTCATAAAATTCAGGGAGATAGGGCTCGTCAGCTGTGGTTGGCAGCTCATCTCGGAGAAGAATAACTCAGATCTTAAATCTCCGTTGCCTTGCAGCTATACCCACTTACAGGAAAGGCTTGGGGAGTAAACCCCAAGGAAAATCTGGAGCTGGAGTCCTTCAGGCAGTCGTACATTAAGTTCAATGTTGTCTGGCTACTACCGCAACAGGACTGGTGCCAAACTACATTGGCCTCTGCTGTTCCGTTGGGTTCATCAGCTGCACTGAGGGAGAGAGAGCCAGCTGCATAGGCAACAGCTTGCTCTCCGCATTGGACTGCGTATACAACATAGACAGCTGGGACACAATATTCATGGTCAACCCTAACCAACGGAGGTCCCCCAAA
The DNA here is from genome assembly GCF_030028105.1 of Mobula birostris. Lineage (NCBI taxonomy): Eukaryota > Metazoa > Chordata > Chondrichthyes > Myliobatiformes > Myliobatidae > Mobula > Mobula birostris. The sequence continues at coordinate 227,031,554 of NC_092372.1, read as the reverse complement.
GACCATAAGGTATAGGAGCAGAATTACGCCATTTGGCCCAGTAAGTGTGCTCTGTCACTCAATCATGGCTCATGTTTTTTTTTAAAACCACATTGTCCTACCTTCTCCTTGTAACCCTTAATTCCCTATCAATCTCTGCCTAAAAACACTAAATAACTTGGCCTCAGCAGCTGTCTGCAAATGCATATTCCACAGAATTGCCACACCCTTTCTAGAGAAATTCCTCCTGATTTCCATTTTAAAGAAATGTCTCTATTTTGAGAATGTGCACTCAGATCCTAGACTCTCCTACTAATAGAAATGTCCTCTCCTTTTGCACTCTGTCCAGGCATCTCAATGAGATGCCTCCTCTCACCCTGCTGTACTTCACACAGACATCAAACACTCCTCACATGTTAAGCTTTATGTTATCAGGTGCAAGGACACCATCGGTCCAGTGAATTGACAGCTCAGTCAGAAGGGAGGAGCAGAATGCCCCCCATTGCATTTTATAAACACAAGAGAATTAGCAGATGCTGGAAACTCAGAGCAACACACACAGTCAGTGCAGGAGGAACTCAGCAGGTCAGGCAGTATCCATGGTGAGGATTAAAGAGTCAACATTTCGGGCTGAGACCCTTCATCACGACTGGAAGGGAAGGGGTTTGAAACTAGAATAAGGTTGGGATTAGGGGAAGGAGTTCAAGCTGGCTGGTGGTAGGTGAGACGAGATGAGAGGAAAGGTGGGTGGGCATGAAGCAATAGACACAGGAGATTTTCTGCAGATGCTAGAAATCCCAAATAACACACACACACATGATACTGGGAAATCTCAGCAGGTCAAGCAGCATCCGTGGAGAGGAATAAAGAGTCGATGTTTCAGTCAGAGGCCCTTTATCAGGGCTGGAAAGAAAGGGTTAAGAAGCTAGAATAAGAAGGTGGGGGAGGGGAGGAGTACAGGTGAGGGGGAAGGTGAGTGGGTGAGGGATGGGATTGATGGAAGAGGTAAAGGGTTGAAGAGGGAATCTGATAGGAGAGGAGGGCAAGACCATTGAAGAAAGGGAAGGAGGAGGAGCATCAGAGGGAGATGGTGCATCTTCTATTTCTAATTGCCTGAACTATTCTCATATATCATTTACAAATAAAAACAATTCAAAATGGTGGGAACAGAAACTATATTTCTGAAAATGAGTGCCTGAATGATCCCTAGAACTTTTGGCAGATTAACTTCTCTTCTGATGGGCAAACAGACCATAAACCATGTTTATTTTCCTGGCCATTGTATCTAGTTGACCTTTGTTACTTCCATTGTCAAACCAGAGTACAATCTTACAAACACCAAAGGAAATGTCCGCTTGTCAAACAAAAATCCCTAAGCAGAATTAACTCCATTGTGTGTTTGGCTTATGTGCTCCATTTCACTCAATTAGTTAATGAAACTGTTATTACTGGAATCAGTAATGCTTGGCTCCTCACCGTATCACATTACAAGCCACATGTGCAGCTTTATAAATACAAACCTATCCTGCAGAGACAGCTCAGTGCTGTAGAAAGAGGTAATACAATCATGAACTACACAGGATTTTGTAAACTGTACTGCTTCTTTCAACTGCATCCAAGACATCTTCAACGAGCGGTGCCTCATAAAGGTGATGTCCATTACCAAGGACCTCCATCACCCAGGACATGCCCTCTTCTCACTGTTACCATCAGGAATGAGGTACAGAAGCCTGAAGGCACACACTCAGCGATTCAGGAACAGCTTCTTCCTCTCTGCCATCCAATTTCTAAATTGAACCCATGAACACTACTTCACTTTTATAATTATTTCTGTTTTTACACTACTATTTTTGATTTAACTATTTAATATATATACTTACTGTAATTCACTTATTTTTTTCTATATTTACCACGTATTGCATTGTACCGCTGCCACTAAGTTAACAAATTTCATGACACATGCTGGTGATACTAAACCTGATTCTGGTTTTCAATTGCTCTGACAATGATGGAAATTTCAACTTGATGTTTCAATGAGTTTGTTGTCAGGTAGGCTTCCAATCTGTCAGATTCCTCAGATACTGATCTCGAATTAATCATATAGTTGTACAGTACAAGAAAAGGCCCGTCACCCCATGTGTCCATGCTGACCCAGATGTTTATTCAAGCTAATACCATTTCCCAGCATTTTGTCCTTATCCCTCTAAATCTGGGGCTCCAAAACTTCTTTTATGTCATGAACCCCTACCATTAATTAAGGGGTTGGTGGATTCCAGGTCCTTGCTCTAAACTTCTGTTTTCCCATACAAGACCATAAGATACAAGAGCAGAATTAGGCCATTCAGCCCATCGAGACTGCTCTGCAATTCCATCATGGCTGATCCCAGATCCCAGCCAACCTCATACACCTGCCTTCTCACCATATCCTTCGATGCCCTGACCAATCAGGAAACAATCAACTTCCACCTTAAATATACCCACGGACTTGGTCTCCACCACAGTCTGTGTCAGAGCACTCCTAATTTTCAATACTCTCTGGCTAAAACAATTCCTCCTTAACTCTGTTCTAAAAGGTTGTCCCTCAATTTTGAGGCTGTGCCCTCTAGTTCTGGATGCCCCCACCATAGGAAACATCCTCTCCACATCACCTTATCTAGTCCTTTCCATATTCAGTAGGTTTCAATGAGATCCCCCGCATTCTTCTAAATTCCAGGGAGTACAGGCCCAAAGCTGCCAAATACTCCTCATATGTTAACCCCTTCATTCTCAGAATCATCCCTTGGACTCTCTCCAAAGACAACACATTCTTTCTGAGACATGGGTCCCAAAACTGTTGACAATACTCCAAGTGCAGCCTGACCAGCATCATCTCCTTGATTTTATATTTTATTCCCTTTGAAGTAAATGCCAACATTGCATTTACCCTCTTTACCACAGATGCAACCTGTAAATTAACCTTCTGGGAGCCTTGCACGAGGACTAAGTCCTTCTGTACCTTTGATGTTTGAATTTTCTCCCCATTTAGATAGTAGTCTGCACTATTATTCCTTTTACCAAAATGCATTATCATACATTTCCCAACACTAACACACAGCAAAATGCTGGAGGAACTCAGCAGGCCAGGCTGCATCTATGGACAATGTTTCAGGTTGAGACCATTCAGCAGGACACTCTGCCTGAAATGTCAATTGTACTCTTTTCCATAGATGCTGCCTGGCCTGCTGAGTTCCTCCAGTATTGTGTATGTAACTTGGATTTCCAGCATCTGCAGATTTTCTCTTGTTGATGAATGTATTCCATCTGCCACTTTTTTTGCCCATTTTTCCAATTTGTCTAAGTTCCGCTGCAATCCCATTGCTTCCTCACATCTTCACTTATCCTCGTATCATTCACATCTTTGTCACAATTCCATTATCCAAATCATTGACAAACAACGTGAAAGGTAGCGGTCTCAATACTGACGCAAGGAACACCACTGGTCACTGGCAACCAACCAGAACAGGCCCCCTTTTATTCCCACTTGCTGCCAGAAACCAGAGCACTCGGAGGAAGGCCAGGCGGTCACAGGGAGAACATACAGTGGTGGGAATTGAACCTGGGTCACAGGTACTGTAGAGTTGTGCTAACCACTATGCTACCATGCCACCCATGTGTCTAATGGCCTGCCTCAATCACTTCCTCTGGCAGCCGGTTCCATATATCCACCACCTTCTGTGTAACAGAAATGCTGACCTCCAGTTTCTTTAATCTTAAATCTATGTCCTCTAGTTTACAATTCCGCAGCCTCTGGGCACCTCCAAGAGGACCACAACTTTGTCGTAGGGTTTGGAGGCTTGCGTGCCTCAATGACCCAGAGAGCCATGTTGGCCGAAGTCAGGGCTTTATGCTTTGGCTTGGTAGGGTTACCTATACCAAACAGGTCAAAGGGTAGAGGTCAAATTAAGTGGTCCATTAGTCCTCAAGTTTTGGGGTTTAGCTCAGGGCTAACAGTCCCGACTGGACAAACAAAATTGTTACAGAAACAGCAATGAAGAATCCTTTGACATCTGAGTGAGATGGTATTCCTAAGTCTCCACCCAAGATATGCATGACTGACATGAGGCTCCTGACACGATGAATATAGCTAGAGGTGAAGGACCTTCATCACTGCCCTAAACACCGCTGACGTAATGGATAGCAAACAAAAGTAACTCTGGGGAAAAGACAGCTCACCCTATCCACATCCCTCAATTTTATGTACCTCTAAGATCACATCTCGGTCTCCTACACTCCAAGGAGTAAAGGTCCAGCCTGTCTAAGCTCTCTCTGTAACCCTATCCCTCACTTTAAAAACTGGAATTCAATTTTAAACAAGGCAGAAGAGCAGAAATCTGACTGGATGAGGATTAACCAATCAGGAGGAACGAACTACAGGGGGTATAAATATCATCAGATTAGACATGGCCAAGCATCATCCCTAATGAAGATGTCAGAGTTTATCATCAAAATGTTTATAATTGATACCAATACCTGGCTGGAAGTCTGAGAACAGTTTATTTGTCATATATGCCGGGAAAGGACTAGACCATTTTTCAGAGGAAGAATGAGTCGGAAAAATGAGAGGTGACCTCATTGAAGCATTCAAGACTGTGACCTGACAGGTTAGATGTAGGAATGTTTCTTTTGGCTGGGGGATTCGGAACCATAGGCCAGTATCAAAATAACTGGTCAGCGAGTCAGAACTGAGATGAGTAGAAAGTCCTTCACAGAGGGAAATGACTCACTGAAATTCTTTACACCAAAAATGCCATGGAGGCTCTCACTGAATGCAGTGGACAAGTGTTGATATATTTTTGGATGTTAAGCAAATCAGGGAAATAGAGTTAGTTCACAGAGGCAGACAAACTTACTAAATGGTAGAGGAGCCCTTCCCTATCCATGTACCTGTCTAAGTGTCTTTTCAATGTAATTATACTGGCCTCTACGACTTCCCCTGGCAGATCTTTCAATGTATCCACACCCTCTGTGTGGAAAAACTTGCCCATTTTGAAAAGATTAGCTTTACTTGTCACATGTATGTCGAAACATACAGTAAAATGGTCATTTTACATCAATGACCAACATAGTACATTATATGTACTAGGAAAAACCTGCAAGTGTCACCCTGCTTCTGACACTATCACAGCACGCCCACAACTTACTAACCTTAACTCGTATATCTTTAGAATGTGGGAGGGAATTGGAGCAGTTCAAGGAAACACACGAGGACAATGTACAAACTTCTTACAGACATCAGAAGGAATTGAACCCAATCTTGCAGTTGGCACTGTAAAGTATGACACTAACCACTATGTCACCATGCCACCCCTCACGCCCCTCATAAATCTCTCCCCCTCACCCTATATCTAAGACCTTAGGGAAATTTACCTTGAATGTGAACTCGATGGGGGTGGATGTAGTGGGTGAAATCTGGCTTTATTAATGGCAGAGCAGGGTTAAGGGGTTTTAGTGTCTTGCTTTTAATAAATGTTGACAGTTAAAGACTTGAGACTTAATAAGGCATTGGTCAGACCACATTTGAAGTACTGGGAGTTTTGGGCCCCTTATCTAAGAAAGGCTATGCTCGCATTGGAGAGGGCCAAGAGGTTCATGAGAATGATTCTGGGAGTGAAAACATTAAAGTATAAGGAGTGTTTGATGACTCTGGGCCTGTACTCACTGGAGTTCAGAAGAATGAAAGGTGACCTCATTGAAACCTATTAAATATTAAAAGGCATGGATAGATTGGACTTGGGGGAGGGGTGGGATATTTTCAATAGTGAGAGAGTCACAGAAAGGCCCAGCCTCAGACTACAAGCACATCCCTTTAGTACAGAAGAAATTTCTTTAACCAGAAGGTGGTGAACCTGTGGAATTCATTGCCACAGGCGGCTATGGAGGCCAAGTCATTGGGTGTATTTTAAGTGGAAATTGATAGGTCCTTGATCAGTCAGGGTGTTAAAGGTTACGAGAAGGCAGGAGAATGGGGTTGAGGAATGCATCAGCCATTACAGAGCAGATTTGGTGGGCCAATTCTACTATTATGGTTTTAATTCACACATTCCATGTGAAACTCTCCAGTTCACTGGAATTGAGAGGTTACTTGTAGAAGCTATATGAGGGACATTTCAATCAAATGTTTAAAAACATAAGTGATGTGTTTCTGCCTAACCATCATTCTTCAACCCGTACCATTACTTTCTGCTTTCCGGGACTGTTGTGTGGGAGCTGTGCATACCAGTGAATCCACAGGGAAGCAATTCCACTGCCATGAATTAGGCGATTGCTGGCTTATTAAGTACAAGTTCCCCACCTTTATTCCCAGCAGTATTCTGTACCTTGGACCTTTACTGGAGCCTCTCAATGAGCCACCCTTTAAAGTATGCTTGTGCTTGTGTTATTTGTTGTGCACACGTACAAGTTATGTATTATTTATGTTAACTTATTTCTTATGTTTATTTACTAAAATATTTAGAGATTAGGCACAGAAATGGTCCTTCTGGCCCTTTGAGCCGCACCGCTCAGTAATCCCCGACAACCCCCGATTTAACCATAGCCTAATCACAGGGTAATTCACAATGACCAATTAACCTATTAACCAGTACGTCTTTGCACTGGAGAGCCCTGAGAAAACCCATGCATTCCACAGGGAAGATGTACAGACTCCTTACAGAGAACGCCGGCATTGTACTCTGAACTCTGGCGCCCCGAGCTACAACAGGGCTATGCTAACTGCTCCGCTATCGCGCCGCCCTAATTATGGTGGAGCAGAATTAGGCCATTCAATCTGTCAAGTCTGGTTTATCATGGCTGGTTCATTATCCCTCCCAACCCCATTCTCCTGCCTTCTCTCCAAAATCTTTGATGTCCTTACTAATCAGAAACCTATCAACCTCTGCTTTAAATATGTACTCGGTCAGTTGGCCTCAGCATGCAATGTACTGTGTTGCTGCTGCAAAATGCTAAATCTCATGACACTTACACCCTCTGCAAGCATTCCAATGATAACAACAACCTTGGATGTGGACTTGGTCTTATCAGTGGCTGAGTGCCAGGTAACGTCAAACACAGCATTTAAACATTAGAATGGTAGAACTTTGATCAGAACTCTCCCCATTTTCCCCTCTATATCCACGCAACAGTGAGATAATCAGAGGTATCATCACCCAGATATCGTTTGTTGATAATCACCCTGGTGAGAACTTGCTTGAAGTCACAACATGTTTGACTGAAGGGTGTGGTTCTTTGCCAACAATATCTTTACCCTGCAGAAACTTTGGCAGAGAGCAAAGGAAACAATTGCTCTTGAGCAGATGGGGCCTGGGAAGTATGTACAAGTTAGTTTTATGACCATCTTAGTACAAAACTTTGAAGCCACAGGAGCAATCACATTTGGACCTGCACATAGAAGATAGAATAGTACAACACAGGAAAAGGCCCCTCAGTGGCAAAAAAAAATACATTTCATGACATATGTGAGCGATAATAAACCTGACTGATATGGGTCTCTATTGAAGACTGAGAGTGGGATGGGGGCAGGGAGAGGGGGAATCATGATGGGAAAAGGATAAGGGAGAGGGTAAGGAGGGTAAAGAGTCTGCGCCTACACCATCCCCCCACCCCGCAGCCCCACCCCGGCTCTTCATCTCTGCCGCCTGTCCCACACCCGTCCCGTGGTGCTCCACCCTCGCCATTCCCAACACCCTTTGCTCCTGCCAGATTTACAAACTCACTCTTCGCCCCACGTTGACAAGTATAGTGCTGTCCAATGTCGTGGGCACTCCAGCTATGTCTATGTGCCCAAAACCTTAGCACAGCACCGTAAAGACCTGGACACAAGTTAACCTCCAACTGATGATACTCCTACTGAAACCAATCATTCTGATTTTGTCCCACTGAAACTAGGTAGGGAAAGATAAACGCAAAATGCTGGCGGAACTGAGCATCTTTGGAGGGGAATAAACAGTCAATGCTTCAGGCTGAGACCCTTCGTCAGCTGGAAAGGAAGAAGGAAAAAGCCAGAAGAGGAGGTGGGGGTGGGGGAAGAAGGAGTACAACCTGGAAGGTGGTAGGTGAAGCCAGGTGGGTGGAGGAAGCAGAGAGGTGATAAGTGGAAAAGGGCTGGAGAAGAAAGAATCTCTCTCCAGGGTGGTGGAAAATTACCAAAAGTTAGAGAAATCGATGATGGAAAGATAAGATGGTTCCTGCTATAAGGACTTCGTTTGAAGATATATCTTTGCATTTAAGGCACAGATCTGCTTTGTTACTCAACCTTGTGGTACGACATGGTAGACATCACTGAGTCATTGCCGGAAGATGGCCGTAGTTGGGAGCTTAACTTCAAAGGATATATTTTAAATCGAAAGGACAGGCAGGAAGGCATAGGTGGTAGTGTGGTTCTGTTGGTAAGAGATGGTAAGATGGAAGTTGTTCTCAGATGGCAATGGTAGACAACCATGGCTGACAAGGGAAGTTAAGGATTGCATAAAAGCTAAGGAAAGGACATATAAGGTAGCAAAAGTCAGTGGGAAGTTCGATGATTGGGAAGTTTTTAAAATCCAACAAAGGGCAACCAAAAAAGCTATAAGAAGGGAAAAGATTAAATACTAGGGCAAACTAGCCAATAATATGAAGCAGGATACTAAAGTTTTTCCAGTTATTTAAAGTACAAAAAGGGAGGTGAGAGTTGATATTGGACCGCTGGGAAATTATGCTCGTTAGGTCGTAATGGGGGACAAAAAAATATAATTTGAACTTAATGGGTACTTTGTATTATTCTTCACTGTGGAAGACTCTAGCAGTCTGCCAGAGGTCCACGAGTGTCAGGAAGCAGGAGTGAGTGCCATCGCTATTACAAAGGAAATAGTGCTAGGCAAATTCAAAGGTCTTAAGGTGGATAAGTCACCTGGACCAGATGGACTACATCCCAGGTCCTGAGAGAGGTTGCTGAAGAGATAACAGATGCATTGGTCATGATCTTTCAAGAGTCACTTCCTTCTGGCATGGTCCCAGAGGACTGGAAGATTGCAAATGTCACTCCACTCTAAGGAGGAAGGCAGGCAAAAGAAAGGAAATTAAAGACCAGTTATCCTAACCCCAGTGGTTGAGAAAGCATTGGAGTCTATTATGGATGAGGGTTTGGGGTACTTGGAGACTAATGATAAAATAAGTCAAAGTCAGCATGGTTTCTGTGAAGGAAAATCTTGCCTGACAAATCTGTTACAGTTTTTCGAAGAAGTAACACACAGAGTGGACAAAGGAGAGGCAGTGGATGTCATTTATTTGCATTTTCAGAAGGCATTTGATAAGGTGCCACACAAGAGGCTGCTTAACAAGATAAAATCCTATGGCGTTACAGGAAAGATACTGGCATGGATAGAGGAATGGCTGACAGGCAGGAGGCAGAGAGTGGGAATAAAAATGGCCTTTTCTGGTTGGCTGCCAGTGACTAGTGGTGTTCTTCAGGGACCAGTATTGGGACTGCTACCTTTCACATTGTATGCCAATGATTTGGATAATGGAATTGATGGCTTGGTGGCAAAGTTTGCAAATGATATGAAGATAGGTGGAGGGGTAGGTAGTGCTGAGGAAGCAATGCGATTGCAGAAGTTGGACTAATTGGAAGAATGGTCAAAAAAGTGGCAGATGGAATACAGTTTTAGGAAATGTATGATAATGCATTTTGATAAAAGGAACAATAGTGTGGACTATTATCTAAATGGGGAAAAGGTTCAGACATCAGAGGAGCAGAGGGACTTTGGAGTCCTCATGCAAGACTCAGAAGGTTAGTTTACAGGTTGAGTCTGTAGTAAAGAAGGTAAATGCAATGTTGGCATTTATTTCAAGGGGAATAGAATATAAAAACAAGGAGATAATGCTGAGGCTTTATAAGACACTTGTTAGACTGCACTTAGGAGTATTGTCAACAGTTTTGAGTCTCATCTCTCAGAAAGGATGTGTTGTCATTGGAGAGAGTCCAGAGGAGGTTCATGAGGATGATTCCAGGAATGAAGGGGTTAACATATGAGGAGTGTTTGGCAGCTTTGGGCCTGTATTCACTAGAACTTAGAAGAATGTGTGGGGATCTCATTGAAACCTACTGAATGTTGAAAGGACTAGATAGGGTGGATGTGGAGAGGATGTTTCCTATGGTGGGGGTACCCAGAACTAGAGGGTACTGTCTCAAAATTGAGGAGCGACCCTTTAGAACAGAGGGAAGGAGGAATTTTTTAGCCAGAGAGCGGTGAATCTGTGGAATGCTCTGCCACAGACTCTGGTGGAGGCCAAGTCCGTGGGTATATTTAAGGCGGAAGTTGATTGTTTCTTGATTTGTCAGGGCATCAAAGGATATGATGAGAAGGCAGGTGTATGGGGTTGAGTGGGATCTGGGATGGAATGGCAGAGCAGACTCGATGGGCAGAATGGCCTAATTCTGCTCCTACATCTTATGGTGTAAGCTGTATACAGTATTCATGGAGCAATTTCTCAACAGTGTAACAAAGGGGGTACATTTTAAGTGTCTGGCTTTTGTAACAGACCAGTACTGAATATTCAGAGGGGTTCTGCTAGTTGGGATGTGCTACCATTGTAAGTATGCAATTTTGTAAATGTACATGGCTACAGTATACTTCAACAGTTAAAGTTAAGTGAGTGATTATAGGAATTGAAACCAAGTTGATCATTTATTGTTATCTTTGTGTTGAAGTCTAAAACTGTGTCAAGAGAGTGAGATTCTCTTGGATCCTCCTGGACTCTCTCCTGAAGGCTTGCTGTGAACAGACTTTTATATTTCCCTGTGACTCGGTTTTCATCAGTCACAACCACTTCAGCCCACACGCTTCGTGTGCATTTACAGGCCTAAGAGCCCCTTCAACACCCCTATCATGTTTATGGTGTTAGATTGACTGAAGCACCTTTGCCTGACCACTGATTGCACAGAGAAGCTGAGACATTAACAACATTTGCACAAAATTGCTTTCCACCTCAAATTTTGAAATAGGTTTCTTTCGCAAGCCCTTCTACCTGCACAACTAGATGAACTACAATGAACATTTGTAAGCAGCTCCATTGGGACTCAACAAACAACCTGCTGGAGGAACTCATCTGTGGGGTGGAAGAATGTTTCTGATCAAAACTAGCATCAATACTAAGAGCTAAGAGGGGGAACAGCCTGTTTAAAGAGAGGGGTAACGGTGAGACTGAGGATCTTCCATCTGTACTTACCCTTCCCCCTCTGTATGCCTACCTTTTACACCCCCACTGTCCTCAGCACAGTGGCATAGCAGTTAGTGCAATCACTTTACAATGCCAGTGAAAACCAAGCAGGTCTCGATTCCTGCCACTCTCCGCATGACCACGTGGATTTCCTCTGATACGGTCAGGGTTAGGATTAGTGAGTTGTGGGCATGCTATGATGGCGCCAGAAGTGTGGTGACACTTGCTGTCCGATTTGATGCAAATGACACATTTCACTGTATACTTTGACGTGAGAAGCTAACTTTTATCTTTACTGTGTATTTCCCCTCTCCACTCTCAGTACTGACACAGGTGTCGACAATTCCCTCCCCCCGCCCACCCCACCCGCTGCTCGACCCACTGACTTTCTCCGGCAGATTGTTTGTTGCTCCACATTCCAGCGTCTCTACTGGGACTCACCAGCATCACCACACACCAATTGAGAATTCCTCTGTAATTGCTGAACCCACTCGCTGAGCTCAACAAGGACTCCTGGAGCTTATGGCAACTGGAGAGAAAAAAAAGTTAAGGGATGATCAAAGAACAATTTCCACAACAACCAGTACAGGACAAGAATCTTAAACTCGACCAAAAACACAAGTGAATCTACAGATGCTGGAAATGTTGAACGGCTGGTGCACAACAGGTCAGGCAGCAGCTATTTGGGCCGAGACCTTTCGTCAGGACCGGAAAGCAAGGGGGAGAGGCCAGAATCATCGAGGTGGGGGGAAAGGAAGGTGGGTGGGCTCAGGAGGGGATAAAGTGAGAAGCTGGGAGGTGATTGGTGGACAAGGTAAGGGGCTGAAGGAGGAGGAATCTGATTGGTGAGACTGGACCATAGGAGAAAGGGAAGGAGGGGGTACACCAGAGGGAGATGATGGGTAAGAGGGGAGCCAGAATGGGCAATGATAAAAGAGAGGAGGGAGGGTGGAGATATTACCAGGTTAGAGAAATCAATGTTCATGCCATCAAGTTAGAGTTTGTCCAGATTGCTTCTCCAACCTAAAATCCACCAAAATGCCTGCTTCCACCATTACCCCTGGAAACCCAACAGAGGCAAGTAACATGCTCTGCATTAAAAGAAGTACCTCTCATGAAGGCAAGATCCTCAATCTTATTACATCTCCAAAACATTTGCACCACCTCTCTCCCCGGATGCGGCAGGCGCTGCATTTTTAAATTCCTATGTCCCATTTAAACTCACAGAGCAAACGGGGAATCTATGCTGACAGTCTGTAATTCAGCAGTGAAACCAGACCTCAGAGGAAAAGGAAAAAGGAACCTGATGACAATGCAAAGTTACCAGTAAAACTAAGCTGCCAGAGGGGTGCAGAGTCTGTCCGTAACAGACAGCTCAAGGTTTACAAGGAGCGCTGTCACAAGAAAGCAGCATCCATCATCCAGGACCCCACAATCCACACCATGCTCTCAATATTTTGTTTATTTATTGAGATAAAACATGGAACAACCCCTTTGGCCCTTTGAGCCACAACCCCCAGCAATCCCAATTTAACCGCAGCCTAATCACAGGACAATTTACAATGACCAATTAACCCACCAACTGGTACGCCTTTGGACTGTGGGTGGAAACAGGAGCACCCAGAGGAAACCCACGCAGTCACGGGGAGAACGCACGAACTCCTAACAGGCAGCAGTGGGAATTGAACCTGGGTTGCCTGTACTGTAAAACTTTCCTCTTACATCTATCTTCTCCCTAGTACTATTGAGCAGGATTTACAGGAGCCCGTGTCCCACACCACCAGGTTCAGGAACAGTTACTACCCTACAGCCATCAGCCTCCTGAACCGGCATGGATAACTTCACTCACCTCAATTCTGAACTGATTCTACAACCTGTGGACTCACTTACAACTCATTCTCAGTATAATCTATGAATTTTTATTTGCAGTTGGCTTCTTTGGCACATCAGTTGTTTGGTTATTCATAAATTCTATTGCATTTCTTTGTTTTCTTGCAAATACCTGCAAGAAAATGAATTTCAAGGAAGCATATGGTGAAATATACATCATTTGATAATAAATTTACTTTGAACTTAGATGTGAATAAGATGGGAGGTAATGTGGAGTCAAAAAAGGAAACTATATAAACAAAAAACTAACAAGATTCAGTACATGAAGTATCATAGTGTGCAGATTACAAAAGTAAAACAAGGTTAACTTGCTGGCACATGGAACCACTAAGGTAAGTGGTATGTGTACTCGACTGAAAAAGGATTGGAATACGAGGAACATACTCTCTGAGACTGAGTACAGGGAAGGATAGTCTAACTTACAAACAGTGAAATGTAGATCCACAGATTAATTCCTGATGAAAGATCGCACAGGAGTGGAGTTTAAAGAAAACAACTGCAAGACAAGGGAGCAGAATCAGGCCATTTGGCCCATCCTGTCTGTCTGTCATTCAAAAATGGCTGTTTTACCTTCAATCCCATTTTCTGGCCTTCTCCTCATAAACCAACTTCTCTCATCCCCTCCCCACCAATCAAGAAGCTTCCCACTTCTGTCTTAATGACCCTGCCTCAGTGGTGTTATTGAATTGAACTTGATACCGAACCATAAACTGGGACTGGTGACCAGAAGTTTCAGGGAAGACACAAGGAGGAAATGGATCAGGAAACATTTAAAGTAGATTACAGATTTGTAACGACTACAAATGCTGCCCAACCCATAAAGTCCCTCCAGCATTTTGCTTGTTAGTCTTGCAAAACCACTCTGTACAATGTTATTCTTATTTTAAAGACATTAAGGTGTTGGAAGCAATTCAGAGTACTGCCGATGTGATCACACCAGTGCCTTCCATAACTTGAGCATAAACTCCCTACTTCAGTGATTTTGTACAGTCCCCAATTCTTACATCTGGGGGCCATGTTTGTTTGGCTGCTGATGGCTAGTGGTGTTCCACAGGGTCAGTGTTGGGACCACTTCTTTTCTCATTAGATCAATGAATTGGATGACACAATGGATGGCTTTGTGGCCATACTTACGGACAATACAAAGATAGGTGAAGGGACAGGTAATGTTGAGGAAGCTGGAAGTCTGCAGAAGGACTTAACCACTTAGCAGAAAGGAGGGGGGCAAAGAAGTGGCATATGAAATATTGTCACAAGCGACTCTGAAGCTCAGCTGCTAGAAATCCAGGGTAACACACACAAAACGTTGGAGGAACTCAGAAGGTCAGGCAGCTTTCAGGTCAAGATCTTTTATCAGGACTCTCCTGATGGAATGGCAGAACAGACACAATGGGCTGAATGGCCTAATTCTGCACCTATGTCTTCTGGTCTTCTTCCCTTATTCTAAAGCTCTGTAGTGAAACAGCTGGTTCAAAGTGCTCTCCTCTTGAGGGGAGATCTGCCTACCTGACAAGGAAAAACGTACTACTGTACGTCTAGTCAAGGGCAAGTAGACACTTTGCCTCACGTCCAGTCTGAAGGACAGCACTTCAGACAATGTCACTGTCCGCCAGCACTACAAGACTGTCTTTGCAATGAGATAGGAATGCCCATTCTTCACAGTACTCAAGTCAAAGCTTATACTGAAGACAATGAATGAACAGAAGAAATAGGATAAACAATGAGCAGGAGGAACTCAAACAACAGGAATTCTGCAGATGCTGGAAATTCAAGCAACACACATCAAAGTTGCTGGTGAACGCAGCAGGCCAGGCAGCATCTCTAGGAAGAGGTACAGTTGACGTTTCAGGCCGAGACCCTTCGTCAGGACAGGGTCCCGGCCTGAAACGTCGACTGTACCTCTTCCTAGAGATGCTGCCTGGCCTGCTGCGTTCACCAGCAACTTTGATGTATGTTGCTGGAAGAACTCAGTGAGTTATGCAGTATCTGTGGGAGGAAAGAAATTGTCAATGTTTCATATCTCAGATCTGACCCTTTCCTCCCATAGATGCTGCTTGACTCATTGAGTTTCTCCGGCAGACTGCTCATTGCTCCAGAATCCAGCATCTGCTGTATCTTGTGCTTTCATAAGAATTAGGACATATATGCTACGTGGCCCCTCATGATCAGAGCATGAGGGTGTAAATGGCTACGATCTTGCTATTTAATAAGTTCATGGCTGCCAGAAATAGTGGTTGAGGCAGGTGCTTTAGCAACATTTAAAAGACATCTAAATAAGTACAGGAATGGGATGGCGGAAGTGAGGATGAATTGGCCTGCCTTGTGAACCATCTAGGTGATACATCCACCAGATATAGCATGGAGGTCAGCACAGAGAAAACCAAGTTGGTGAGAAAACAGTGAGGAGCCAATCACGACAAAAATCAGAGTCAGTGGACAAGAGCTAGAGACTGTCAACCATTCAAGTATCTTGGCACCATCATCAACTAAGAAGGGTCAAAGCCTGATGTCCTTGCCAGGTCGGCCCAAACAACAGCAACACTGCCTAAACTACAACCAATCTGGAGAGACAATAACATCGCTCTCAGATCCAAGTTGAAACTTCTGCATGCACTTGTGCTTTCCATCTTCTTGTATGCATATGAAACATGGACTTTAACAAAAGAACTGCAAATGAAGATCCAGGCAATAGAGGGCTCCTCGGCATCTCCTATACAGACCACGTCTCAAATAATGAAGTACCATCACCCAGCACATGAGACACTACAAAGATCCACTGTCCACAGTAGAGAGGAGGAAACCTGAGATGGTAGGGCTACATAACAAGATCAAGTGGACTCTGAAGACCATTCTTCAGGGGAAAAGAAAAAGGGGCAGGCAGAGGAAGAAATGGACAGACCATATTGCAGAGTGGACCGGAGAGAGCTTTGCCACAACCTAAGCACTCGCCCACAAGCGTGGGAAATGGAGGCATCTGGTGCAGAGCTCATCTGTACGGAGCCCCTACGACCCAGGTAACTATCCGTAACTACAAGGAGAGGTTTAAGGGCTAAAAGCAAACACAGGCAGATGGACTAGCTCAATGGGCAACATAGTCAGCATGGACCAGCTGTGCTGAAGGACCTGCTTTCATGCTGTAAGACTCTATGACTCTGCATCTTCAGAAAGGGCAAGATGAGGGAACACACACCAGTATTCATCGAGGACACGAGGAAACCTGCAGATGCTGGCGAACGCAGCAGGCCAGGCAGCAGCTCTTGGAAGAGGTACAGTCGACGCTTCATCGAGGGATCAGAGTGAAAAGGGTGAGCAATTTCAAGTTCCTGGGTGTCAACATCTCTGAGGATCTAACCTGGACCCAACATATTGATGCAGCTACAAAGAAGGGATGACAGCGGCTATATTTCATTTGGTGTTTGAGGAGATTTGGTACGTCACCAAAAACACTCGCAAGTTTCTACAGATGTACCGTGGAGAGCATTCTATCTGGCTGCATCACTGGCTGGTATGGTGCGGGGGGCACTGTGCTGAAGCTGCAGAAAGTTGTAGACTCAGTCATCTCCATCATGGGCACTAGCCACCCCAGCATCTGTGTGGCATCCATCATTAAGGACCCCCACCACCCAGGACATGCCCTCTTCTTATTGATACCATCAGGGAGGAGGCACAGGAGCCTGAAGGCAATACTCAAAAATCCTGGAACAGCTTCTTCCCCTCTGCCATTAGATTTCTGAATGAGATTGAACCCATGAACACCACTTCACTATTATTTCTCCTTTTGCAATATTTAACTTTTTACAGTCTTTTAATATATTGCATTGTACTGCTGCCACATAACAAATTTCATGACTTATGCTGGTAATATTAAACCAGATTCCGACCAAGACTTCAAAACTCCAGTGAGCATAAACCCAGTCTGTCTAATCTCATCATATACGAGAAACCTAATCCCTCCGGAATCAACGTGGTGATCCCTCTCTGCATTCCCTCCACAAGTACATCCCTCCTTGGTTAAGGAGACAGCAGTTTTCTGAGCGGTGTTTCATAAAAGTTTGGTTGGTACAAAGAAGTATTTGTGCAAAATTTTTTCCTGGTGTGGCAAAGCATTCTTCAACCTTGGAAAGTCGGTGTATATAGACATCTAACAACAATTGCAGCAGTGTATACAGAGAGCCCCGGACAGAGAAACATATACACAGTACTAAACTTGATCCAGATGTTCATCTGTCGGTTCTGTGCAGTAGCCTTTCACCAGACAGTAAATCTGTATGATCTTGCTTATGAAAGTTTCCATTTTCCAACTTCTGGGTATAGATTTAAAGTTAGCGGGAAAAGATTTAAAAGGGACTTGGGGAACAACTTCACACAGAGGGTAACACACATCAAAGTTGCTGGTGAATGCAGCAGGCCAGGCAGCATCTCTAGGAAGAGGCACAATCAACGTTTCGGGCCGAGACCCTTCGTCAGGACTCACACAGAGGGTAGTAGTTACCACAGGAACTTGTTGAGGAAGGAGCAAAACAACATTTGAAAGACACTTGGACAGGTATATAGATAGGAAATATTTAGAGGGGTATCAGCCAAATGGGACGAGCTCAGATGGACAGCTTGGTCAGGATGCAACACGCACAAATTACTGGAGGAACTCAGCAAGTCAGACAGTATCTATGGAGGGGAATCAACAGCCGACATTTCATCAGGACTGGGCCGGCTCGGAAGGGGCAGAAGCCAGAATAAGACAGTGAGAGGAGGGGGAGGAGTACAAGCTGGCAGGTGATAGCTGAGACCAGGTGAGGGGGAAGATGGGTGGGTGGGTGGGTGGGTGGGGAAGGAGTACAAGCTGGCAGGTGATAGCTGAGACCAGGTGAGGGGAAAGTGGGTGGGTGGGGAAGGAGTACAAGCTGGCAGGTGATAGCTGAGACCAGGTGAGGGGAAAGTGGGTGGGTGGGGAAGGAGTACAAGCTGGCAGGTGATAGCTGAGACCAGGTGAGGGGAAAGTGGGTGGGTGGGGAAGGAGTACAAGCTGGCAGGTGATAGGCGAGCAACACTCACAACACACTGGAGGAACTCAGCAGGTCGGGCAGCATCCGTGGAAACGATCAGTCGACGTTTCGGGCCGGAACCCTTCGTCAGGTGACAGGTGAGACCAGGTGAGGGGGAAGGTTTACAAGCTGGCAGGTGATAGCTGAGACCAGGTGAGAGGGAAGGCGGGTGGGGAGGAGAACAAGCTCACAGGTGATAGGTGTAAACAGGTGAGGGGGGGGGAAGGTGGGTGAAGTACAAGCTGATGAGTGGGAAGGTCGGTGGGTGATCTCTATGTCACTGCTGCTTATGCAGTACCATTTAAAATAGTGGACTAGAGCTGATGTAACAGGTGAGCAGTAACCTTATCCAAGGGATTGGAAAATATGCTCTGGAGGCAGCTTAAACCATTAGGCCCAATACTGCTGTTCCCTCTTCAAAGCTCCATGTGGACAGCAAGGCCTCCCTTCCTTCAACGTGTGTAGCACAGTCTGGGCTGCAATTACCGCATTAAACGTCAACCATGCTCTGCACTGTTGGGAGTTCTGTGGCTTTGGTAAAATCAGTTAGGGTCACAAGGTGCTTATTTGTCCTGGCCCGATGATTAAAATCACTTTCAGCATCAATAAATGTGGTATGTGAACGCAAACTCTGGACTGTTAAATCCAGAGCAGACCCATTAACCATTACCACAAGGGGAGAATGCAGCTGAATTTAAAGTTTAAAGTCTAGATTAACTTGCCACATGTACATTGATGCACACAGTGAAGTGTGTTGTTTCGGGTCAATGACCAGTACTATCCAAGGATGTGCTGGGGACAGGCCACAACCGTCACCATGCTTCTGGCACCAACATAGCACACCTCCATCTTACCAAATGTGATTTGTACGTCTTTGGAATGTGGGAGGAAACTGGAGCACTCGGAGAAAACCCAACGACTTGAAAAATGTACAAACTCCTTACAGAGAGCAGCGGGAATTGAACTCTGATCAGTGGCGCAGTAATGCTTTACACTAACCACCACACTCGCGTGCTGGATCCAGACTTGGCCCCAGATTCCAGCACCCGCACTCTCTTTTGTCTTCACAAGGAATGCATGGCTCAGATTACCCCTAGGGCAACAAATTCTAACCTCACTCGCATTCCTCATTCCAATGCCTCAAAAAGGCATCCATCATGACGGACCCTCATCACTCAGGACATGCCCTCTTCTCATTGCTACCGTCAGGGTGGTGGTACAGGAGCCTGAGGACACTCTCAATGTTTCAGGAGCAGCTTCTTCCCCTCCGCCATCAGATTTCTGAATGGACAGTGAAGTCATGTACACGACATCAGTATTTTATCCTCCCTTTTTGCACTACCTGTTTAATTTAATAGATAGATAGATATACTTTATTAATCCCGAGGGAAATTGGGTTTCGTTACAGCCGCACCAACCAAGAATAGAGCGTAAATATAGCAATACAAAAACCACAAACAATCAAACAACAATATGCAAACTATGCCAGATGGAAGATAAGTCCAGGACCAGTCTATTGGCTCAGGGTGTCTGACCCTCCACGGGAGGAGCTGCACGTTCGATGGCCAAAGGCAGGAGCGACCTCCCATGCCGCCAAGTGTTGTATCACAGTGGAATGTGGCCAAAGTCCAACAGCAAAAAGTTCAATATCCGGTCTGCAAACACGTTCCTCGATCGTAATATGACCCGGATTGCACCATCTGTTGTTAACCAGATCAGTAAGCACCCAACTCCTTTACGCTTACCGCTCTCAGTGCACTTCCGGTCAGCCGGAACGGTATTACCCACCGAACTCCTCTTCTCCATAAGTCTCTGTTGTCTTGACCCGGTCCTCTTTCTTCGGCTTTGTGATCCCCCTCTGCATCCTCTGTGTGTTTTCCTCCGGATTTCAGCAGGGGTGTCCGCTGCTCTGCTCGCTAAACCGGCCGGCATTTGCTGGTCCGTGGAATACACAATGCGACTTTGCTTTTGTCCCGCGTGTCCGGATGTAATCATTTCCAGCGCTAAAGAAAACCCAAATAAAACTCTCTCTACCAGCATGTTAGAGAGGGTGCAGCTTCGACGTGTTACGTGAGAAAAAAAATACAAAAAATAACGTAAATTAAAAGTAAGAAGAAAGTAAGAATAGATCGGAACGGCTGTACCAGGCTGCATGCACGACCGGCGCATGTGCACTCAGTATTGTTTATATATACTAGATACAACTTATAGTCCTGATGGACCACAAGGCTTGGGACAGACTGAAAAAAAAAAATATATATATATATTAGTTTATGGTTTTTTATGTATTGCAATGCACTGCTGCAGCAAAACGACAAATTTCATGACACATGCCAGTGATATTACATCGATTTCTGATTCCCTAAGTAAACTGGAAAAACAAGACTCAAGTTCAAATACTAGGAATAGTACTGTTTTGCTAATACTGTATCTGACTGCGAGCAAAAGCTCTCATCACAGTCTTCAATTTACATCTGCAATGTTTCACTCTTTTTCACAATTGACAGTGGGAGATCAATGTAGATGTAGTGATCAAAACAAAGCAAACTTGGATTTTAGACTTGCAGCTCACTGTCTGCCTGTGGCTACAACATTTTATTCTGCGTTCCGTTACTGTTTTACTATATACTACCTCAATACAGAATCAGAATCCGATGTAATATCACTGGCATATGTCATAAAATGTGTCGTTTTGCTGCAGCAGTGAATTGCAATACATAAAAAACCATAAACTAATATATATATTTTTTTTTTTCAGTCTGTCCCAAGCCTTGTGGTCCATCAGGCCGGGTGCTTATGCCGGTTTCTGTGGCGTGAAGCGACTGACAGTACGAGACTTCCCCCCCCCCCCGGATAGGACGCCAGTCTATCGCGAGGTTAACCCCCAGCATTTGCCGGTACCCATTTTCAGCTGGGTGGACTGGAGCAGCGTGTGGTTAAGTGCCTTGCTCAAGGATACAACACGCTGCCTTGGCTGAGACTATATATACACACATACGTATATAAATTAATTTAGTAGTGCAAAAAGAGAGGGAAAAATAGCGGGGAAGTGTTCACGGTTCATTGTCCATTCAGAAATCTAAGGCGAAAGAGCAGAAGCTGTTGCTGAAGCGTTTAGTGTGCCTTCAGGCCTGTACCCCCTGTAGCAATGAGAAGAGGGTGGTGGGGTGTCTCAATGATGGATGCTGCCTTTCTGAGGCATCACCTTCTGAAGATGTTCTCGATGCTGGGGAAACTCCTGCCCATGATGGAGCTGGCTGAGTTTACAACTTTCTGCACTACTGTAATGAAATGATCGGTATGGATGACAATGTTTTTCACTGTACCTCAGGACATGCAACAATAACAAACCAATCTATTACGCTTACCAATACTTGAGGTGGCTAACAATGTAGACTTTCCCACACAAGGTCTCTTCATACTGTGGACCCAGATTGAGACAGACTCAAAAACATTTCACTTAGGAACAGAAAGTTCTCAGAATTTCATGCTAAGCTTAACTACCTTCCCCCACCCCCCCCCCCCCAAAGAAAATTAGCTAAAAATTCATTCTGTACTAAAAAGAGTATTTGGCTTATTATATCTACAACTGATCACGCTAACGTACAGGGAATTTTTATGCAGGGGTTCCCTGAGACCTGAAAATTATTCCAAGGGTTCCTCCAGGGCAAAGAAGGTTGAGAAAGTATATTGATTGGTTGCATCACAGACTGGTATGGAAACATCAATGTTTTTGTTGAACAGAAGATCCTACAAAATATGGTGGATACAGCTCAGTCCATTATGGGGTAAAGTCCCTCCCCACCACTGACACACCTATGTGGAGCACTGTTGCAGGAAAACAGCATCCATCAAGGGCCCCCGGCACCCAGACGGCTGCCATCAGGAAGGAGGTACAGTCGCCACGGGACCCACACCATCAGGTTCAGGAACGATTACTACCCTTCAACCATCAGACTCTTGAATCAGAGGGGATAATTTCACTCACCCAAACACTGAACTGTTCCCACAAACTATGTACTCAAGGACTCATCTTGTGTTTTTGATACTTATTGCTTTTTTTGTGTTAATTTCTATTTACTGTGAATGCCTGCGAGAAAACAAATGTCAGGGTTGTATATAGTGCCATGTATGTATTTAATAATAAATTTACTTTGAACGTTGGCTCTTTCTGCTGAATTGCATTTTAAAGGAGCCCTCCCCTCTGTCCTGAAGCTTTAAAATCAGTGTCAGTGATTCCTGGCACAGATGCTCTCATGACTTAGTGCCCTCTATCACCCTCTTGTCTCGGAACATTACTGTTAGCAGTGAAGAATCTCACTTACCTGAGTTCCTTCCATTCTCTACGCCTATCTAGATCGCCTCTTCACATAGTTCTCAAGCTAACTATTTTGTATAAGAAGAGCCTTCTGCCTCGCCTGATCATTCTGACTGGCCATTCTCACTCACTGCTGACGATCTCTCTCTCTCTCTGATACATGGTGCCAGGCGTTTAAGTTCTCTCTCATTACTGTCACCTTTCACCTGGTTTCCATTTCAGTGTGCATGGTTACATTCTGCTTTCCTCTTCCACTCTCCAGTCCATAACTGTGGTAGGGTACACAGGTAGATTAGTTCTCTTTTACAGTATACCATGTCTAATGAATAGAAAACAGTCACATCTACTCTCAATACAATCTTGTTTTAAAAAATGTCAAAGGCATTTTCTCCCTCTCCTTCACATATGGCATATTTATGCCCTGTGATAAAAGGTGCTTTACCTTCGCCAAACAATCTTAGATATTGAAACTAATACATTCAAAAGGTAAAGACTAAAGATTAGCTTTGTCACAAGTACATGAAACATCATAACATACAGTGAAACATGTTGATTGTGCCAATGACTAACAAACTCCAAGGATTATGCTGTGGGCACTGCACAAGTGGTGGCACTCTTCCGGCACCAGCATAGTACCCACAAGTTACTGACCCCAACCCGTACGTCTCCAGAATACGGAGGAAACTAGGGCACCCAGAGGAGACTTGCGGCCATTATCCATGCATCAGTAACTAATCGTCCATGCAAACTTACTGAGAGAATATCAAAGTGCCATTTGGCACATTGTGCCTGCAGGGGTTCTTGGGTACTCCCCAATTTGACCCTCATGGGCTTGTATAAATATTTCCTCATCTGGGCACCACAGTAGCGCAGCGTTAGCGCGAAGCTATTACAGCCCTGGGCAGCGTTCAGAGTTCAATTCCAAAGCCGCTTGCAAGAGTTTCGAATGTCCTTCCTATGAGTGCGTCGGTTTCTTCCCACACTCCAAGATGTACTAGTTAGTAGGTTAGTTGGTCATTGTAAATTGTCCCATGATTAGGCAAGGGTTAAATAGGTGTGTCGCTGAGCAGTGGGGCTCTGTTTTGAAAGCTGTATCTCCAAAATAAATTTCCTTTGGAATGTTATCAATGAATCTGTTTCTCCAGATCACAAAAACCCATGGTACAGCAAGTATTTTTCTTATACCATTTCTGATTTTTTTTTTATTTGGTGTATATTTTGAAATTTATGAAGATGTCACTGGAAATGCTCTCTTCTCCCCTCTCCCTTTGGAGAAAAGATACAAAAGCTTCAGGACACGCACCACCGGGCTCAGGATACCCATCCCCTTGTCAACATTGTTCTGAATGGACCTCTCATATGCTCGAGATGAAATTTCGATCACCCAGTCTACTTATCACAGCACTTGCAACTTATTTGGTTACCCGCACAGTACATTCTCTGTAGCTGCAACAAACACAAAATGCCCTGTTGATGAGAAATTAATATGCCATTTATATGGCACAAAATTTACAAAGTATATATGTTAAATATCCAACACTAGATACAGCTTTTACTTATTTTTAAATACTTGGTAGAGAGCAGGACATAGACAGGACGCAAATGGGCTGAGAAGTGGCAGATGGAGTTCAACCCAGATAAGTGTGAAGTGGCTCATTTCGGTAGGTCAAATTTGAAGACAGAATATAATATTACTGGTAAGACTCTGGGCAGTGTGGAGGATCAGCAAGATCTTGGGGTCCGTGTCCATAGGACACTCAAAGCTGCTGCGCAGGTTGACAGTGTTGTTAAGAAGGCATTTGGTGTGTTGACCTTCATCCACTGTGGGACTGAGTTCAAGAGCCGAGAGGTAATGTTACAGCTATACAAGACCTTGGTCAGGCCCCACGTGGAGTACTGTGCTCAGTTCTGTTCACCTCACTATAGGAAGAATGTGGATACTATAGAGAGAGTGCAGAGGAGATTTACAAGGATGTTGCCTGGATTGGAGAACATGCCTCATAAGAATAGGTTGAGTGAACTTGTTTTTTTCCCTTTGGAGTGATGGAGGATGAGAGGTGACCTGATAGAGGTGTATAAGATGACGAGAGGCAATGATTGCGTGGATAGCCAGAGCCTTTTTCCCAGGCTAACACAAGGGGACATAGTTTTAAGGTACAAGGGGGATGTCAGGGACAAATTTTTCACACCAAGAGTGGCGGGTGTGTGGAATGTACTGCTAGCGAAGGTGGTAGAGGCGATACAATAGGGTCTTTTAAGAGACTCTAAGATAGGTACATGAAGCTTAGAGAAATAGAGGGCTATGCAGTAGGGAAATTCTAGGCAGTTTCTAGAGTAGATCACATGGTTGGCACAACATTGTGGTCCAAAGGGCCTGGAATGTGCAAGTTATTGGGTATGGTTAATTCTGCGAGTTATCGGGTATGGTTCCTTGCTGGATAAAAGTTCCCTGAGTTTATACAGAGTGCTCACGTATCAGACTTTAAACAGCTTAACACATTTGCCACTACTTTGGATATTTAGCAATACCCACTCAATGCTTGTGCTCTCCACAAGATTCAGGATTCTGTAATGTCATCTCCATTACACGAGTGTGAAGAGGAGCAAAATAATTGCAACTCCGGATCTGATCCAGCACAGAAAAACACGTTAACCCCAGGTCACCAAGGGAGAAAATTAGCATGATCCCAGGCAGTGGGGGGGGGGGGGGGAGAGAGTGTCCACCCCTGGGATCGGGGGAGGGGGAGACAGAGGGCCAGGGTGAGGGTCCAACATCCACCGCAACATCCCCGTCCCAGGCCGGAGCGAGCAGGAAGGATCCAACCCACGCGAGCTCCCCCCCCCAAATCTTGGGCCAGAGGAGTGGGGAGGGTCGAACACCCGGGGCAGAGGGAGTGGGGAGGGTCGAACCCCCTTGTTAGGAAGATGTACAGGGTTGGATAGAACCAGGTCGGATGGAGTGGGGAAGAGCCCACACCCATGTTAGAAGGATGTAGAGGGGAGGATTCACCACCTCCCGGGCCAGGAAGATAGACTGGGGAAGGTTTAACCCCGGATCGGAAAGATGTAGAAGGGAGGGTGGACCCGGATCGGAGGGTCTGGGGTGGATCCAACCCCCGGGCTGGAGGGTATGGGGAGGATCCATCCCTGGACCGGAGGGTGGGAGGTCGGTCCATAACCAGGGTAGGTAGTCGGTCTATTCCCAGAGTCTGAAAGTCTACAGTGGGTCCAACCCCGGGGCCGGAGGGCTTAGGGAGGGTAGACCAGGGTCGGAGGGTGTGAGGTTGGTCCATCCCCAGGGTCTGAAGGTCTAGGGTGGGTCCAACCCTCGGGCCAGAGGGTGGTAGGTGGGTACATACCCCGGGTCGGAGGGTAGACTCGGGCCGGAGGGTGTGGGGAGGGTAGACCCGGGCCGGAGGGTGGCAGGTGGGTACATATCCCGGGCCGGAGGGTGGCAGGTGGGTACATATCCCGGGCCGGAGGGTGGCAGGTGGGTACTTACCCCGGGTCGGAGGGTAGACTCGGGCCGGAGGGTGTGGGGAGGGTAGACCCAGGCCGGAGGGTGTGGGGAGGGTAGACCCGGGCCGGAGGGTGGCAGGTGGGTACATACCCCAGACCGGAGGGTGGCAGGTGGGTACATACCCCGGACTGGAGGGTGGCAGGTGGGTACATACCCCGGACCGGAGGGTGGCAGGTGGGTACATACCCCGGGTCGGAGGGTAGACCCGGGCCGGAGGGTGTGGGGAGGGTAGACCCGGGCCGGAGGGTGGCAGGTGGGTACATACCCCGGACCGGAGGGTGGCAGGTGGGTACATACCCCGGACTGGAGGGTGGCAGGTGGGTACATACCCCGGGCCGGAGGGTGGCAGGTGGGTACATACCCCGGGTCGGAGGGTAGACCCGGGCCAGAGGGTGTGGGGAGGGTAGACCCGGGCCGGAGGGTGGCAGGTGGGTACATACCCCGGGCCGGAGGGTGGCAGGTGGGTACATACCTCGGGTCGGAGGGTGGCAGGTGGGTACATACCCTGGGCCGGAGGGTGGCAGGTGGGTACATACCCCCGGATCGGAGGGTGGCAGGTGGGTACATACCTCGGGTCGGAGGGTGGCAGGTGGGTACATACCCTGGGCCGGAGGGTGGCAGGTGGGTACATACCCCGGGTCGGAGGGTGGCAGGTGGGTACATACCCCGGGTCGGAGGGTGGCAGGTGGGTACATACCCCGGGTCGGAGGGTAGACCCGGGCCGGAGGGTGGCAGGTGGGTACATACCCCGGGCCGGAGGGTGGCAGGTGGGTACATACCCCGGGCCGGAGGGTGGCAGGTGGGTACATACCCCGGGTCGGAGGGTGGCAGGTGGGTACATACCCCGGGTCGGAGGGTAGACCCGGGCCGGAGGGTGGCAGGTGGGTACATACCCCGGGCCGGAGGGTGGCAGGTGGGTACATACCCCGGACCGGAGGGTGGCAGGTGGGTACATACCCCGGGCCGGAGGGTGGCAGGTGGGTACATACCCCGGGTCGGAGGGTGGCAGGTGGGTACATACCCCGGGTCGGAGGGTGGCAGGTGGGTACATACCCTGGGCCGGAGGGTGGCAGGTGGGTACATACCCCGGACCGGAGGGTGGCAGGTGGGTACATACCCCGGACCGGAGGGTGGCAGGTGGGTACATACCCCGGGTCGGAGGGTGGCAGGTGGGTACATACCTCGGGTCGGAGGGTGGCAGGTGGGTACATACCCTGGGCCGGAGGGTGGCAGGTGGGTACATACCCCGGGCCGGAGGGTGGCAGGTGGGTACATACCCCGGGCCGGAGGGTGGCAGGTGGGTACATACCCCGGACCGGAGGGTAGACTCGGGCCGGAGGGTGGCAGGTGGGTACATACCCCGGGCCGGAGGGTGGCAGGTGGGTACATACCCCGGACCGGAGGGTAGACTCGGGCCGGAGGGTGTGGGGAGGGTAGACCCGGGCCGGAGGGTGGCAGGTGGGTACATACCCCGGGCCGGAGGGTGGCAGGTGGGTACATACCCCGGGCCGGAGGGTGGCAGGTGGGTACATACCCCGGGCCGGAGGGTGGCAGGTGGGTACATACCCCGGGTCGGAGGGTGGCAGGTGGGTACATACCCCGGGCCGGAGGGTGGCAGGTGGGTACATACCCTGGGCCGGAGGGTGGCAGGTGGGTACATACCCCGGGTCGGAGGGTGGCAGGTGGGTACATACCCCGGGCCGGAGGGTGGCAGGTGGGTACATACCCCGGGCCGGAGGGTGGCAGGTGGGTACATACCCCGGGCCGGAGGGTGGCAGGTGGGTACATACCCCCGGATCGGAAGGAGGGAGAGGGGAGTGTAGCCCAGAAGAGGGAAAGCACGGACCCGGTTCTACACCGGGCAGGCACCGCGCCCTCAGTACCTGAGTTCAGTTGAATCCCGGTGTTCCTCCTCCTCCTCCTTCAGTTCCTTCAAATCCTTGTGGCTCAGGGTGCGCGACGCCTTCCCGCTGCCGTGTCCATGTCCGTGTCCCCGTCGCCGCCTCGTTCCTCCTCCCTCATCTCCCCCACCGCTGGTCGCCATTGCCTCTGCCGCCACTCGGGTTGCCCCGGGAACCGGGGTCAAGGTTCGCGGACAGACCCGCACTCACAACCTGGACGCCGCGCTCAGCCACCAACCCACTTCCTCAGCCTGGCCAGTTGCCATGCCACGGTCGTGACGTCGGATGTTCAGGACCCGCCCCCTTCTAAAGCACGCGCGCGCGCGCTCCCTGGTGAAGGGCTCTTCTGGGAAATGTAGTTCTCCTGTTGACTCAGGATCAGTTATGGTTCATCTGGTAACCAGCGACTTAACCATTCAAAAGTTAGTCCTGGAAAGTATTCCTTGTCGATGTGTCAAAAGCAAAAAAAAAAAGGGAATTGGAGATACTGGAAAGCTACAACCAAACAAAATATTTAATAAAAGTGTTGACAGTTTTCTAAACAGGAGACAAGTTCAGAAATCTGAGGTGTAAGAGGACTTCGGAGTCCTTGTGCAGGATTCCTTAAAGATTAACTTGCACGTTAGGAGTCAATAGCAAGGAGAGAGAATGCAATTTTAGCATTCGTTTCGAGAGGTCTAAAATATAAAGACAAGGATGAAAAACTAAGGTTCGTAAGGCATTGGACAGACCACATTTGGAGTTTTGTGCACAGTTTTGGGCACCATATCTAAGGATGGAGAGGGTCCAGAGGAAGTTCACAAGAATGATTCCAGCAATGAAAGGATTAATGTATGAGGAGCATTTGATGGATCTGTGCATGTATTCACTGGAATTTAGAAGAATTGGGCGGGGGGGGGGAATCTCATCAAAACCTGTCAAATATTGAAAGGCCTAAATAGAGTGGACATGGGGAGAATGTTTCTGATTGTGGGAGCCTTGGGCCAGAGAGTATAGCCTCAGAATACAATGATACCCCTTTAGAAGAGAGATGAAGAAGAGTTCCTATCTGTGGAATTCATTGGTTCATGGGGAAAAGTCAGGAGAATAGGGTTCAGAGAAAAAATAAATCAGTCGTGATAGAATGGATGAGGAGACTCAATGGGCCGAATGGTCTAATTCTGGTGCTATGCCTCATGATCTTGTAGTCTTGCATTACTCAAGTACAAGTTCAGTTTATTGTCATTCAAGCATACGGCTAAACAAAGCAACATTGCAACATTCCTCTGGACCACAGAACATACTGTATAACACGAATAACACAAAGTAATTTTGACACAAATAAGTTAACAAATAATCAGGTGCATTTAAGACAGAAGTTAAAAATTAAACCCTTTTGATCCTCTCAGCGGTCCTCGTAATCCTTTGTAGGGACTTGCAGTCCGATACTTTGCAATTCCTGTACCAAACGGTGACTAAGTTGGTCAGAACACTCCTGATGATGCTCCTGTCAAACTTGGTTAGAATTGTAGAGGGTGGGGAGGGGGAGGAGACAGCCTTACTCATCTCAAACTTCTCAGGAAATCGAGACACTGCTCTTCTTTCTTGACTAAAGAGGTGATGTTGAGGGACCAGGTGAGATCATCTGTTTTTGTACTCACAGAAACTGGTGCTCCAAAGTCTCTCCACCATGGAGCCGTTTATGTGCAGTGAGGAGTGTTCAGCCTGCACCTTCCTGAAGTCCACAATCATCTCTTTAGTCTTGTTTGCGTTGAGTCTCAAATTGTTGTGCTCACATCATTCTCTAAGCGGCTCTACTTCCTCTCTGTATGCCGTCTCATTGTGTTTGTTGATGCTTGTATACTCTGGAATTTAGAAGGCTGAGAGGGGATCTTATTGAAACATATAAGATTATTAAGGGATTGGACATGCTGGAGGCAGGAAGCATGTTCCCGCTGATGGGTGAGTCCAGGACCAGAGGCCACAGTTTAAGAATAAGGGATAGGCCATTTAGAACGGAGTTGAGGAAAAACTTTTTCACCCAGAGAGTGGTGGATGTATGGAATGCTCTGCCCCAGAAGGCTGTGGAGGCCAAGTCTCTGGGTGCTTTCAAAAAAGAGATGGATAGAGCTCTTAAAGATAGTGGAATCAAAGGTTATGGGGATAAGGCAGGAAATGGATACGGATTGTGGATGATAAGCATGATCACAGTGAATGGCGGTGTTCGCTCGAAGGGCCGAATGGCCTACTCCTGCACCTATTGTCTATTGTCTATTGAAACCGATCACATTGGTGTCATCAACGAGCTTAATGACTTGGTTTGAGCCTAGCAGGTCAGGCAGCTCTTCATTTATTTAAAGCTGGGCTTCACAGCCTGGGATCCACAATCCCCTGCTTAATGGTATTGGCCCAAGGCACAAAAAAGGTTGGAAACCCCTAATTTAGAGGAGCAGTGCAGAGCAGGCCCTACTGGCCCTTCAAGCCGCATCACCCCGGCACCCCCCCGATTCAACTCTAGCCTGATATAACCATGTAACCATATAACAATTACAGCACGGAAACAGGCCATCTCGGCCCTTCTAGCCCGTGCTGAACTCTTATTCTCACCTAGTCCCACCGACCTGCACTCAGCCCATAACCCTCCTTTCCTTTCCTGTCCATATAGCTGTCCAATTTAACTTTAAACGACAACATCGAACCTGCCTCAACCACTTCTGCTGGAAGCTTGTTCCACACAGCTACCACTCTCTGAGTAAAGAAGTTCCCCCCTCATGTTACCCCTAAACTTTTGCCCTTTAACTCTCAACTCATGTCCTCTTGTTTGAATCTCCCCCACTCGCAATGGAAAAAGCCTATCCACATCAACTCTATCAATCCCCCTCATAATTTTAAATACCTCTATCAAGTCCCCCCTCAACCTTCTACGCTCCAAAGAATAAAGACCCAACTTGTTCAACCTTTCTCTGTAACTTAGGAGATGAAACCCAGGCAACATTTTAGTAAATCTCCTCTGTACTCTCTTAATTTTATTGACATCTTTCCTATAATTCAGTGACCAGAACTGTACATAATTCTCCAAGTTTGGCCTCACCAATGCCTTATACAATTTCCACATTACATCCCAACTCCTATACTCAATGCTCTGATAATAAAGGCCAGCATACCAAAAGCTTTCTTCACCACCCTATCCACATGAGATTCCACCTTCAGGGAACTATGCACCTTCATTCCTAGATCCCTCTGTTCTACTGCATTCTTCAATGCCCTACCATTTACCATGTATGTCCTATTTTGATTAGTCCTACCAAAATGTAGCACTTCACATTTATCAGCATTAAACTCCATCTGCCATCTTTCAGCCCACTCTTCCAACTGGCCTAAATCTCTCTGCAAGCTTTGAAAACCTACTTCATTATCCACAACTCCACCTATCTTAGTATCACCTGCATACTTACTAATCCAATTTACCGCCCCATCATACATGATCATGGGGCATTTTACAATGGCCAGTTAACCGACTAACTTGTACGTCTTTGGACTGTGGGAGGAAACCAGAGCACCCGGAGAAAACCCCACACACTCCCTGGGGAGGGCGTACAGAGACCTTACGGAGGTCGCTGGGATTGAACTCTGAACTTTGACACCCTGAGCTGTAATGGTGTCGTGCTAATCGCTACGCCACAGTGAGGCCCTTGCTGGGAGTAAGGATCGGAACCAAGTTTATTATTGCTGACATACGTGGAGAAACTTGCTGTTTTGTGGCAGCCTCCACACCAGGGTGAGACACAGCCACTCTGATTGCTCTCCAGCACACACTCATAGAAATTTGTTAGCGTCGTTGATGACATACTGAATCTGAACAAGGTGGGGCTGCCGGCAAATGGTACGGGAGCCTGCTCCCATTGCTTTCTCAGTAACTGAGAGCCCAGGACGTGAATAATCCTGTTCACTGCATCTGTGTTTGTGTGTGCGGGGGGACACTCTGTCTGAGTGTGCGATCTGTCCCACACTCCTTGTGGTTTCCTTGCAGACAACAGTGAAGCAGTTGCTTACTTCAGTGGTCAAGTTATTAGGGAGTTAAAAATGAACCAGGAAAGCGCTGACCTGAAATGTTAACTCTCCACTCCAAAATGCACTTTTATGCTCTTTCTGGTAAAAATCATGTTTAATTTTCACTTAATTTTTGTTTCAGAACACGGAGCATTGGACAATACAGTTCAGGCCCTTCGGCCCTGTTGTCTGCTTAATGTTTTGGTGATATGTGAGTAATCTTGTTCACTTACATAATTCATTACAAGTTATATGTAAAACTACGTGAATTGCACACCACGTGACTAGTGTGCACCTTGCCTAAAGTCAAGGTGACATTAGACCTGCATTTTGGACTCCTGTGACTTCCTTTGCATAAGTTTAATATTTTGAAGATACAAACATAACCTTAGTGACAAGGTATTTGAAAAAATGAACTCGAGTCGGCTACCAGCCTGTTATAGTGCAGCGAGACGTTCACACTAAAAAACACACACACACAGCGAGTTAGAAAACACAGCCTAGCACGTGCAGAGGCGCTGTGCCTTTTTCAAAATAGGCCATAAACAGAAGAATTCACAGGTCCGTAAAGAGTGAGTACCAGCTGATAATAATCTTTCAAAAAAAAAGCAGAACTGGTTGTTTACATTGGAAAGATTGACGAATTTGATTTCACAACGGGTGATTGGCTAGTGCATACTGAGCAATTGAAACAGTATTTTGAAGCAAGTGAAATATTCAGTGAGAAGCTCTCACGTGATACGGGTGCGCTCTCTTAAAGTAAACACCGCGTTAGACTCACATTTCAGACTCCCGTGTCTTCCTTTGAATTAGATTTTTTTGGATTATGAAGACACGCAGTCCTCTTTTATTGTCATTTAGTAATGCATGCATTAAGAAATGATACATTATTTCCTCCGGTGTGATATCACAAAACACAGGACAGACCAAGACTGAAAAAACTGACAAAACCACATAATTATAACATATAGTTACAACAGTGCAACAATACCATAACTTGATGAAGAAGTCCGTGAGCACAGTAAAAGTTCAAAGTTTCTCAAATGTCCCACATCTCACGCAGACGGGAGAAGGAAGAAAAACTCTCCCTGCCATGCCCAACCACAGTCCGACTCTGAGTCATCCGAAAACTTCGAGCCTCCGATCAGCTCTCCGACTCCGAGTACTGAGCACCACCTCTGTCCAAACGATTTGATCTCCTTCTCAGTCGCCAAAAGCAGGCAAGGCCAGGGATTTTGAGGCCTACCCTCCGAAAGATTCCCGACCACACAGTAATGACAGCAGCGAACGGGCGTTTCAAAAATTTCTCCAGATGTTCCTCTGTGCTTTCACGTCCATTCTCCATCAAATCAGAATTGTCCACCGCCCCTATTTAACAGATACGATATCATTTTTCACCGGAGGGCTGCGCGTCGCCATCTTCTCCTCTTGCCTTTTAGATTAACGTTTTGAAGAACAGGCCCCTGACTTTGCACTGACCATTTGATCTCCTCCAAGGTCTGTCTATCCTTTCCCTCCCACAAGCCCTCCATTTTTCTTTCATCCACGTACCTATCTAAGAGTCTCTTCAATGTCCCTAATGTATCTGCCTCTACCACTACCCCTGGCAGCATGTTCCGCTCACCCACCATTCAGCGTAAAATACATACCTCTGACATCCCTCCCCGCAATACTTTCCTCCAATCACCTTAAAATTGTGCCCCGTCCTATTAGCCAGCTCCACCCTGGGCTAAAGTCACTGGCCGTCAACACCTCTTATCATCCTGGACACCAGTTTTATTTGTGAATGCTGCTTATTGGCTGCCCCGTGCCTGAGGTGCTGCAGAGAGTAAGGTTTTCTCTGCACCGGTCCACGTGTTCCTCTGCAAATGACAATGAAGTGGTCTTTAACATTTGGTGTCTGCAAGACCAGTGAACTGATGTGGGTTTTAGGAGAAGAAAAAGAGGAAGACGCACGTCAGCCCCATTGAGGGATCGGCAGTGGAAAGGGTGAGCAGTTTCAAGTTCTTGGGTGTCAACATCTCTGAACATCCATCCTGGGCCCGACATAGAGTCCTGCGCAAAACCCTTAGGGCAGGCACATAAGAGTTTGAGCCCCAGCCGAGGGAACGTGTTGTGTCCTTGAGCAAGGCAATTAATCACACATTGTTCTGCGACGACACCAGTGCCAAGCTGTATGGGTCCTAATGCCCTTCCCTTGGACAACATTGGTGTCGTGGAGAGGGGAGACTTGCAGCATGGTCTTCCATACAACCTTGCCCAGGCCTGCGCCCTGGAGAGTGAAGACTTTCCAGGCACAGATCCATGGTCTCGCAAGAGTAACGGATGCCTTTAAATATATATATATATATTGGGTGCCTAAGCCTTTTGCACCTTACTGTATTTGACAATGTCGAGTGGAGAACGAGTTTGTAAATCTGGAGGGGAGAAAGGATGTTGGGAATGGTGAGTTTGGAGCAACCTGCTGGGGCGTGGGACAGGTGGCAAATCTCACTCCGCTCTTTCAGAAGGAAAGAAGGCAAAAGAAAGGAAATTACAGGCCAGTTAGCCTAACCACAGTGGTTGGGAGAGTGTTGGAGTCCATTATTAAGGATGAGGTTTCGGGGTACTTGGAGACCAATGATAAAATAAGTCAAAGTCAGCATGGTTTCTGTGAAGGGAAATCTTGCCTGACAAATCGGTTACAGTTCTTTGAGGAAGTAACAAGCAGGGTGGACAAAGGAGAGGCAGTGGATGTTATTTACTTGGATTTTCAGAAGGCATTTGATAAGGTGTCACACATGAGGCCGCTTAACAAGATAAAATCCTATGGTGTTACAGGAAAGATACTGGCGTGGATAGTGGAATGGCTGACAGGCAGGAGGCAGCGAGTGGGAATAAACGGGGCCTTTTCTGGTTGGCTGCCAGTGACTACTGGTGTTCCTCAGGGGTCAGTATTGGGACCCCTGCTTTTCACATTGTTTGTCAATGATTTGGATAATGGAATTGATGTCTTTGTGGCAATGTTTGCGGATGATATGAAGATAGGTGGAGGGGTAGGTAGTGCTGAGGAAATGATGCATTTGCCGTAGGACTTTGACAAATTGGAAGGATGGGCAAAAAAGTGGCAGATGGAATACAGTGTTGGGAAATGAATGACAATGCATTTTGGTAAAAGTAATAATAGTGCAGACTATTATCTAAATGGGGAGAAGATTCAAACATCAGAGGTGCAGAGGGACTGAGGAGTTGTCGTGCAAGACTCCCAGAAGTTTAATTCACAGGTTGAGTCTGTGGTAAAGAAGGCAAATACAATGTTGGCATTTATTTCAAGGGGAACAGAATATAAAAGCGAGGAGATAATGCTGAGCCTTTATAAGACACTGGTCAGGCTGCGCTTAGGAGTACGGTCAACAGTTTTCTGCCCCATATCTCAGAAAGGATGTGTTGTCATTGGAGAGAGGTCAGAGGAAGTTTACAAGGATGATTCCGGGAATGAAGGGGTTAACATATTAGGAGCGTTTGGCAGCTTTGAGCCTGTACTCACTGGAATTCAGAAGGACGCGGGGGGATCTCTTTGAAACCTAATCGAACATTGAAAGGACTAGATAGGGTGGATGTGGAGAGGATGTATCCTCTAGTGGGGGTATCCAGAACTAGAGGGCACAGCCTCAAACTTACCTGTCTGTGGCTATATTTAAGGTGGAAGTTGATAGTTTCCTGATCAGTCAGGGCATCAAAGGATATGACAAGAAGGCATTTGTATAGTGTCGAGTGGGATCCTGGATTAGCCATGTTTGAATGGCAGAACAGACTTGATGGGCCAAATGGCCTAATTCTGCTCCTATGTCTTATGGTCTTATGGCAGAGATAGAGTGCCAGAGGCAATGGGTGGGGTGGCGCAGGTGCAGACACACCCAGCCCTGAGAGACCAGGCGAGCTAATTTAATCCTCAACAATTAGTTAATGATCGTTGCATAATTTCTCGCTATAGCTTCCCGCTCCCTCGCCTCTCCGTTCCCATTTTCCCAACCACGATTCTCCTCTCCCCGCACCCTTCTCACTTTCAGTCCATAATTAACACCCATATCAGAATCAGGTTTATCATCACTCACATATGTCATAAAATTTGTTTTTTTTTTGCGGTTACAGTACAGTGCAATACATGAAATTAATTCAGTGCAGTGCAGAAAGACACCCTAGCTGTATGTGTGTGTACATATATATATACACATACACACACACTAAAGACTTTTGCACAATACTGTAGTGTTAATATAATTTTGAAATCCATGTTAATATAACTATGAAACAGCCTGTAATTAATGATGTGTTAATGAATATAATCCATTAATTCTCTAAATAATAAATGTACTACAACTTCTACTTTGAAATTTTCAAGTTACAACACCATTCAAATTGTAACAATGAACACAGAATGGAAGTCGTTATCTCCCTAGCTATGTATATGTGCCTAGAACTTTTGTACTGAACTGTACTGATGCAATTACAAAGAAGGCATACCAGCAAGTCTAGTTTGTTTGGAGTTTGAGGAGATATGGTATGTCATCAAAGACTCTTGCAAATTTCCACTGATATATGGTGGAGACCATTCCGACTGGTTGCATCACTGTCTCTGATAAAGGATCCAATGTAACACAAAGTCATAGAGTACTACAGCACAGGAACTGGCCATTTGGCCCATCTAGCCCATGCTGAACCTATTCTGCCTTGTCCCATCCATCTGTGTACTTTTCCAAGCCAGAATATGAAGGGAAGGGAGGGGAAGAGGACAATCTGGTAGGTGATAGGTGAGACCAGGTGATGGGGAAGGTGGATGGGTGGGGTAGAGGCATGATCTGAGAACATGGAACATAGAACATAGAAATATACAGCACATAACATGCTCTTCGGCTCTCAATGTTGTTCCAACCATGTAACCTACTCGAGTTGGGAAGAGATCGGAGGAAGAGTAAAAGACTGAAGATGAAGGCATCCTAGCTCCTTACTTCATCCCCTTTCCCCCACCCACCCACTTTCCCCCTTACCTGGTCTCACCTACCAACTTGCGCCCCTACCCCACTCCCCACATTCTTATTCTGGCTTCTGCCCTCTTCCTTTCCAGTCCCAATGGAGGATCTCAGCCCGGAACGTTGGCTGTTAATTCCCCTCCATAGATGCTGCCTGACCTGCCGAGTTCCTCAGACATTTTACGTGTGATGCTCTGGATTTCCAGCAGAGTCCATTATGACTGTGTTGGTTGTGCTTCGTTGCGGAGGGAGAGTTAGGGTTGTGCAGGTTAGCTCAAAAATGTGGTGGTTGTAGGAAGGTTGCTGTTCCTGAACCTGGTGATGTAAGACTTCTGTAGCTCCTTCTTGATGGTAGAAGTGAGATGATAGCATGACCTGGAAGGCGAGGATCCTTCATGGTGGATGCTGCTGCCTTCCTGGCCAAACAATCAGACAACAAACTGCTGGAGGAACTCAGAGGGTCAGGCAGCGTAAGACCATAGGAGACAGGAGCAGAATTAGGCCATACAGCCCAACAAATCTTGATGGGCCAAATGGCCAAATTCTGCTTCAATATCTTATAAATCTACTCTATAATTCCATCATGGCTGATTTACTATCCTCTCAACCCCTTTCTCCCACCTTCTCCCCGTAACCTTTGACACCCTGACTAATCAAGAACCTATCAACCTCCGCTTTAGGTATACTGCACCAAGTGACTTGGCCTCCACAGCCACGTGTGGCAATGAATTCCTCAGATTCAGCCCCCTCTGGCTATTGGAGCATCCCGTCCACATCCACTCTATTCAGATCCCCGCAGCCATCTGTGGCCATGAGTTCCCATTGCCTCCACCGATGCTGCCTGGCTCACTGTGCTCCTGAAGCAGTTTGGCTTTTGCTTCAGATTCCAGCACCTGTGGTTCCTTCTGGCGCCAATCAGATGTCAGTTGGCACAGACCTGACGAAGGGTTCCGGCCCGAAACGTCGACTGATCGTTTCCACGGATACTGCCTGACCTGCTGAGTTCCTCCAGCGTGTTGTGAGATGTTGGCTGGGTGGTTTAATTCTGGCTTGGTAGAATGGTGTGAGCATAACAACTTGAGTTTCGATGTGGACAAGAGCGAAGAGATGATTATGGACTTCAGGAAACAGTGTCATTTGGATGAAGCAGACAGAAGCCCCATCTTCAACTGCAGCTCTGACAATATCGCATTGACAGTATTACAATAGTATGTGAACCCAGAATCATAATATTTATTCATTTATTTGGAGATAAAGCACGTAACAGACCCTTCCGGACCCCGAGCCGTGCCGCTAGCAACCCCACTGATTTAACCCTTGCCTAATCACGGGACAATTTACAATGAGGAATTAACCTACTAACTGGGAGGACGCCGACATGTTCCATGGGACGTGGAGGTGAACTCCGAAGTCCGGACTGCCCTGAGCTGTAATAGTGTCAAGCTAACTGCTACATTACCATGGCGGCTGCTGAGAGGTAACCGCGCTGTCAATTGTGCTCTGGCTGATAAATGCTACTCAGCTGACCTAATGCCTCCTCTAGCTGCTCCAACTCGGATTCTGACATGTTACATTACACTCAAGGGAGCGCCTCGGGCCATTTGACGATGTGAAGGGTGCCCGCAAGATCACGATATGGTAGCATAGCGGTTAGCTCTCCGCTTCGCTGTGCCAGCAACAGGGTTTAATTCCTACTCTGGTCCGTAAGGATTTCACACGTTCTCCCTGTGAGCGTGAGGTGCTCCAGTTTCCCTGCACAGTCCAAAGACGTACAGGTTGGTAGGTTATCTACTTTGGTGGCAAGAACGGGAAGGCAGATTATTATCCAAATGGAGTCAAGTTAGGAAAAGGGGAAGCACAACGAGATCTAGATGTTCTTGTACATCAGTCACTGAAAGCAAGCATGCAAGTACAGCAGGCAGTGAAGAAAGCTAATGGCATGCTGGCCTTCATAACAAGGGGAATTGAGTATAAGAGCAAAGAGGTCCTTCTGCAGCTGTACAGGGCCCTGGTGAGACCACACCTGGAGTACTGTGTGCAGTTTTGGTCTCCAAATTTGAGGAAGGACGTTCTTGCTATTGAGAGAGTGCAGCGTAGGTTCACAAGGTTAATTCCCGGGATGACGGGACTGTCATATGTCGAAAGATTGGAGCGGCTGGGCTTGTATACTCTGGAATTTAGAAGGTCGAGAGGGGATCTTATTGAAACATATAAGATTATTAAGGGATTGGACATGCTGGAGGCAGAAAGCATTTTCCCACTGATGGGTGAGTCCAGAACCAGAGGCCACTGTTTAAGAATTAGGGGTAGGCCATTTAGAATGTTGAGGAAAAACTTTTTCACCCAGAGAGTGGTGGATGTATGGAATGCTCTGCCCAGAAGGCTGTGGAGGCCAAGTCTCTGGATGTTTTCAAGAAAGAGATGGATAGAGCTCTTAAAGATAGCGGAATCAAAAGTTTATGGGGATAAGGCAGGAACTGGATACTGACTGTGGATGATCAGCCATGATCACAGTGAATGGCAGTGCTGGCTTGAAGGGCCAAATGGCCTACTCCTGTACCTATTGTCTATTGTCTGTTGTCTATATTGTCTAAACATAGGTACAATTGGGCAGTGTGGTCTCGTTGGTCCAGAAGGGCCTGCTTCTGTGCTGCATCTCGAGACTAAAATTAAAACAAGTGTCGCTGCCGAATAGAGACCCTTCTCGCTGCTTTGACTTTGATGATGTTGCCACCTAGTGGCTCGGATACATGATCAAATTCAGCCCGTTTAATCTGACAGCTCATTCTGAATCGTATCAAACTAATGCTTAACTAAAAAACTAATTATGTATTTAAATGAAATACAGAATAAATTAGAACACTACCAATGCTGTTAGAGCATAATTAAACTATGTATTATTTCCTAATGGTTATCGACAGAGGAATTCATCCAGTGTACGTGGCCGTGTTCTTTTGATTGACTGTAAATGAACAAATCAGCACAGACACCTAATGCAGATCTTCATATAATGCTTTTATGATTGCATCCTCTAAACCTTCATTTTCATTGTAACATTCAAAATGATTCTTGATACCTTCAAATTCTTTGTAGTTCCAAACTTGATGAAGTAAAATCATTTAATTTTCACTCTTGGCCATTTCTGGCTTGAAACTGCAGTGAGAATAGAAAGGTTTGAATTGTCTTACTGCTTACTTCTCACCAACTATCAGTGACAAAAATCACTGTCTTTTGAAAGCAAACACGCACAAATGACACTATTTAAAAACTATTCACTGTAAGCATGCTGGTAGTGTCTAACGGCTACACAAATTCATGCAACTAATGCTGGTTAGAAACTGTCCATCAACATTCTCTTGTCCCAATTAAGTGGCATAGTGTCCCAAATAAACAAGGTATTCTTCGGCTAAAAGAATTCCTCCTTATCTCTGTTCTAAAAGGTTGCCCCTCAATTTTGAGGCTGTGCCCTCTAGTTCTAGATACCCCCACCAGAGGAAACATTCAGTAGGTTTGAGACCCCCTGTGCATTCTTCTGAATTCCTGTGAGTACAGGCCCAAAGCTGCCAAATGCTCCTCAAATCTTAACCCCTTCACTCCCAGAACCATCCTCGTGAACCTCCTCTGAACGTTCTCCAACAACAACACAACCTTTCTGAGATACAGAGCCCAAAACTGTTGACAATACTCCTAAGTGCAGCCTGGCAAGTGTCTTATAAAGCCTCAGCATTATCTCCTTGCTTTTATATTCTATTCCCCTTGAAATAAATGCCAACATTGTATTTGCCTTCTTTACCACAGACTCAACCTGTAAACTAACCTTCTGGGTGTCTTGCACAAGGACTCCTAAGTCACTCTGCACCTCTGATGTTCGAACCTTCTCCCCATTGAGATAATAGACTACACTATTGCTCCTTTTACGAAATTACATGATCATACATTTCCCAACATTCCATCTGCCACTTTTTAGCCCATTCTTCCAATTTGCCTAAGTCCTGCTGCAATTGCATTGCTTCCTCAGCACTACCTATCCATCCACCTATCTTCGTATCATCATCAAACTTTGCCACAAAGGCATCAATTCCATTATCTAAGTCATTGACAAACAATGTGAAAAGCAGCAGTCCCAATACTGACCCCTGAGGAACACCAGCAGTCACTGGCAGCCAACTAGAAAAGGCCCCTTTTATTCTCACTCACTGCCTCCTGCCTGTCAGCCATTCCTCTATCCATGCCAGTATCTTTCCTGTAACACCATAGGATTTTATCTTGTTAAGCAGCCTCATGTGTGGCACCTTATCAAACACCTTCTGAAAATCCAATTAAATGACACCCACTGCCTTTCCTTTGTCCACCCTGCTTGCTACTTCCTCAAAGAACTCTAACAGATTTGTCAGGCAAGATTTTCCTTCACAGAAACCATGCTAACTTTGACTTACATTATCATTAGTCTCCAAATACCCGGAAACCTCATCCTCAATAATGGACTCCAACACTTTCCCAACCACTGAGGTTAGTGTAATTGGCCAATAATTTCCTTTCTTTTGCCTTCCTCCCTTCTTAAAGAGTGGAGTGATGTTTGCAATCTTCCAGTCCTCTGGAACCAAGCCAGAATCAAGTGATTCTCGACAGATCATCACCAGTGCATCCGTTATCTCTTCAGCAACCTCTCTCAGGACTCTGGGATGTAGTTCATCTGTTCCAGATGACTTATCCACCTGAAGACCTTTGGGTTTGCCAAGCACTGGCACACACTCCTGCTCCCTGACACTCACAGACCTCTGGCACACTGCCAGTGTCTTCCACAGTGAAAAATGAAGCAAAGAACCCAATAAGTTCATCTGCCATTTCTTTGTCCCGCATTACTACCTCACCAGCATCATTTTCCAGTCGTCCAATAATCAACTCTCAAACCTCCACCCCCCCGCCACTTTTCCTTTTGCATTAGTATGTTGGGCCTAGAATAGACCTTCAATGTTGTTGACACCCAGGAACTTGAAACTTCTCACCCTTCCACTGCTGATTCCTCAATGAAGACTTGTGTGTGTCCCCTCCGCTGCCCATCAATTATTAATTCCTTGGTCTTGCGGATATTGAATGTGAGGTTGTGCCAACCTTGAGAGCTGCACTTTCACAAACAGGAGAAAATCTGCAGATGCTGGAAATCCACAGCAACACACACAGCATGCTGAAGGAACTCAGCAGGTCAGGCAGCATCTATGGAAAAGCGTACAGTTGACATTTTGGGCCAAAGCCCTTAATTAGGGCACCATCTAAAACACACACTCGTCTTGGTAGGACCATCAGTGAGGAGGTTCAGGAGCCTCAAGACCCACACTTGGTTCCGAAACAATTTCTTCCCCCCACTATCAGATTTATAAACTCAAGAACATTTTTTTCTTTTTCTCGCACTATTTATCTATTTAATTATTGCTTATTGATTGTAATTTCATATTTGCACTGTTATGCTGCCACAAAACAACAAATTTCATGTCATCTGATTGGGTGTCCTTTGTATTTCACGATAACAGTGCGGGAGAGTTTTTAAAGTGGAAAAGCCGTGGCTCTGGGTGGGGCATTTCCACTCTCTCGACCTCGGAGGTCCGGGTCCAGTGGTACGAGTAGTCGTCACAACTGGGGTCTTCCTTGGTTGCAGTGGATGACCATGACTACTTCTGTACCTGGTTATGCCCTTCACGCTCCACGTAGCGTTGCTGAATCACCTTCCTGGCCGTTGGATCTCACCGTAGATCTCATCTGCCCAGTCCATCTGAGCTGACTTCTCATGCTAGGACTGGAATGTCCCCGCCTCACTGGGGTATGAGATCTGCCAGCTACCTTCGCCTGGTTTAGCCTGCCTGTCGAAGCGGTGTACCGGGGTGTGGCTGCAGACACAAGCAAACAGCTACTTGGAGCCACAGGTGAGAGGTGGGGATATGAGGTGAGTGAGCTGCCCCAGAATGGACATGACAAGTCCCTTCACCAGAGGTGATACCCCTCCCTAGACGCTCCAGGTAAGACAGTGTTATTAAACCTGAATCTGAATAACTTTATTGCTCCACAGACAAAATGCTGGAAGAACTCAGCAGGTCAGGCAGCATCTATGGAAAAGAGTAAACACTCAACATTTTGGGCCGAGACCCATCATCGGGACTTTTTTGCTCTCTTCATAGATGAAACATTTACTAATCTTTAATCATCAGGCTCCTGAACCAGCCTGGGTAATTTCATTCACCTTAACACGGAAATAATCACTGAAACCAACCTATAGAATCACTTTCAGCTCATGTTCTCTGGATCGATTTATTTACTTATTGTTTGATTTTTGTGCTTGTGTAATATATCTTTCTCTGCACATTGATTGCTTGTCAGCCCTGATGAAGGATCTTAGCCTGAAACATCAACTCTTTATTCTTCTCCATCGATGCTGCCTGGCCTGCTAAGCTCCTCCAGCATTTTGTGTGTGTTGCTCGGATTTCCAGCATCTGCAGAATTTAGATTAGATTAGATTAGATTCAACTTTATTGTCATTGTGCCGAGTACAGATAGAAAGCCAATGAAATGCGGTTAGCATCTGACCAGAAATGCAAAAAAAGTGTTATTTACAAAATAACTGCGAATAAAAAGTGCTACAGCACACAAATATAAAAGTACTGAGACAGTACAATATGGTGCAATACTGCTTATCGCTGTGATGTGAGGTTCAGCAGGGTCATAGTCTCAGGGAAGAAGCTCTTCCTGTGCCTGCTGGTGCAGGAGCAGAGGCTCCTGTAGCGCCTACAGATGGGAGGAGAGTAAAAAGTCCATGGTTAGGGTGAGATGCATCCTTGATAATGCTTTTCACCCTGCCCAGGCAGTGTTTATGGTAGATAGTCATAGTCATAGTCATATTTTATTGATCCCGGGGGAAATTGGTTCTCAATGGTGGGAAATTGGGTGCCGATAATCCGCTAGGCAGTTTTCACCACACGCTGGAGTGTTTTGCGGTCCAATATGGGACAATTGCCATACCACACTGAGATGCAATTGGTGAGTATGCTCTCAATGGTACAGCGGTAAAATTCCGTCAGAATCTCGGGACAGAGGTGAGCTTCCTTGATGTTCCACAGGAAATAAAGGCGCTGTTGCGCCCTTTTGGTCAGGATAGAGGAGTTCAGGGACCAGGTGAGATCCTCGGAAATGTGGACACCAAGGAATTTGAAGCTTGATACACACTCCACTACAGTTCCATTGATGTAGATGGGGTCATGAGTGTTGCTCCTGACATGCCTGAAGTCGGCAATGATCTCCTTGGTCTTCTGGGTGTTAAAGGCCAGGTTGTTATTGGCACACCACGCGGCCAGGTACTGGACCTCGTCCCTGTAGGCCGTCTCTTCATCCCCTCTGATCAGGCCAATGGCCGTGGTGTTGTCTACGAACTTGATTATGGAGTTAGAACCATGTACAGGAACGCAGTCATAGGTGAAAAGGGAGTACAGAAGAGGGCGCAGCACACAGCCTTCAGGCACGCCGGTGTTCAGGGTGAGAGTGGAGGAGGAGAGGTTGTCTAACTTAACTGATTGGGGTCTGTTAGTCAGAAGGTCCAAGGTCCAATGGCAGAAGGATGAGCTGATACCAAGCTGGCAAAGTTTGGTG
Source organism: Mobula birostris (assembly GCF_030028105.1). Classification (NCBI taxonomy): domain Eukaryota; kingdom Metazoa; phylum Chordata; class Chondrichthyes; order Myliobatiformes; family Myliobatidae; genus Mobula; species Mobula birostris. The sequence goes on along the minus strand of NC_092372.1, from coordinate 226,987,002 downwards.
ATCAGCTTGGAGGGGATCACAGTATTGAATGCCGAACTAAAGTCAATGAACAACATTCTGACGTAAGAGTTGGGGCTGTCCAGGTGGGTCAGATCAGAATGAAGTGCCATGGAGATGGCGTCCTCTGTTGACCTGTTGATGCGATAGGCAAATTGATGGGGGTCCTGCAGATACTGGAGATCTGAGCAACAGACACAAAATGCTGGAGGAACTCAGCAGGCCAGGCAGCATCTATGGAAAAGAGTACAGTTGCGTTTTGGGCCGAGACCCTTCACCAGAACTGGAGAAAAAAAGCTGAGGAGTAGATTTAAAAGGTGGGTGAAGGGGAGAGAGAAACATAAGATGATAGGTGAAACCAGGAGGGAGAGGGATGAAGTTAAGAGCTGGGAAGTTGATTATTGAAAGAGATACAGGGCTGGAGAAGGGTAAGTCCAATAGGAGAGAAAAGAAGGCCATTGAACAAAGATAAGGAGGGGAAGACCACCAGAGCGAGGAGATGGGCAGGTAACGAAATAAGGTGAGAGAGGGGAAAGGATATGAGGAATGATGAAATCCTTTCTGGTGAGGCAACACTTCACCTGCGAGTCTGTTGGGGTCATATACTGTGTCTGGTGCTCCCGGTGTGGCCTCCTGTACATCAATGAGAGCTGACGTACATTGGGAGACCATTTCGCCGAGCAGCTATGCTCCGTCTTTCAGAAGAAGCAGGCTCTCCTAGTGGCCACCCATTTTAATTCCACTTCCCATATGTCAATCCATGGCCTCCTCCACTGTCGTGATGAGGCCACACTCAGGTTGGAGAAGCAACACCTTGTATCTCGTCTGGGTAGCCTCCAACCTGGTGGCATGGACATCGATTTCCTAAACTTCCGTAATGCCCCCCACACCCCCTCCTTCACCATTCCCCATCCCCCTTCCCCTCTCTCACCTCATCTCCTTGCCTGCCCATTGCCTCCCTCTGGTGCTCCTTCACCCTTTTCTTTCTTCCATGGCCTTCTGTCCTCTTCAATTAGACTCCCCCTTCTCCAGCCCTGTATCGCTTTCACCAATCAACTTCCCAGCTCTTTGCTTCATCCCGCTCCCTCCCGGTTTCACCTGTCACCCGGTATTTCTGTCTCCCCTCCCCCAGCGTTTTAAACCTACTCCTCATCTTTTTTTTTCTCCAGTGCTGGTGAAGGGTTTCGGCCCGAAATGTCGACTGTTTACTCTTTTTCATAGATGCTGCCTGGCCTGCTGAGTTCCTCCAGCATTCTGTGTGTGTTACCTGCAGAATCTCTTGTGTTTATGCTTGTCAGCCTTTGTGTGTAGTTTTCCATTGATTCTGTTGTATTTTTTGTTCTGCTGTGAATGCCTGAATGAAAGTGAGTCTCAGGGTTGTGCACGGTGGCATATACATACTTCGAACTTTAGATGCTTCCTTGAGCCGATGAATGTCTGCTTCCTGTGTTCATGATTGTTCTTTCACTTCTCTCTGATGTCCATGTAATTATAGACGGTGGCATATTCCATAGTGCTAGTGTTCTCTATAAACCACAGTCTATATTTAATATGCTTCAAGGATCTATCCCCAGGATCGAAGTGTCTAATGTTGCAGAGCATGCAATTCAGATGAGAGGGAGTAACTTCAAAGGAGATAAGTTTTGTTTCAAACTTTAAACACACAGTGGTGGGTGCTTTGAATGCACTGCCGGGGTAGTGGAGGAAGCAAACAGGACAGGGGCATTTAACAGGCTCTTAGGTAGGCTCACCAGTGCATCAATAGAAGTTTATCGAAGTTATAGACGACAAGCCTCTACAGACACACAGTGCGGAGTATCCTGACCGGATACTTATTACTTATTCAGATTTAGCGTGGAACAGACCCTTCTGGTGCTTCGGGCTAACCACCACACTACCGTGCCACCCCGTTACGTCACAGCCTGGCATGAACACCAATACCCCAAATGGAAAAGCTGACAGAAAGCGGTGAATGCAGCCCGGTCCATCGCAGGCAAAACCCTCCCCACCAATGAGCCCATCTACTGGGAGAGCTGCCACAGGAAAGCAGCGTCCATCATCACCCCCACCCCCCCACACCATCCAGTACATGCTCTCTTCTCACTGCCGCCATCAAAAACGAGTTGCAGGAGCCTGAGGTTCCACACCTCCAAGTTCAGGAACAGTTCGTACTCTTCAACCATTAGACTCCTGAACCGACGTGGATGACTTCACTCACCACAAATCTGAACTTATTCCACAACCTACAGACGCACTTTCAAGTTCTCATGAGTATTTTTTTACTTCCTTTTTTGTATTTGCAGTTTGTCTTTTGCACATTGGTTGTTTGTCAGCCTTTGTGTGTAGTTTTTCATTGATTCTATTGTACTTCTCTGTTGGACTGTGAGTGCCTGCAAGAAAATTAATCTCAAGGTAGTTTATGATGACATATACAGTGCCTATAAAAAGGATTCAGCCCTTTGGAAGTTTACATTTTTTCATTTTTTATTGTTTTACAACAATGAATCACAGTGGATTTAATTTGGCTTTTTTGACACTGATCAACAGAAAAAAAAATCTTTTGTGTCAAAGTGAAAACAAGTTTCTACAAATTGGCCTAAATTTATTGCAATTATTAAACACAAAATAACTGATTGCATAATTACTCACCCTCTTCAAGTCAGTATTTAGTAGATGAGCCTTTGGCAGCAATTACAGCCTTGAGTCTGTGTGGATAGGTCTCTATCAGCTTTTCACATCTGGACACTATAATTTTTCCCCATTCTTCTTTACAAAACTGCTCAAGCTCCGTCAGATTGCATGGGGGTCGTGAGTGAACAACCCTTTTCATGTCCAGCCACAAATTCTCAATTGGATTGAGGTATGGACTCTGACTTGGCCACTCCAGGACATTAACTTTGTTGTTTTTAAGCCATTCCTATGTAGCTTTGGCTTTATGCTTGGGGCCATTGTCTTGCTGAAAAACAAATCTTCTCCCAAGTCACCGTTCTCTAACAGACTGCATCAGGATTTCCTTGTATTTTGGTGAGTTTATTTTACCCTCTACCTTCACAAGCCTTCCAGGACCTGCTGCAGTGAAGCATCCCCACAGCATGATGCAGCCACCACCGTGCTTCACGGTAGGGATGGTGTGTTTTTGATGATATGCAGTGTCAAACATAGTCTGTTGGCCAAAAAGCTCAATATTGGTTTCATGAGACCATAGAACCTTCTTCCAGCTGACTTCAGAGTCTCCCACATGCCTTCTGGTAATTTCTAGCCAAGGTTTCATGTGAGTTTTTTTCAACAGTGGCTTTCTCTTTGCCACTTTCCCATAAAGCTGTGACTGGTGAAGCACCCGGGCAACAGTTGTTGTATGTGCAGTCTCTCCCACCTCAGCCATTGAAGCTTGTAACTCCTCCAGAGTTGTCATAGGTCTCTTGGTGGCCTCCCTCACTAGTCCCCTTCTTGCATGCTCACTCAGTTTTTGAGGATGGCTTGCTCGAGGCAGATTTACAGCTGTGCCATATTCTTCCCATTTCTTGATGACTTAACTGTACTCCAAGGGATATTCAGTATCTTGGAAATTTTTTTGTATCCATCTCCTGACTTGTGCTTTCCAATTATGTTTTCATAGAGTTGCTTGGAGTGTTCTTTTGTTGTCATGGCGTAGTTTTTGCCAGGATACTGACTCACCAGCAGTTGGACCTTTCAGTTATAGGTGTATTTTTACTACAATCAATTGAAACACCTTGACTGCACATGGTGATCTCTATTTAACTAATTATGTGACTTCTAAAACCAATTGGCCACTCCAGTGATGATTTGTTGTGTCATATTGAGGGGGTGAATATTTTGTGTTTTATATTTGTAATTAATATAGATTACTTTGTAGAGATCTGTTTTCACCTTGACATGAAGGAGCCTTTTTCTGTTGAACAGTGTCAAAAAAAGCCAAATTAAATCCACTGTGATTCAATGTTGTAAAACAATAAAAACATGAGACCTTTCAAGGGGTGGCAAATACTTTTTATAGGCACTGTAGATACTTATATAATACATTTGCTTTGAATATGAATGTGTAGAGAAAGGGATGATATGGACACTGTGCAAGCAGAAGGGATTAATTTAGTAATGATGTGGACAACTCTGATTTGATGGAGACAGATGTGAAAGCACAAAGGAACATCTGGAGAAATTTCTGAAACGCCCGTTTGCTGCTGTGGTTACTACGCGGTCGTGAATCTTCCGGAGGGAAGGCCTCAAAATCCCCGGCTTTGCCTGCTGTTGGCGACTGAGTTTGAGGTCGAAACGCTGGGATAGAGATGGTGCTCGGTACTCGGTGTCGGAGAGCTGATCGGAGGCTTGAAGTTTTCGGACGACTCAGAGTCAGACTGTGGTCGGGCATGGCAGGGAGAGTTTTTCTTCCTTCTGCTGTCTGCGTGAGATGTGGGACATCTGAGAGACTTTGAACTTTTTACTGTGGTCATGGACTGTTCTTCATCAAGTTATGGTATTGTTGCACTGTTGTAACTATATGTAATAATTATGTGGTTTTGTTAGTTTTTTCAGTCTTGGTCTGTCCTGTGTTTTGTGATATCACACCGGAAGAAATATTGTATCATTTCTTAATGCATGCATTAGTAAATGACAATAAAAGAGGACTGCGTGTCTTCATAATCGATAATGACTAATACCTGTAACCTACCACACATGGAAATAAACAGAAGTTAACTTGACCTGACTCCAGGTGAATGGCCAACACCTTTACTCCAGGGAAGGAGAGTCCAAAACTGGGCAGCATTGGCTTAAATTTTATTTTATTTTACTTAACACAGTAACAGGGACCTTCTGGCCTAATGAGGCCACACCTCACAATTACACCCACATGACCAATTTACCTACTAAACTGTACATGTTCAAAGTTCAGAGTAAATTTATTATCAAAGTACATATATGTTGTAGTTTTCTGCAAAAAAAAACAAAGTGGGGCATTTTGTGTTTAACGAAACCCGTAACACATTTTATTAAATCCACACAACCAAAGCTCGTTCAAAATCCTAACGTAACAACGTCATCATCTCAGACCAGCCTCTTAAAAAAAATCCCCCAGCCCAAAGTGAATTATGTTCATCTCTCCCAATTAGTTATGCTACACAGCCCCCTGCCCACCAGAATTCACTAAACCCGGCATTGTGAGCCTGTCTGCTGGAGCCTCTGACCCCTCCACATGCTCAGGATTTTGTTGTGATGCCAGGGGCGTGGTAGTGGAATTCTCCAAATCCTGCTGGGCTTGGTGAGGTTTGGGAACCCGCCCAGCAGGCGAGTAAACTCGCATGCGGTGGGGCCAGCGCTTGACAGAGTCAATGTGGGGAACTTACTGGGGGAACAGGGATTCCAATTGATCCTAAGTCTTTGACGTCTGCAAGCTTGCAGTTCTTAAGATGAACTACCAGTCCTTGGGCACACAGGAAATTTGCTCCGAGCAGAGGTTTAGCCACTTTAGTCAGGACAGGGTCCCGTGTGCAATGTCACCCACCCGTCGGTCCTGTAAGTCTGGGTCTTGCTGCCACTGGCAGCCTCCGGTGAGGTTTCACCGCTCTGTACATTCTCATCAATAGGCGATGCCGATGGCACCTGTGTCACGCGAGAAACGTCGCCCTGAAAGGGTGTCCACAATGAAAAGTAGACAACCATGGCAGCTGGAACCCACAGAGTTCACAAACCTCTGGTGTCCTGATGCGTTGGCACCCTCGAGGCTGCAAGGTGGTCAGCGCTTCCTTAAAACTTCACTTTATATTTTATTGTCGCCGAACAATTGATACTAGAACGTACAATCATCACAGCGATATTTGATTCTGCGCTTCCTACTCCCTGGATTACAAATATTAAATATTAAAAATAGTAAAAATTAGTAAATATAAAAATTAAAATTATAAATCATAAATATAAAATAGAAAAATGGAAAGTAAGGTAATGCAAAAAAACTGAGAGGCAGGTCCTTGCCTTCATACTAAAACGAACATGGTTAAAACACAGACCCGACATCCTGTGTTTCTCAGCAGCAGGAGTTCTCGTGTTGGGGGCCTTGCTGACCAGGTCTTTTGAGGTAGAGGAAGGAGGTGGAATGATGTGTCACTTCCTGGCTGAGTGTAGACTATCAGCCATTTTAGCAAGCTCCCTGTAGTCCTTCACAAGTGCATCAGCGAGGGCTATGCAAACTTGATCAGGCACGAACAGTTCTTTAAAAGTAAAGCAAGGATGGTGATTTCCCAGGAGAGATGGCATGTGGTCCATTAACTCCTACGGCTTAGCATCACCGAGGGCCGGCAAGGAAAGCAACTGTTTGGTGCACTCAGACTCCCATAGACTGTCGAAGATAAGTTTTCAGCCATCAGTATTTACTCTGTTCAGGTGGATATTCAAGCAGACTCACCATTCTTGTCGCTGTGGAACGACTGAGCGATGCTGCCACGTTGTAGAATTTGGTGTTGTCAGCAGAGATTTCTCACACGACCAACTGGGCCTCGGCTTGTACGACACAAGCGATGGCATTTTGCTTCCAAAATTCCGGCAGTTTCAAAGTGACTTTGTTGGCCAACATGTTCAATAACTCTGGAATCATCCTATCACATCGGGCTCACCAGTGTAGGTTTATGTAAATAACACGAAGTGGAGTGAAGCGTTTTATGTTTAACGAGATCCGTAACTCATTTTAGTGAACTCCAAAACCTGCACAACCAAAGCGTGCTCAAAATCCTTTCAAAATGACCTCATCATGTCAGACCAGCCTCTGAAAATGAAACCCCAAATCAATGTTGGTGGTTGTAAATTATGTACATTTCTCCCAATTACATTACCCTACAATGTCACCATACACAGCTTTGAGTTAATTTTCTTGCAGGCATAGTCAATAAATCCATCATAGAATAATAACCGCAATACAATCAATGAAAACCCACACTAACTGGGTATTCAAACAGTGTGCATCTATGGAGTGTGGGAGGAAACCGCAGCACTTGGAGGAAACCCACATGGTCACAGGGAGAATGTTCGAACAGCGATGGAATTGAACTCGGGTTTCAGGCACTGTAATAGCATTCCACTAACTGCTACACTACTCAAAAAATGAGAGATTAATTTATGATTATGATTATGAGGACACGCAGTCTTCTTTTACTCTTATTTAGTAATGCATGCATTAAGAAATGATACAATGTTCCTCCAGTGTGATATCACAGAAACACAAGACAGGCCAAGACTGAAAAACTGACAAAAACCACATAATTATAACATATAGTTACAACAGTACAAAGCAATACTGTAATTTGATAGAGAACAGACCATGGGCATGGTAAAAAAAAAGTCTCAAAGTCTCTCAAAAGTCCCATCATCTCACGCAGACGGTAGAAGGAAGAAAAACTCTCTTCCTGCCATGAGCTTCCAGCGCCGCAAATTTGCTGATGCAGCACCCTGGAAGCATCCAACCACAGTCCGACTCCGAGTCTGTCCGAAAACTACGAGCCTCCGACCAGCCCTCCGACACCGAGCACCCGAGCACCGAGCACCATCTCTGCCAAGCACTTCGACCCCGGCCCTGGCCGCCAGTAACAGGCAAAGCCGAGGACTTGGGGCCTTTCCCTCCGGAGATTCTCAATTGCACAGTAGCAGCGACAGCGAACCGGGCATTTCAGAAGTTTCTCCAGATGTTCCTCCATGCTTCTCACACCTGTCTCCATCAAATCAGAATTGTGCACGGCACCCTACTTACAAATACCGATATCATTCACCGGAGAGGCCGTGCGCGCTGCGTTGCGCCGCCATCTTCTCCTCCATCCTTCTTAAAAGAGACCTACAGACATTTAAGGGAAAGAGATGCAATTGCACCTACTTGAAGCACTTTCAATGACTCCAAAAGACTGAAGTGGTGTAAATACTGAAAGGCTTTTATTCGCTGTACAATATGACCTCCACGGTGAGTTTCTGCCCCCGGACTGAGGGGGAGGGGCAAGGTGAACACCTTTATGCAGGAATCTGTGGGAAGAGCCACAGGGGCAGTCAGCAGAGGGGCGTGTCCAGACAGTTAACCCAGTTACAACATATATATGGTTTACCACACTACTAACCCGTATATCTTTGGTATGTGGGTTTCTGGCACTGTAATAGCGCTCCACTAACCACTACACTCTGAAGGTGATTCCAGGATTGAATAGCTTGTTGTATGAAGAGTGTTTGATGGCTCTAGGCCTGTACTCTCAGGAATTCGGAAGAATGAGGGGTAACCTCTTTGAAACCTATTGAACGTTGAAAGAGTGGATGTGGAGGGGAAGTTTCCATTGGTGGGAGAGTCTTAGACCAGAGGACACAGCCTCAGAATAGAGGGGTGTCCTTTAAGAATGGAGATGAGGAGGAATTTCTTTAACCAGAGGGTGGTGAATCTGTGGAATTCTTTGCCACAGGCAGCTGTGGAGGACAAGTCTTTATGCATATTTAAGGCAGAGGTCAATAGATACTTGATTAGTCAGGGCATGAAGGGATACGGGAGAAGACATGAGACTGGGGCTGAGAGGGAAAATGGATTAGCCCTGATGAAATGATGGAGCAGACTCAAAGGGCCAAATAGCCTAATTCTGCTCCTAGATTTTCTGCTCTTAAGGTCTAGGAGAGATTGAGTGGTAACTTTTTCTGATAGAGGGTGATGGGTGTGCGGAACAGGAAGCAGTAGAGGTGGGTACAGTTACGACACAAAAGCCACTTGGACATGTACATAGACAGGAAAATGGTTCTCAACCCAAAACGTGACTGTCCATTCCCCTGCACAAACGCTGCCTGGCCCACTGAGTTCTTCCTCCAGCTTTTAGAGTGTTGCTCATGAATAGGAAAGGGTTAGAGAGATGCAGGCCAAACGCGGGCAAGTTCTACCAGCACAGGTAAGCAACTTGTCAAGATCATTTCTCACCACTGCACTGGTTATTAATAGTGTGACATCACCTACTTTTTCAGTATGTCTGTCCTCCTTAAAAGTCAAATCTCCTGGAATAGTTAGATCCTAGTTCGGGTCACCCTACAGCCACATTTCTGTAATGACAGCAAAATCATGTCCTTTCCTTTCTACCTCTGCCATTAACTAATTTACCTTGGTGATCATTCAAACAGACATGCTTCATTCTGTCCTTTAAATATTTAAATATTTCTGGACTGCTATTTCCTTTGTTGCCTGACTTTGTTCGATTTCTTCAATTTCTACTTTGCTCCTTCCTGAAATCCTTTGAGGTTTCCACTCCTATGCTAAATAAGGTTGCAACTTCCCTTTTGCATCATAAAAATTTAACTTTGATCGTGCTGCAAGTTTTCCCACGGTCAGAATCAGAATGAGGTTTAGTATCACTGATATGTGTTATAAGCGCAAGAAATTCTGCAGGTGCTGGAAATCCAAAGCACCACACACAAAATGCTGCCGGAGCTCAGCAGGCCAAGCAGCATCTACGAAGAGGAATAAAGAGTTGATGTTTTGGGCCGAGGTCCTTCACCAGGATTAGATAGATAGATAGATAGATAGATAGATAGATAGATAGATAGATAGATATACTTTATTGATCCCGAGGGAAATTGGGTTTCATTACAGCCGCACCAACCAAGGATAGAGCATAAATATAGCAATACAAAAACCACAAACAATCAAACAACAAAATGCAAACTATGCCAGTTGGAAAATAAGTCCAGGACCAGCCTATTGGCTCAGGGTGTCTGATCTTCCACGGGAGGAGCTGCACATTCGATGGCCACAGGCAGGAACGACCTCCCGCACTGCCCAGTGTTGTATCTCAGTGGAATGTGGCCGAAGTCCACAGCAAAAAGTTCAATATCCGGTCTACAAACACGTTCCTCGATCGTAATATGACCCGGATTGCACCATCTGTTGTTAACCAGAACAGTAAGCACCCAACTCCTTTACGCTTACGGCTCTCAATGCACTTCCGGTCAGCCGGAATGGTCTGGAAGCCGTCCATGGAGAAGTTTTGATCGGATATGTCCTCGTGCAGCCCCGTTCCAGTGGAACACATAACACTGCACTCCCAAAATGAAAGGGGGAAAACACCAGAATGAAAGGGTGGGGAGGGGACGTAGGATAGCTGGAGGGTGCTAGGTGAAGTAGGAGGGGAAGGTAAAGGGCTGGAGAGGAAGGAATCTGATAGGAGAGGAGAGTGGACCACCGGAGAACAGGAAGGAGTAGGGGACCCGGGGGAGGTGATAGGCAGGTGAGAAGAGGTAAGAGGTCAGAGTGGGGAATAGAAGATGAGGGGAGGGGGAGGGAAAAATATTTTTACTGGAAGTTTGAGAAATCGATGTTCTCGCCATCAGGTTGGAGGCTACCCAGATGGAACGTAAGGTGTTGCTCCTCCACCCTGATGGATGCCTCCTCGTGGCACAAGAGTAGGCCATGGACCGAGTTGTCCGAACAGGAATGGGAATTAAAATGCTTGGCTGCCGGCAATTCTGCTTTTTGTGGATGGAGCGGAGGCGCTCGATGAAGATACACTATATGTTATCAATTTTTAGGAGCAGCAGCACAATCCAGGACAAACAATGACTATAAATGATGACGTGGGACCAAAGGCTCCTGTTGAAGGAGGTGCAGAGGCCTCAGGTCCCACACCATCAAATTATAGCCAGCCTGGATAACTTCACTCACCTCAACGCTGAACTGATTCCACAACCGATGGACTCATTTTCAAGGACTCTATAACTCATGTTCTCAGTATTATTTATTTATTTGTTTGTTTGTTTGTTTGTATTTACACAATTTGTCTTTTGCATGTTGGTTGTTTGTCAGTCATTCTGTGTAATTTTACATTGATTCTATTGTATTTATTTGTTCTACTGTGAATGCCCGCAAGAAAATGAATCTCAAGGTAGTACAGCGTGACATAGAAAGCACAGAATCAGGCCTTTTGGCCCTTCTTGGCTGTGCCGAACCATTTTCTGCCTAGTCCCACTGACTTACACATGGACCATATCCCTCCATACACCTCCCATCCATATATCTGTCCAATTTATTCTTAAAGGTTAAAAAAGAACCCGCATTTACCACTTCGTCTGGCAGCTCATTCCATACTCCCACCACTCTCTGTGTGAAGAAGCCCCCCCCCATGTTCCCTTTAAACTTTTCCCCCCTCACCCTTAACCCATGTCCTCTGGTTTTTTTTCTCCCCTTGCCTCAGTGGAAAAAGCCTGCTTGCATTCTCTCTATCCATACCCATCATAATTTTATATATCTCTATCAAATCTCCCCTCATTCTTCTACGCTCCAGGGAATAAAGTCCTAACGTATTCAACCTTTCTCTGTAACTGAGTTTCTCAAGCCCCGGCAACATCCTTGTAAACCTTCTCTGCACTCTTTCAACCTTATTTATATCCTTCTTGTAAGTTGGTGACCAAAACTGAACACAATACTTGAGAACAACAGGAATTCTGCAGATGCTGGAAATTCAAGCAACACACATCAAAGTTGCTGGTGAACGCAGCAGGCCAGGCAGCATCTCTAGGAAGAGGTACAGTCGACGTTTCAGGCCGAGACCCTTCGGCTCGGCCTGAAACGTCGACTGTACTTCTTCCTAGAGATGTTGCCTGGCCTGCTGCATTCACCAGCAACTTTGATGTACAATACTCGAGATTCAGCCTCACCAATGCCTTATACAGCCTCATCATGACATTCCAGCTCTTATACTCAATACTTTGATTAATAAAGGCCAATGTACCAAAAGCTCTCTTTACAACCCTATCTACATGTGACGCCACTTTTAGGGAATTTTGTATCTGTATTCCCAGATCCCTCTGTTCTACTGCACTTCTCAGTACCTTACCATTTACCCTGCATGTTCTACCTTGGTTTGTCCTTCCAACGTGCAATACCTCACACTTGTCTGTATTAAACTCCATTTGCCATTTTTCAGCCCATTTTTCCAGCTGGCCCAAGTCCCCCTGCAAGCTTTGAAAACCTTCCTCACTGTCCACTGCACCTCCAATCTTTGTATCATCAGCAAATTTGCTGGTCCACTTTACCACATAATTATCCAGATCGTCGATATAGATGACAAATAACAATGGACCCAGCACTGATCCCTGTGGCACACCACTAGTCACAGGCCTCCACTTAGAGAAGCAATTCTCTACCACCACTCTCTGGCTTCTTCCATCGAGCCAATGTCCAATCCAATTTACCACCTCTCCATGTATACCTAGCGACTAAATTTTCCTAACTAACCTCCCATGCGGGACCTTGTCAAAGGCCTTACTGAAGTCCATGTAGACAATATCCACTGCCTTCCCTTCATCCACTTTCCTGGTAACCTCCTCGGAAAACTCCAATAGATTGGTCAAACATGACCTACCACGCACAAAGCCATGTTGACTCTCCCTAATAAGTCCCTGTCTATCCAAATGCTTGTAGATTCTGTCTCTTAGTACTCCCTCCAATAACTTACCCACTATCGACGTCAAACTTAACAGCCTATAATTTCCCGGATTACTTTTTAATCCTTTTTTAAACAACGGAACAACATGAGCCACTCTCCAATCCTCCGGCACCTCACCTGTAGACAGCGACATTTTAAATATATCTGCCAGGGCCCCCGCAATTTCAACACTAGTCTCCTCCAAGGTCCGAGGGAACACCCTGTCAGGTCCTGGGGATTTATCCACTTTAATTTTCCTCAAGATAGCAAGCACCTCCTCCTTTTCAATTTGTACAGTTTCTATGATCGTATTTTGATAATAAATTTACTTTAAACTTGAGCTTTGAATTTTTGTAAGTTAGAAAAGTAAATAGCGCAAAAGGTGAATAATGAGGCAGTGTTCATGTGTCCGTGGACTGTTCAGAAATTTGATGGTGGGGGGGGAAAGCTGTTCCTGAATCATTGAGTGTGCATCTTCAGGCTCTCATACTTCCTCCCCGGTGGTAGTAATGTGAGAGGGCCTGTCCTTTATGGTGAGAGTCCTTAATAATGGTTGCTCCCTTCTTGAGCCTCCGCTCCTTAAAGAACTCCTTGATACAGTGGAGGGTTATGTCCACGAGTCTACAATTCTCTGTATTTCTTTCATTGGAGACTCTACTGTAAAGATGAAGTCACACTCAGGTTGGAGGAACAACACCTTATATTCCGTCTGGATAGCCTCCAACCGGATGGCATGAACATTGACTTCTCAAACTTCTGCTAATGCCCCACCTCCCCCTTGTACCCCATCTGTTATTTATTTATATGTATTCTTTTTTCCTCTCTCTCCTTTGTCTCCCTCTGTCCCTCTGACTATACCCCTTGCCCATCCTCTGGGTTTTCCCTCCTCCCCCTTTTCCTTCTCCCTAGGCCTCCTGTCCCATGATTCTCTCATATCCCTTTTGCCAATCACCTGTCCAGCTCTTGGCTCCATCCCTCCCCCTCCTGTCTTCTCCTATCATTTTGGATCTCCCCCTCCCCCTTCCACTTTCGAGTCTCTTACTAATTCTTCCTTCATTTAGTCCTGACGAAGGGTCTCGGCCTGAAACGTCGACCATACCTCTTCCTAGAGATGCTGCCTGGCCTGCTGCGTTCACCAGCAACTTTTATGTGTGTTGTTACGAATTGTAATGTTTTAGAAACAAACCAGCAGCAACAGAGTTCACACTGGAGTTTGGTTTTGACGTTAAACCCACTATCTTTATTAGTATCTACTTATAATTTAGCAACTTAACCAAGATAAACAAAAGTTAACAGTGTTCTGTGTATGTGTATAAATATAACTCCAAAAATATTGAGCTCGAGGGAACAAGGCTTAAAGTCTTGAGATGGTAAAGTATGAAAGTTCAGTTCATCCACAGAATAAATAGTAAGAGAGAGGTATTTGTAATCCAGGGTGAAACATAGAGAGAAAGCAATTACGTCGAATTCCACAGGTTCCATGATGGTAATTAATAAATATCAGTTGTCGAAGATCCTCTGTCGAGCCGTTCCAAATCCACGTACAAGTTACCACCAGAGTGATCTGTCACGGGGATGTTGTCTTCAAGGGGTTAACACATAACATACCCAGGCCAGGGTTAACTTCGAGTGGTCCCACAGGACATTCCTTAATCCACTCCTATGGATTATAAGAAGTGACAGCCACACATTTGATGTGCACTGGATCGATGATCAACCCACCCTTGTGGGTATAGCAGAGTTTCAAATCCCCAGCTTCGACAAGCTGGAGCTGCTACTCTTTTCCAGGTTTGCTCCTCTCTCTCTCTCTCTCTCTCTCTCTCTCTCTCTCCTGACTTCTGACTGTGACTGTCTGTGTCCTTGTTTTTAAAGGCAAACAAGCTGCGAGCCAGTCAGTGAACATCATAGTCCTGCCTCACTGAAGCGCTCTTTTAAAGTGACAGTCCACAGCAAACAAAACCTGCAGGTTCGTAACACTGTTCAAGAGGGGGCTGCAGTTCGTGGGAGTGACCTTCATTTTGCCACAGAGAACAAGCGAAAATCCGAAAGTCCCAACCACTAGCCACAGCCAGCACTTACATGACCCACACTGCATCAGAATCTGTGGCCCCTGAAGACCCACCAATGGACAGCCCTGAGGAGAACATTATACTCAACTCAAGTGACGCCATTCCCCCTAAGCTGTGTGGCTGTGCTGTAACTGCAATGCTCCCGTGCACAGCCTTTGCTGCTGCACAGCTGGAATTAATGTTTCAATAAAGTGCCACGCAGTTTCTAGGCATGTGAAAAAGTCCTGCTCAGAGCAATGGTTGGTCCGCGCAGCTGTAAAAATAAAAATTAGAGTTAACGTTGCCTAGATTGGAGAGCTTTAGTTATAATCTAGAGACCAGATACCCTTGGTTCTCGGAAGCAAAGGAAGCTGAGGGGTGAAATGATGGAAGTGTGTAAAGTTATGAGGGGCACATGTGCCTGTTTCTTGGTGTAGGGTGCATTCCTAAGGAGAGAGGAGGGTTTAAATTTGGACCTGAGGGGCAACATTGTCACACGACGAATAGTTGGTGTCTGAAATGAATGCCAGAAGCTGAAACAGTCATGACTTATGTCAGTGACAACCTGATTCTGAACAGTAACAATGTTTAAGGGGTGTTTGGACAGTTACTAGTCATAGTCACAGTCATACTTTATTGATCCCGGGGGAAATTGGTTTTCATTACAGTTGCTCCATAAATAATTAAATAGTAATAAAACCATAAATAATTAAATAGTAATATGTAAATTATGCCAGTAAATTATGAATTAAGTCCAGGACCAGCCTATTGGCTCAGGGTGTCTGACCCTCCAAGGGAGGAGTTGTGAAGTTTGATGGCCACAGGCAGGAATGACTTCCTATGACGCTCTGTGTTGCATCTCGGTGGAATGAGTCTCTGGCTGAATGTACTCCTGTGCCCACCCAGTACATTATGTAGTGGATGGGAGACATTGTCCAAGATGGCATGCAACTTAGACAGCATCCTCTTTTCAGACACCACCGTCAGAGAGTCCAGTTCCATCCCCACAACATCACTGGCCTTACGAATGAGTTTGTTGATTCTGTTGGTGTCTGCATTGAATAGTAGTCAAAGTTCCCTCTATTTTATTTTTACAGCTGTGCAGGTTAATTATTGCTCTGAGCAAGGCCATTTCTGTGGGTTATGTTCCATACATCCAAATATTGCACTTTTGTTCTGTATTCTTCTGTAGTTTACCTCAACGCACCGGGGAAAGATCGGGAGGCAAGACAAGCTTTTCATTGTACATGTGATAATAAATCAATTCCAAATTATCTCTGAAGAGTAATGCAAAATAACTGTTTATTTTCGATGTTCCCCTGAGATCTCCCCGGACTCATGTAAAGAAACGCTACATTTCCGAGAAACCCAGGGCGACACGCAACACAAAGGGGCGGTGCGACGGATAATGATTGACACCCATGTAAAGAAATCACCATAGAGAACGTCGAGGCTGTCCCAGACGTTTGGCGCGGATTGGTCAGAAGTAGACCAATCAGACGGCGGCAGAGGGGCGGAGCGGGTTGAAGCCGCTGACGGAGCCGGTAACGGGAGGTGAGAGATGGCGCCGCCGCTGCTGCTGCTGCTGAACTGGCGGCGGGGGTGCTCGGCGGATCGCTGACGCTCAGGCCAATACGGTAGGCACCATGAGCGGCCGCAGGAGCAGGCGGCCGAGTGTGAGCGGGCGGGAGGCGGTCGGTAACGGCCAGAGCGGAGCTCGGCGGGGCGGCGCAGGTAGGCGCTCCTGACGTCATTAGCGGCCCTCGGGCAATGGGGCACCTGGGCAAGGGGGCGGGAGGAGGGGAGAGGAACCGTGCGGGGAGAGGGAGAGGAGGAGGGGATGGGGGAGAGAGAGAGGAGGAGGGGATGGGGGGGAGGGAGAGGAGGAGGGGATGGGGGGAGGGAGAGGAGGAGGGGATGGGGGGGAGGGAGAGGAGGAGGGGATGGGGGGGAGGGAGAGGAGGAGGGGATGGGGGGGAGGGAGAGGAGGAGGGGATGGGGGGGAGGGAGAGGAGGAGGGGATGGGGGGGAGGGAGAGGAGGAGGGGATGGGGGGGAGGGAGAGGAGGAGGGGATGGGGGGGAGGGAGAGGAGGAGGGGATGGGGGGAGGGAGAGGAGGAGGGGATGGGGGGAGGGAGAGGAGGAGGGGATGGGGGGAGGGAGAGGAGGAGGGGATAGGGGGGAGGGAGAGGAGGAGGGGATGGGGGGAGGGAGAGGAGGAGGGGATGGGGGGAGGGAGAGGAGGAGGGGATGGGGGAGGGAGAGGAGGAGGGGATAGGGGGGAGGGAGAGGAGGAGGGGATAGGGGGGAGGGAGAGGAGGAGGGGATAGGGAGGGAGAGGAGGAGGGGATGGGGGAGAGGGAGAGGAGGAGGGGATGGGGGGAGAGGGAGAGGAGGAGGGGATGGGGGGAGAGGGAGAGGAGGAGGGGATGGGGGGAGAGGGAGAGGAGGAGGGGATGGGGGAGAGGGAGAGGAGGAGGGGATGGGGGGAGAGGGAGAGGAGGAGGGGATGGGGGGAGAGGGAGAGGAGGAGGGGATGGGGGGAGAGGTGGGAGGGGAGGGAGATGTTTGATTGTCATTTATCCTCGCCCTTATCTGAATTTGAATCTCTGTACCATTCCTGTCCCTGGTGGTCCAGTTCCTGCTGTAATCTTAAATAATCCTATTCACTCTCTGCTCTTATCATCAATTTCAATTGTTATTCTCAAATTGGGGTTGGTTTACAGAAAAATGTGTCTTTGCATCAATGATCAATACAGTCCCGAGGATGTGCTGGGGGCAGCCCGCAAGTGTCATCCATTTTTTTTCCCGTGCCAATGTAGCGTGCCCACAATTTACTAACCCTATGGTCTTTGAGAGTTGGGAGGAAACCAGATCACCCTCAGGAAACCCACGCAGTCCAAACTTGCAAGCCAGCAGAGTGAATTGAACCTGTATCGCTGGCCCAGTAAACTGTTATGCTAGCTGCTACACTGCTGTCTTCTTTAGCCCATCGCCCCTATTGGGATAGCAGCTAGCCAGAGTCCTATATCCTGGGCCAGTCTTTCAAGTTGTCCCCAGGTGTAGTCCGTCTTCGAAGATCCTTCCTCTTCCTGGGATGAGGTCCTGGTGCTTTTTTGCGTTTCTGTAGCTCTGGGGTTTTACGGGATAAGGTTGTGATTGCTAGCCCTGGTGCCCAACCTTTCTTTCGTAGCCGGGCTTGGGACCATCCCTGGCAGAGTTGCAATGTGGCTAACTATTGCCAGCCACATTGTAAATATAAGTGATGAACCCCAGAACACCCAGCACTGATCCCTGCCTGAAGGGTACCTCCACTCTGAAGAATAATCCTCCAGCACCATTATCTTTTGCATCACACCAAGGTTCAAAGTTCTTCTCTGTCAACCCTCACAAAAGTTTATAAAATCGAGGGATATGAATAAGGGATAGTCATAGTCTTTTAGCTAAGGATGGGGAGTCCAAAGTTTGAGGGCTCAGATACAAGGTAAGGGAGTTAACTTCTTTACACAAAGGAGGGCAAGTACCTGGAATGAGCTACCAGAGGAAGTGCTTAAAGTGGCTCCAGCTGCAACTTAGGCATTTGGATAGGTAGACAGAGGAAGGTTGTGGGCTGAACATGGGCATCTGGGATTCCAGTAGGGAGGTGCTGTGGTTGGCATGAACCAGTTGGGCCGACTGCTTCAATGCTGCACTCTATGACTCTACAAGGTCACAAGGTCTCACACGTCACCACAGGTGTGCTTTTCTCAAATTCTCTCCCTCTGTTCTTCACCTGACAGAAGTTGAATCGAAGAAGAAGAAGAAGCTGCTGGCTATTCACCAGGCTCTGAACGATGACCCAGTGGACGTGAGGACTCTGCGGCAGTGTGCAGTCAGTGAGGGTGGCCTACTGAGCGATGAGATCCGCAGGAAGGTCTGGCCAAAGCTGCTCAATGTGAATGTTTACGACCTCCCTCCAAAGCCAAGTAAGCTGGTGATTGGGACGCTCACTGAGTTGTGTTTTTTTTCTCAGTCTAGCATTCCCTGTATTAATTTTAAACACCAGTCCCATCACTATGAGGATTGGTATGTGTTCCTTCACCTTGCCCTTCCTGAAGTCCACAATCAGCTCTTTTGTCTTGCTGAAGTTGAGTGCCAGGTTGTTGCTGCGACACCAATCCACTCGTTGGAAGGGCAGTGTTTAGAGCAGGGGTTCCCAGCCTGGGTTTCACAGACCCCTTGGTTTATGGTTTTGGTCTGTGACATAAAAAGGTTGTGAACTGCTGGTTTAGAGGTATATGGGCCAAATGCAGGAAACCGGGACTAGCTGGGTGGGCACCATGGTTAGCGTGCACTGGTTGGGCCAAAGGGCCTGTATTGCTTTATGACTCAAGAAGTGGATAGGGAGTAAAGAAGACTCTTCATCCATTGAAGCATTGAGTTTAAAAGTTGGGAAGTTATATCTGAAATTTTAGTTAGGTCACATTTAGAGTATTGTGAGCTATTCTTTTTGCTTCATTGCAGGACGTATGTGGAGGCTTTGAAGAGAGACTATTACCTATAAGGGGAAGTTGGACAAATTTGAGTTTTTATTTTATTTTGAGACACAGCAAGTTAACAGACATTGGAGGCTAAGGGGAGACCTGATAGTGGTTTACAAAATTGAGAAACATAGATTGAACAGACAGTTTATCTTTTTCCTAGGCTAGAAATGTCAAATACTAGATGGCTTAGATTTAAGGCAAGGTGGATATTTTGTAGGACAAGATTTTTTTTTACTGAGGGAGCTGAACAAACTGCCGGGGAGGTGTGGAGGCAGACATGATGGTGGTATTCCAGAGGCATTTGGATCGGAACATGAACATGGAGGGATGTGTATCATGTGCAGGGAATAGGTTTAGTTTAATTTGCCATCCTGGTTGGCACAGACCTTGTGGGCCAAAGGGCCTGTTCCTGCACTCCACTCTTCTGTGAGAGGATAGAGGAAAGTTCCAGTGCGATTTCCAACGTTTGATGAAGAATCAAAACCAGGCTTATTTGCGGTGTTGTGCACTTTGTTGTCTTATGACAGCAGTACAGTGCAAAAGAGGAATAGTGAGCTAGTGTTCATGGGTTCATTGTCATTTCAGGAATCTGACAGAGGGGAAGAAGCTGGTCCTAAAACATTGACTGTGCGTATTCAGAATCCTGTACCTCCTCCTCGATTGTAGCAATGAGAGGAGGCCGTGTACTATGTGATAAGGGTCCCTAATGATGGAGGCCGCCTTCCTGAGGCACTACCTCTTGAGGATGTCCTCAGTGGTGGGGAGGCTGGTGTCCATGATGGAGCTGGCTGAGAACACAACGCTCTGCAACTTTGTCAAATCCCATGCATTGGAGTTTCATACCAGGTAGGTGGTGATGCAGCCAGTCAGAGTGCTCCCGTCAGTGCATCTGCAGGAATTTGCTTGACACAAAAAATCTCCTCAAACTCCAAATGAAATATAGCTACGGGCGCACCTTCTTCATGATTGTATTAATGTGTTGGGTGCAGGATAAATTCTCTGAGATGTTGATGTCCAGGAACTTGAAGCTGTTTACTCTTTCCACTGCTGACCCCTCCGTGAAATTGGGGTGTGTTCTGCTGACCTCCTCTTCCTGAAGTCCCTTGGATTTACTGACATTGAGTGCAAGGTTGTTGGTGTGAAACCACTCAACCAGGTGACCTATCAACTCCTTGTCACCATCTGAAATTTTACCAACAACAGTGGTTTCGTCGACAAGTTTATAGATGGCATTTGAGCTGTGCCTAATCACACAGTGCTGAGGGGAGAGCGAGTAGAGCAGTGGACAAATTCATGGCCGTTACTGTATGATGTGGATGATATTATCTGTATGGTGGGAAGTTGGGAAAGAGGATGGTGCAGCGAGTCCTGGATACCGTTGTGCAGTGTGCTGAGGAAAGTAAGTGTATGGGTGTAGCATGCAGTTTTGAAGGCCATAAAAAAAACCTCCAAGGGGACTACAACCTTGTTGTGGTTTGGAGGCTTGCGTAACTCAGTGACCCGGGGAGCTACGTTGGCAGGAGTCAGGGCTTTATACTTTGGCTCTTGGTAGGGGCACCCATGCCAAGCAGGTCAAAGAGTAGAGGCCAGACTAAGAGTGGTCCACCGGTCTTCCAGGTTTGGGGGTTCAGCTCAGAGCTAACAGCCCTAATGGGTAATTGTTACATAAATAGCAATGAAGAATCCTTCAACGTCTGTGTGACCAAGTACAGACAGAGATAGAGGACCTTCATTGCTGCCCTAAACGCCAGCGGTGTAGTGGGCAGTGGGTAAGTCATAACAAGGATTTGAGTATGGGATAAGGATGTGGTGTGAATGAAAGGGTTAATGTGTGAGGATCGTTTGATGGCTCTCTGCCTGTACTCATGTGATTTTAGAAGAATGACAGAGGATCTCATTAAAACACATTGAATATTGAAAGGTCTGGAAGAGTGGACGTGGAGAGGATATTTCCTATAGTGGGAGAGTGTAGGATCGGAGATGAGGAAAATCATCTTTAGCAAGAGTGGCTGTGTCGAGAATCATGAGAGTGTCTAGGACCAGAGGGCACAACCTCAGGATACAAGGATGTTCCTTTCGAACAGACATTAGGAGGAATAATTATTTTAGCCTGAAGGTGGTGAATCTGCAGAATTCATTGCCACAGATGGCTGTGGAGGCCTAGTCATTGAGTATATTTAAACTGAAGGTTGATAGGTTCTTGATTGGTCAGGGCGTTAAAGGTTATGGGGAGAAGGTGGGAGAATGGAGAGGGATAATAAATTAGCCATGATTGAATGACAGAGCAGACTCGATGGGCTGAGTGGCCTAATTCAGCTTCTATGTCTTTATGGTCTTATATCTAGCTGCATTTGTGCAGGGCTTTGGTGATGCCTTTCACTGTATGTTTTGGTATATGTGATAAATAAGTCTGAATCATAATTGGAGTAACTCTTTCAGAAACCAACAAGTTTCTGATAGGAGTGGACAGGTTATATATAGAAAAGATGTCCCTGATATTGGAGAGACAAGAACTAGGAGTCACCGCCTAAGCTCGGGAATGCCACATAGCACTGAGATGAGTGACTTCTCTCAGTGGTGAATCTGTGGAATTCTCTGCCACCAAAAACACATTAACGCTAATCACTAAATGTATTCGCAAAGGAGTTAGGTACTGTTCTGAGGCTCAAAAACTAAGGCAAGAAACAAGGGAAAATTTGGATGTTTGGCTTTGGTCACGTGGAAATTGGAAGAGGCTTAGATGACCTACTCTTGCGCTTTCTTTCTGCGGTTCTATAGGATGGGAGTTGGAAATGGGGGGAAATTCAGTTGTTGCAAAAGACCATGAGATATAGGAGCAGAATTAGGCTATTTAGCTCTTTGAGTATGATCTTCCATTTCATCATGGCTGATTTCTTCCCTGTAATCTTTGATTTTAACCAAGAACCTATCGACCTCCACTTTAAATATACTCAAAAGCTTTGTCTCCACAGCTGCCTGTGGCAATGAATTCCACGGATTCACCACCCTCTGGCTAAAGAAGGTTCATAGTTAATTTCGATTACAACTCCATTTACTTTCCCACAGCCTTCTCCATGAAAAGTCAATTGGAAAATGGAAAGAAATTCCAGACGCTGGGAATCTGAAATAAAAACAGAAGATGCTGGTCCTGCATCATCTGTGGAAAGAGAAACAAAAAGTGAATATGTCAGGTCCAGGATCCTTCGTCCGAACTTATGTGCGCTCCATTTTAAAACTTCCAACTCCTGACACGGGCAAATTTTTAAAAGCAAAAAAAAACGAATGAACAATTTCACAGCTTTGAGGTCCCGGAGCCTTCTAGAGCCTTTGTTCTTTGTAAGAATTTTTTACATCCTTCCCATGAGCATATGAGTTACCTCACACATTTCAAAGAGTACTGGGCAGGTTTAATTTGTCTGTGATTAGGCTAGAGTTAAACCGGGGTTACCAGTGTGTGCTGCTGACCTACTCACAAAAAGGGCGCTGCGGTCGCATGGTGATCAGAGCATTGCTGTTACGGCTTGAGGCAACGTATTCAATTCCCTTTGGTGTTCAGTTCTGGAGTCCTCTGAGAGGTTTGTGCGTTCCTCCTGTCTGTGTGTGTGTGTATGTATGTGTTTGTATGTGTTTCATTCCACATTCCAAAGACATGGAGGTTAATTGGTCATGGTAAATTGTCCTGTGATTAGTGTAGGTTTAAATCGGTGGGTAGCAGGGTGGCGTGACTTATTGAACTGGAAGGGTCTGTTCCATGCTGTATCTCTAAATAAGTAAACCGGTGGATCAGGCACCATTCTGAAGGCTGATGGATGGTTGATGTGTTTGGTCAAGACTCTGCGTCAGGGCCTCCATGATGGCAGTTTTGACTTGGTGACAAATATTGTATTCTGTTCTATTGTATTTCTTTGTTCTGTTGTGAATGCCTGAAAGAAAATGATTCACAATAAATTTACTTTGAACTTTAAAATATTGGGTGGGGGATGGAATTTGTAGAGTCCTAGAGCATGGAAACAGAAAGTAGGAAAGAGAGGTAAAAGTGTTGTGAGACAGGAGAATGGTTGGTGGGAACAGAGAGAAGTCTCTGGCCAAATTGGGAAAGGTTCCGGCATGTTGGAAGAGTGCAGGGAGCTGTAAGTACTCCTGTAGAATTGGGTTCAGGATCAAGTTCATGTTCATTGTTACCTGACTTTACATATACTGTATACAGCTAAACAAAACAATGTTCCTCTGTACCACAGAGCATCCATAAAACATATCCCACACAGCACATAGACAGAATCTTACCATACATAAGTTAAAATAAATTTGAAATGCTTTTAATGTGCAGCACAGGTAAACTGTACTGTAAACTGCTCGCTGTCCTAATGATGAGACCTCAGTAGTGACATTAGTCTCCCAGTCTGGCAGTCCTAATCCTGATGCTCCTGAACCTCCTTCCTGACGGTAGTGGGTCAGAGAGATTGTGGGATGGGTGGTAGGGATCCTCAACAATGCTTTGGGCCCTTCATCTGCAGTGCCCAGGTTTAATATCACTGGCATATGTTGTTAAATTTAATTTCATTTTTCTTAAGGCAAGGACATACGAGAAGGTCACAAAGACTACAGCCAGGTTGTCATGGATGTACAGCGGTCTCTTCGCAGGTTTCCAAACGGTGAGTATGTGAAGATTAACCCTGCACTACTTAAGTCAAGTCAAATTTATTGTCAATTAACTATATACATGATAGTAGTAGTAGTAGGCAGCCATCGATCACAGGGGATCGTGGGTTTGCACCTCTGGTGGACTGGGTCCTTTCCAGGGCGCAAGCCTGGGTGGGAAGATTTGAAGAACCAGCTGTTGCCCATGCAGCGGGTTCCCCCTCTCCACGTCACTGATGTAGTCCAAGGGAAGGGCAAGTGCTGATACAGGTTGGCACCAGTGTCATCACAGAGGTTGCTGGAGTGAAGTTGTAAACAACATCAAACTGCCTTTGGGACCCCGGCTCCAGATTTCTTCCTTGGGGTTTACTCCCAAAGCCTTTTCCATGAGTGGGTATGACAGTGGGGGTTTAAAATCAGAACTCCCTTCTCCAGTGTATAACCATATAATGTATATAGAAATGAGACAATGTTTTCTGAACCTGGGTGTGAAGCACAGTAGTACTCATAACACTCAATATTTTATGAAGGTAAGGATAAAATCTACAAATGAACCACACATACATAACAAAGTAAAATGCATTAATGTTAAATATTGTAAGGTATGGAACAGATTAACCAGTGACACTTTGTACATGATGTTCAGAAGCCTAATGGCCTGAGGAAAGAAACTGTTTCCTATCCTGACAGTTCTTGCTTTTATGCATTGTAGTCTCCTGCCTGATGGTAGAAAGTCAAAGAGGATGATGGATGGATGGGATCCTTAACAATACTAAAGGCCCTGTGTATTCCACACTGCTGATAAATGTCCTTGATGGATGGTAGGGAGGCACCTATGATCCTCTCAGCTGTTCTCACTGTCTTTTGTAGGGACTGCTGGTCCGGTGCTGGACTGTTCCCAGACCAGATGGAGATGCAACTTGTCAGGACGCTCTCAATGGTGCTCCTGCAAAACGCAGTTAAGATGGGAAGGGGGAGCCTTGCTTGCCTCAGTTGTCTCAGCTGCGGAGGCACTGCTGTGCCTTCTTGTTCAGGGAGGTGATATTAAGGGACCTGGTGAGGTCATCTGTGATGAGAACTCCTGGGATCTTGGTGCACTTAATTCTTTCTACAGAGGAAATGTAATCATGAAGGGGTTCGTTTGTCTGCAATTTCCTGAAGTTCACAATGATTTCCTTTGCCTTCTCCATGTCCAGGCTTGGGTTGTTCTTCTTGCACCAATCCACCAGCAGCTCTATATTCTGCCTCGTCATCGTTCTTGATAAAGATAACCGCTGCTGTGTCATCCACAAACTTGGTGACATGGTCTGGGCTGGATCCTGCAACGCAGTTGTGTGTCATCAGTGTGAGCAGCAGCAGGCTGAGCACACAGCCTTGGGGAGTGCCAGCACTCAGTGTAATGGGACTAGGGACGTTGTTGCCCACACAGACAGACTGTGTCTAGCTCATCTGATAGGTGCTGCTGAATTCCCTCTGTTCTCTGTTGCACTCACATGGAAAGTTCTCGATGATTCAGGAATCCCATTACCAGGAGTGAGTAATTCATCCCTCAGAGTATAATGAGCCACTGTAGCAGAGTCTGAGGTTGGCCATGAATACCAGAGTCTCACTAGTCCAACGAGGAATTCAGGGCAGACGTGTGGACGTGTAAGATCAGAAGGCACAGCCTCAGTTTTGAGGGACATCCCTTTAGAACAGGGATGAGGATTAATTTCTTCAGCCATAGGTTGGTGAATCTGTGGAATTTATTGCTGCAGTTGGCCAAGTCATTGGTTACATAGGTTCTTAATTAATAAAGGTGTCAAAGGTTACGGGGAAAAGGAAGGAGAATGGGGTTGAGAGGGGATATCGAATGGCAGACCAGACTCAATAAGCTGAATGGCCTGATTTTTCTCCTACGTCTTATGGTCTTGAAAGCCTTCTTACTTGGAGGTTTGGGATGTGGAATTGGCCACATGGGAAGTTAGGGAGTTATTCAGAAGGTTGAAAAGCAGGAGCTGGAGGTTACTTCCTGTACCACGTGCTAGTCAGAATTAAAAATAGGACGATAAGGCAGATGAATGCTTAGCTAAAGAGTTGGCGCAGTGGGTAAGGCTTTAGGATCATTGGAATTGGCGCTTGGACATTTGGACTAGAAGATGGGTTATAGCTCGAGATGCAAGAGTTTGCAGATGCTGATGTCTAGAGCAATAAAGGATGTCTTGGAGGAAATTGGTGTGTTGAGCAGCATCTGTGGGTAGACAGGAATTGCCAGCATTTTGGGTCGAAACCCTGTATTGGGACTGAGAGGGATAAGGTGGGGTAAGAAGGGGGACTGGTAGGTGATAGGTGGAATAGGATTGGGGAGTGGTTTGGGGGATCCAGGTGGAGGAGGGAGAGTGTTGAGAAAAGCTGGTAGATGATGGATGAAACGAGACTGGGGGAGTGGTGTGGGATGTGATGGGCAGGTGGAGGAGGAGGAAGTGTTGAGACAGGCTGGTAGGTGATAGGTGGAACTAGATTGGGGAGTGGTGTGAGGGATACAGGTGGAGGAGGGAGAGTGTTGAGACAGGCTAGTAGGTGATAGGTGATTGTCTTTGGACATTTTCCTTGTGATTGCAAGACCCTGTTGGACATTGGCAGTGTGGAAAACTGTAAGGCCAATTCACTGGTGTATTGGTGAGACTGGTGGCAGGGGAGCTGTGTGGCCTCGGTTGTGCTGCGGGCCAGGCCTCATTTGTACCTTGGGCTTGCTTGTTGGGGCCGCGAGGAAGGAGTTGCTGGAACTGGTTGTGTGTCACTGGGTTGGAGGCTTGCACTTCCTGTTGGCGCTGCTCTCCTGTGTTTGCTCAGTGGCAGACGAGCTGGATTGAATTCACCTGCAGCTGCACTGTGAGGCAAGGAACTGTTGTGGGCTATTCTTATAGAAGCAAGGCTCCAGGACAACATTCATGCACCATCAATTAACAGGCCATGACACTCAGGGACTAGGGCTATATTATTATTATTTAATGTATTTTTTGTAACTATTTTTTTCTGCTATCATAATTATATGTGCTGTGTGTGACTACACTATTTTGTTTGGCTGTATTCGTGTGTATGGTTGAATGACAACTCTGTCTGGATCCATGGATGTAAAGGGTGCAGAGTCTCCTCCGCCATTCAATCATGGCTGATCCATCCCCCCCCCGGCCTTCTCAGCCCTATTCCCCGGCCTGCTCCCTGTAACCTTTGATGCCATGTCCAATAAGAACCTATCAATCTCTGCCTTCAATCCACCCAATGACCTGGCCTCACAGCTGCCTGTGATAATAAATTCTACAAATTCACCAACCTCTGGCTAAAGAAATTTCTCCGCATCTCTGCTTTGTAAGAGCGCCCCTCTATCCTGAGCCTGTGCCCTCTTGTTCGTGACTCCACCAACCAGGGGAATCATCCTTTCCACATCTACTCTGTCTAGGTCTTTCAACATTTGAAAGGTTTCAATGAGATCGCCCCTTATCCTTCTAAATTCCAGCGAGTACAGACCTACAGCCATCAAACGTTCCTCATATGATAACCTTTTCATTCCTGGAATCATCCTTGTGAACCTCCTCTGAACCATCTCCAATGCCAGCACATCTTTTCTTAAATGAGGAGTCCAAAACTGTTTACACTAGTCAAGGTGAGGCCTCACCAGTGCCTTATAAAGCCTCAGCATCACATCACTGCTTTTGTATTCTAGACCTCCTGAAATGAATGCTGACATTGCATTTGCCTTCCTCACCACTGACTCTACCTGCAAGTTAACCTTTAGGGTGCTCTGCACAAGGACTCTCAAGTCCCATTGGATTTTCTCCCCATTTAGAAAATAGTCTGCACATTTATCTCTACTACCAAATTGCATGACCATACATTTTCCAACATTGTATTTCACTTGCCACTTTCTTGCCCATTCTCCTAATCTAATTTGTCACGTACCCTGTGACGGGTTAAAGATCCAGCAGAAATAGAAAACACTTTGGAGTTCAGTATTGCTATTAACTAATGATATTTATTAGTAACTACACAATACAGTAATATAAATGCAGATAAATCAAACAGGTTAGAAATGATTTTATATGGAATTATATGAAAACCAAGCTTCTTCAAGTCTAGGGGTAAATAGATAGTCTTACGATGATGAGTAAAGTTTAGTTCAGTTCGTGGTATTGAGTCGAGTAGTGATGAAGAGAGAGAGATGTTTGGTTCTTCAAGTGAGCTGACGTCGTCGATCTTCCCGTTGTCCTCCGAAATCCTTTAGAAGTCACCGACTGTGACCACAACAAAGGGGACTGTTCTGTGGTGGAATTATCAACCCAGGTGAGGGTTGGACACACAAATAACTCTCCACCGGTCACACCTTTTTCACACTGTGAGAGCCACTGATCGATCATCGAAAGCTCACCTTTTCTGTGGACACAACAAAGCTCATTCAGTGTCCAAAACCATGTGTCTGTAGGTCTAACAGCTGACCTTCTATTTATCTCACCGTGCTGAACACCAGCTGTCCATCAAGCAGCTCCTCCCTTCTCTCTCTGTAAGAACTTGGAAGCTACCAGTGTCCTTGTAGAAAGTATAAACAAACTGTGAGCAGTCTTCACCTCTCTTTCTCTCTCTCTCTTTTTAACAAGGTGTCTGGTGTTGAACCTCCCCCACTCCCCCCCCCCCCAAAAGCAGAGTTCATAAGGGTAATTCAGGACCTCGTCACAAAGTCCTTCTGTAGCCTACCTCCCCCTCCACCAATTTTTGTATCATCTACAAACGTAGCAGCAAAACCATTTATTCCATCATCAAAGTCATTGATATACAGCACAAAAAGAAACGGTCCCAACACAGAATGCTGTGGAACACCACTAGTCTCTGGCAGCCAACCAGAAAAGGATCCTTTTATTTCCACTTGCTGCCAAGCTCTAATCATGCTAGTAACTTTCCTGTAATACTATGGGCTCTTAACTTGGTAAGCAGCCTCTGTGTGGCATCGTGTCAAAAGTCCAAATATGCAACATTCACTGCATCCTTTTATCTATCCTACTGGTAATCTCCTCGAAGAATTCCAGCATGATCGTCAGGCAAGATCTTCCCTTAAGGAAATCATGCTGACTTTGTTTTATCTTGTCCTGTGTCACCAAGTACTCCATAACCTCATCCTTAACAATTGACTCCAACATCTTCCCAACCACCTAGGTCAGGCTAACTGGTCTATAATTTCCTTTCTGCTGCCTTCCTCTTGTCTTAAAGAGTAGAGTGACATTTTCAGTTTTCCAGTCCTCTGGCACCATGCCAGAGTCCAGTGATTTTTTTTGAAAGATCATTACAAATGTCTCCACAATCTCTACTGCTACGTCTTTCAGAACCTTAGGGTGCAGTTCTTCTGGTCTGGGTGACTTATATACCCTTAGGTCTTCCAGCTTTTTGAGCACCCTTTCTTTTAATAGTAACTAAACCTGCTTCTCTTCCCTTGCACCCTTCAACATCTGGTACACTGCTAGTGTCTTCCACAGTGAAGACTGATGCAAAATACTTATTTAGTTCATCTGCCATCTCCATTGTTAACAACCCTGTTGTTATTTCTCTGGTCTCATTTTCTAGTGGTCCTACACCCACTCTCATCTCTCTGTTATTTTTTACATACTTGAAAAAGCTTTTACTATCCACTTCAATATTGTTTGCTAGCTTGCTTTTGTATTTCATCTTTTCCATCCTAATGATTCTTTTAGTTGGTCTCTAAGTTTTTAAAAGCTTCCCAATCCTCTGTCTTCTTGCTAATTTTGCTTTTTTTGTGTGCCCTCTTTTGTTTTTACATTAGCTTTGACTTCCCTTGTCAGCCACGGTTGTACTATTTGCCATTTGACTATTTTTGGAATGCATCTATTTTTCCCAGAAACTCATGTCATTGCTGCTCTGCTAACATCCCTGCCAGCATCTCCTTCCAATTTACTTTGACCAACTCCTCTCTCATACCACTGTAATTTCCTTTACACCTCTGAAATACTGCTACATCAGACTTGACTTTCCCTTTATCGAACTTCAAGTTGAACTCGTATCATATTGTGATCATTGTCTGCTAAGGGTTCTTTTACCTTAAGCTCCCTAATCACCTTCTGGTTCATTACATAAACACCCAATTGGTACCAACATCTTCTGTATTTGAATCGATGCAATAGCATTTGATAATTTATAGTGGGACCAAACAGCAAATAATGTTTTTTCCTTTCATATACTCTGGTGCTTCTGTTTAGGACCTCATTGAAGCAGGGTGTTTATGTGAATGTGGTGTGTGTCTGTGCCTGTATGTCCTCTACTGCATTTTCATTTGTTAACTACTTGTTACCTTGTTACTCTCAGGGATGCGGGCTGATCAACGAGCAGTCCTACAAGAACAGCTGATTAATGTCATCCTGTATGTGTTGCAAAGAAACAAACAGCTTCACTATTACCAAGGCTACCACGATATCGTCGTGACCTTCCTTCTGGTGGTTGGGGAAAGGATGGCCATCGCACTCATGGAGATCCTGTCTTCTCATCATCTCAGGTGAACAGACATCCCTGTAGCTGCCACATGCATTTGCCATCACTGATCTCGGGCTCTGGACACTTGCTGATAGAACATAGAATGTGCCTAGCTATGTGATCGCTCTGTCCTCAGAATATGGAAAGTAGAATAGTACAGCATTGTACTGGCCCTTTGGCTGAATCGCTACATACAACATAGACCAGTACAGCTCAGGAACAGTCCTTTCAGCCCAAATGTTAAATATACATAGACCAGTACAGTACAGGGATAGAACTTTGGGCCCAATCGCTACATACAGCATAGACCAGTACAGTACAGGAACAGGCCTTTTGCCAGAAATGTTATTTACACATAGACCTGTACAGGAACAGACCTTTCGGCCCAAATGTTATATACAACATAGACCAGTACAGTAATAATGCCTTATTAAAATCTATGTAGACAACATCCACAACTTTTCCTTCATCATTCCCCCTCATTACCTTGTCAAAAAACTCAGTCAAGTTTGAAAGATACGACTTACTCCACGCAAAGCTCTGCTGGTTATTCCAAATGCTCTTAAATCCTATCCCTAAGGATGCTCCCAGTAACTTCCCTACCACTGACATGAGATTCTGCAGCCTATAGTTTCCAGGATTATCCTTGGCTCCCTTCTTGAATAATAGAACAAATATTCAAGTAGAAATACAAATACACATCTCCATGTTGGGTTTTACCTTTTAACCTACTCCAAGATCAATGTAATCCTTCCCCCCACATAAACTTCCATTTTTCTATCATTTATGTGCCTATCATGTCCCTAATGTATCTGCCACTTCGAGTACCTCTGGCAGTGCATTACACAGACACACACCATTCTATGTTTTTTAAAAAAAATACTACCTCTGACATCACTGCATTACTTTCCTCCAAACACCTTAAAATGATGCCTCCTCGTATTAGCCAGTTATCTAAGAAAAGATGTGTTGGCACAAGAGAGGATGCAGAGGAGGTTCATGAGAATAATTCTGGGAATGAAAGGAGGAACATTTGATGTCTCTGAGCCTGTACTTGCTGGAGTTTAGAAAATTGATAGAGTAGATATGGAGAGCATGTTTCCTATAGTGGGGGAGTTTAGGACCAGTGAGCACAGCCTCAGAATTGGGGGACGATCATTTAGAACTGAGATGAGGCCATTCGACCCATTGAGTCTGCTCTGCCATTCCATCATGGCTAATTTATTATCCCTCTCAATCCACTCTTTGCCTTCTGCCCATAACTTTTGACACCCTGACTAATCAAGAACCTATCAACCTCTGCTTTAAATATACCTAATGACTTGGCCTCTACAACCGTCTATGGCAATGAATTCCACAGATTTGCCGCCCAGTGGTTAAAGATTTTTTTTCTTATTCCTGTTCTAAGTGGACTTCCCTCAATTCTGAGGCTGTGCCCTCTGATCCTCAACTCCTCCACTATAGGGAATATCATCCAGACCTTTCAATATTGAATAGGTTTCAATGAGAACACCCCTCAATCTTCTAAATTCCCAATGAGTACAGGCCCAGGGCAATTAAATGCTCCTCATATGATAACTCTTTATTCCTGGGATTGTTCTTGTGAACCTCCTGGACTCTTTCCAATGCTAGTACATCTTTTCTTAGGGTCCAAAGCTGCTCACAATACTCCACACGTGGTCTGACCAATGCCTTATAAAGCCTCAGCATTACATTCTTGCTCTTGTATTTAGTCCTCTCTTAATGAATGCTAATACTGAGTCAACCTGCAAGTTAACCTTTAGGGAATCCTGCACAAGGACTCCCAAGTCCCTCTGCACCTCTGATTTAGGAATTTTCTCCTTGTTTTAAAAAAAATAGTCTACACTTTTATTCTTGCTGCCAAAGTGCATGATCATGCACTTACCTATGTTATATTCCATCTGCCTCTTCTTTGCCCATTCCCCCCCAATCCTTCTGCAGACTTGTGACTCCCAAGAGTTGTGGCACTCGGATGCTTTGTTTGGCTTGGTTAGGAATGGAATAGATATGAAACAGGATTGGTCCTAGACTGACCTCTGCCATTCTAGTCTGATTCCCATTTAGTAATGTAGCTGGATAAGATTCAGGTGGACTCCTGGTGGC
Organism: Mobula birostris; assembly: GCF_030028105.1. Taxonomy (NCBI): domain Eukaryota; kingdom Metazoa; phylum Chordata; class Chondrichthyes; order Myliobatiformes; family Myliobatidae; genus Mobula; species Mobula birostris. The sequence continues at coordinate 226,954,728 of NC_092372.1, read as the reverse complement.
TGAAAGTTGAGGCTGGAGGCTTGGAATAAAAGTATCTGTGACGTACTGGAATACACAGACACACGAACCCACAATCTGATAACTACTTCACTCTGAGTGTGGGTTGCCTGTGGAGGTGGTAGATGAAGGTTTGAATGCAACATTTAAGAGAAATTTGTGTAGATACTTGGATGGGAGGTGTATTGAGGGCTATGGTCCTGGAGCTGGTTGATGGGAATAGGCAGAAAACCAGCCCAGTGTAGTCTAAATGGGATGAAGAGTCTATGAAAAAAGTTTGTCACTATCCGTCAGGGTTGTCTGTTGTATCTGGTCCTCCTGGTGAGGTCTCCTCTAAATCAATGAGACCTGACGTAGATTGTGTGACCACTTCATTGAGTACCTTTGCTCTACTTACCACAAAAGGTGGGCTTTGCCGGTGGCCACTCATTGTAATTCTACTTCTCACTTCCAATCCAGCATCTCTGTCCATGGCCTCCTCTACTGCCACGATAAGGCCATTGTCAGGTTGGAGGAGCCTCCTCTTCCATCTGGCTAGCCTCACCCTTGCAGCATGAACATCAATTTCTCTAACTTCTGTAATTTCTCCCACCACGCCCTTTTCTTTCCATTCTCCATTCTGGTTCCTCTTACCCCTTCTTTTCTCCTCACCTGTCTGACACCTCCCTCTGGTGCTCTTCCTCCTTCCCTTTTTTCCATGATCCACTCTCTTCTCCTATCAGATTTCTGTTCCTTCAGCCCTTTAACTCTTCCACTTATCTTCTAACTTAATTCTTCCCTACCCACCCAACTCCCCCCTTAGCTGGTTTTACCTGTCAGCTACCAACTTCCTCTCTTTCCCACCCCCCTCCAACCTTCTTATGTTGGATTCTTCCCCCTTCCTTTCCAGTCCCGCTGAAGGTTTCGGCCCAAAACGTTGATTGTTTATTCCTCTCCATAGATGCTGCTTGACCTGCTGAGTTCCTCCAGTATTTTCTGTTGGCTACTATATATCGTACCTGTTTACCAGCAGTGCTGTTAGGGAGGAAGTTCCAGTGATGGTGAAGGAACAGCAATGGATTCCTAAGTCAGAATGGTATATGGCTTGCAGGGAAACTTCCAGGGACTGGTTTTCCCCATATCTCTGCTAGCCTTGTCCCTCCAGTTGGTAGATGTTGGTGGGTTTGGTGAGCGCTGTCAAAGGGGCCTTGCTGAGGTTGCCAGAGTACCTCCTACAGATGGTCATCGCTCTCTTTCAAGTGTTTATTCTCTTCCTTTTTTAAGCATTGCATTTAAATCTGCCTGGGGTCTTGCCTCTTGCTGGTGTTGTGGTGGCGATGAAGACTCTGCAGTGACTTGTGGAGCTTCTCCACTGACCAGGCAGCTAGTACATAGATTTATTGACACCGAGTATGACTTGGCCACTGCTGAGTCTCGTTCCTCACCCCAAATAAACCTCTTTCCTTGCCTCACTCGGTAATGCTACACAGATATTGTAGCAGTTGATGCAACACCTCATAGCACCAGTGACCTGGGTCCAATTCCCATTGCTGTCTGTAAGGAGTTTGTACGTTTTTTCCATGACCGTGGGGGAGGTAAGCAGAACACCTCAGGGCGTTGGAGTTCAGAGTTCAATTCTGGCATCCTCAGTAAGGAGTTTGCATGTTCTCCCCATGCGCACGTTGGTTTTCTTCAAGTGCTCCAAAGACGGACCGCTTAGTAGATCATTTGGTCATAGTCCCAGAGAAGATCGGCGCAGAAACAGGCCCTTTGGCCCATCTAGTGTATGCCAAAAGCATTTAAACTACCTACTCCTAATGACCTGCACCGAGATCATAGCCATCCAAATCCCTACTATCCATGTACTTATCCAAACTTCTCTTAAGCTTTGAAATTGAGCTCGCATGCACCACTTGTGCTGGCAGCTCATTCCACACTCTCTTGACCCTCTGAGTGAAGAAGTTTCCCCTCGTGTTCCCCTTAAGCCTCCCACCTTTCACCCTTAAAAGCCATGACCTCTGGTGGTAGTCCCACTCAACTGGTCATTGTAAATTGTGCCATGATTAGGTTGGGGTTTAATTGGTAGTTGCTGGGTGGCATGACTCGAAGGGCCGATTCCACGCTGTGTCGCTGAATAAAATGGAAAATGTCAGTCACTGTGACGGATGCACTGGAGGGTACAGGGACAAACGTGATGTCAAGTGAGGTTGAACAATAACTCTTTGTGCTTTTCAGGGATTTCATGGATCCCACAATGGACAGCACTAAACATATCTTAAATTATCTAATGCCAATTCTGGAGCAGGTAAAGCCAGATCTCCACAACTTCATGCAGAGGTAAGCCTGGAATTGTATCTTTCACCTATCACCTGCCAGCTTGTACTCCATTCCTCTCCTTCCCCTCCTTCCCCCACCTTCTTATTCTGGCTTCTGCTCCCTTTTCCAGACTGCAGTTTATTCCCCTCCATAGATGATGCCTGACCTGCTGAGTTCCTCCAGCATTTTGTGTGTGTTTCTCAAGACGTTAGACAAACTTGTTTACTCTGGAGAGTGGGAAGCTGAGGGGAGACCTGACAGAAGATTATATAATTAGGAGCAGCGTTGATGGGTAGACAGTTTTAATGTCCTGGTTAAGATTTCTACTGCTAATGCTGTGGGGTACTTCATTTAGTAGTTTTCTGTCAAAACAGCTTATCATGCTGGTAGAATGTTTTGGTTTCAGCTAAAGATGAGGGACTGTGATGTTGTGACAGCCATGCAGGATGGTGGAATTGGCAGAAGGTTCCAGAGAGCTGAGCAGAGAGATTTGTGGTAGACACTGGTGAGGTTTGTGATCTTTTGGCGGGAGCTGTGGAGTGCAACACAAGGGAACATACTGTCCCCATTGCATGGAGTGCTTTGTGCAGATGAATGGCTCCAGGGGGGAAGGGCCAGTACTCCTGAGAGAGAGTCAGTTTGTTCAAGTTGGAATTTAAGGGAAGTTCAGAATGTGTGTGCTTCCGTGCAGACCGTGGGTCCAGCGCGCGAGTAAAGGACAACTTCAGTATGAGCTCCAACAGTCTTGTGCACATCGGACTGGTTTAACTGTGATAGGCCCTTTCATTTTCTTTTTCTTTTCTTATTGACTGATGAGCTGAAATTTGTAAATACATTTCCTTTATAATTTTATGTGATGCACAGTCTATTATTTCTGGCTAATGGACAATTCAGTATGGAAGCATTTAAAATACATTTGCTCAAATCAAGATTTTTTAAATCTGAACAGCGCAATGTTCCTATTTGGATGAACCCAAATCATACAGACCCTAGACATATATTGTTTTGAAGCCTTCTCACTGCAGGGTCTTGTGGCTGTTAGTGGAGCTAGCTGGTAAGCCAAGTTTGTATACGAGCTCGGGGAGAAGGTTACGCACTCAGGGTAGAAGTGTTAAATATAGTTCAGCATGTGGTTAAGGTGTGAGAGGGAAATATTAAAGGAGATTTATGAGGCAAGTGTTTTTTTTTACACAGAGTAGTGGGTGTCTAGAACAAGCTGCCAGGGATATTGTGGAAGCAGATACAATAGTGAACACGAGATCCTGCCGATGCTGGAAATCCAGAGCAACGCACACAGACAGAATGCTGGAGGAACTTGGCAGGTCAGGCAGCATCCATGGAGGGGAATAAACAGTCGACGTTTCAGCCTGAGATCCAGCATTTGTGATAGATAAATTTAGGTAGTTGTTTATTTAGGTGTGATAGGCATTTAGTTAGGTGTGGTGGAGTGGAGATACATCTCTACCAAGGAGGTGGAAGGCGCTCCTTCACTCTGCTAGCCTACAGGTCACCCTTGGACAAGGTGTAGCACCTGCTTAGCCCTTCCCCCGATCAGCGTCATGGGATCGGGGGGGTGGAAGAAGGCAATGACAAACCACTTCTATAGAAAAATTTGCCAAGGACAATCGATCGCCCACATCATATGACACGGCACATGATGATGCTGTTGGTACATGAATATACAGGGAATAGAGGGATATGGACCACGTGCAGGCAGAAGGTTTTAGTTTAATTTTGCATTGTATTCAGCACAGACATTGAGCCAAAGGGTCTGTTCTTGTGCTGTGCTGTTCTACAATGGGATTCTGGTTTAACATCTTATCTGAGAGACATCTCCTTGGATAGTGAAGCTCCTCCTCAGCGCTGTGGTGGAGCCTCAGCCTGGGAGTGCCACGTTAATGTAGCGGTTAGCGTGATGCTGTTACAGCTGGGGCATCAGAGTTCAACCCTGACGCCATCTGTAAGAAGTTTGTACATCCTTCCCATGAGCGTGTGGGTTTACTCCACCGCTCCAGTTTCCTCCCTCGGTCCAAAGACATACTGTTTAGTAGGTTAATTGGTCGTTGTAAATTACCGTGTTTAGGCTAGGGTTAATTAAATGGGCTGGCTGGTGGTGTAGTGGCATCAGCGCCGGACTTCGGAGCAAAGGCTCCTGAGTTCGAATCCAGGCGGCTCCCTTACACGCTTTCCATCCGTGCTGGGTTGAGCGTCGAGCTAGCAACTCGGCTTCGTAAAAATAAGAAAGCCTGCTAAAAAAAAACGCCGTCATGACAGCGTCCTGATGACTCCACTGGGAATTAAGGGCTTTCTTCTTCTTAAATCGATGGGTTGCTGGGTGCTGTGACTGTTGGGCCAGAAGGGTCCGATCCCCCGTATCTGTAAATAAATAAACGATGTGCCAAGATCTCTGAGATGTGCTGTTCATCAGGAGAGGTGCTGTGTGTGGGTACAGAGGGACTCACAGTGACTACTGTCAGAATCAGGTTTATTATCACTGATATATTTGTGAAATTTGTTTTGCAGCAGCTGTACAGTGCCATATATAAAATATACGATAAATTACAATAAGAAATAATTATTAAAAGATAAGTAACAAGTGCAAGAAGATAGCAAAGGATAGTGAGGTAGTGTATGTGGGTTCGTTGTCCATTCAGAAATCTGATGGTGAAGGGGAAGAAGCTGTTCCAAAAATCCTGAGTGTGGGTCTCAGGTTCCTGTACCTTTTCCCTGATGTTAGCAATGAGAAGGGGGAATATCCTGGGTTGAGGGGGTCCTTAAGGATTGATGCTGCCTTTTTGAGGCATCGCTGTTTGAAAGTGTCCTTGATGCTGTGGAGGCTAGTGTCCATGATGGAACTGGCTGAGTTACAACTTTACAGCTTATCCCAATCCTGTGCAGTGGCCCCTCCATACCAGACGGTGATGCAATCAGTTGGAATGCTCTCCATGGTACATCTATAGAAATATGTGAGAATCTTTGGTGACCGACATACCAAATCTTCTCTAACTCCTAATGAAATGGAGCTGCTGATGTGCTGCCTTCATGATTTATCAATACATTGGGCCCAGGATAGATCTTCAGAGATGTTGGACTCCCAGGAACTTGAATCTGCTCACCCTTTCCATTGTTGACCCTTTGATGAGGACTGGTGTATGTTTGCTTGACATCTTTTCCTGAATTACACAATCAATTCCTTACCGTTGTTGTGTGTGATGTTGTTGTGACACCACTCAACCGGCTGATCTGTCTCACTCCTGTCTGCCTCCTCATCACTATCTGAGTTCCTGCCGACAATAGTTCATGTCATCGGCGAATCGATGGATGGCGTTTGTGCTTTACGTAGCCACACTGATGTGGGTGTAGAAAGAGTAGAGCAGCAGGCTAAGCACGTATTCTTCAGGTGCATCTGCCATGATATTAGTACATGGCTCATCTGTGGAGAGTGTTAGGAGCACCAAGTTTCAGGAGTGCACATACAGTAATGGAGGATCTCATTGGTCCCTCAACATTACCTCAAGAAAACATCAGAAATAGGAGCAGGAGTCAGCCATCTGGCCCGTCGAGCCTGCTCCGCCATTCTATAAGATCATGGCTGATCTGGCCATGGACTCATCTCCACCTACCTCCCTTTTCCCCATAACCCATAATTCACCTACTATGCAAAAATCTATCCAACCTTGTCTTAGGTATATTTACTGGGGTAACCTCCACTGCTTCATTGGGCAGAGAATTCCACAGATTCACCACCCTCTGGGAAAAGCAGTTCCTCCTCATCTCCATCCTAAATCTACTCCCCCAAATCTTGAGACTATGTTCCCATATAGTCTGTGTTCCCAGTCTACACTAGCCAAATCCTCCCTCATCCCATTGTAGGCATAATACACTGATTTTAGATCAAACTATTGTATCCTCCATTTGTATGAGAAACTCAGTCATACTGTGATCACTCTTTCCAAGAGGATCCCTAACTACAAGATCTCTAATTTTACCTGTCTCATTGCACAGGACCAGATCTAAGGTAGCACGTTCCCTTGTAGGTTCAGTAACATGCTGTTCAAGAAAGCCATCATGAATGCATTCCTGTGAAGTCCTCCTCAAGACCGCCTTGACCAACTTGATTCACCCAATCTAAATGCAAGTTGTCCCCCATGATAACTGCTGTTCCATTTTTACATGCCTTATATTTCTGTTTATTGCCTGTGTCACTGTAATGTCATTATTCAGTGACCGATAGACAACTCCCACCAGTGATTTTTTTTTTTTTCCCCTTTACTATTCCTAATCTTTACCCCGATGGATTCAACATTCTGCTCCTTGGATCTTATTTTCTCTCACTATCACCCTGGTCTTATCTTTAATTAAGAGCGCTACCCTACCTTCCTTACCTTTCAGCCTATCCTTCCATATTACCTGATATCCTTGGATATTTAATTCCCAATCTTCTCCACCCTGTAACTACATATCTGTAATGGCCACTTAATCATACCCCTTTGCAATGATTTATGCCACAAGTTCACTGACCTTGTTTTGAACACAACGGGCATTCAGATAAAGTGATCTTACACTCATTGTGCTTTTTAAAATCTTGTAATCTTTTTCTCGTTTGCACTTGACTTTTCTTTACTCCACTCTTACTTTTCTCTTTTTTCTTTTGCTTTATCTTTATCCACACATTTCTTTTTACTTTATCCATACTTCTCCAATCTATTGAACCCACCCTCCTACTATTTAGTTTCAAGCCCTATCCACAGCCCTAGTTATGCAATTCGCTGGGATCCAGGTCCCATCAGGGTTCAGGTGGAGCCCGTCCCATTGGTACAGCTCCCTCTTTCCCCAATACTGGTGCCAGTTTCCCAAGAATTCAAACCCAATTCTCCCACACCAATCCTTGAGCCTCACTTCTAACACTCTGATTTTCTTGACCTTGTGCCAATTTGCACATGGCTCAGGTAGAAATCCAGAGATTACTAATTTTTTGGTTCTGCTTTTTAATTAGTCCCTAGCTGCTCAAATTCCCTTAGCAGAATCCCTTTCCTCATTCTACCTATGTCGTTGGTACCCACATGGACCATGACAACTGGATCTTTCTCCTCCCACTGCAAATTCCTCTGCAGGTCAGATAAGATGTCCTGAACCTGGGCACCAAGCAGGCGACACAGCCTTTGAGACACTCTATCCTCGCGACAGAGAACTCTGTATATTCCCCTGACTATATTATCTGCAGTTGCCACTACATTTTCCTTCTCTAACGCCCCCCCCAACCCCCCCGGAATGGCTTCCTGAACTGTGGTGCCACAGTTAGGTTGCTCATACTTTCTGCAGTCCCCATTCTCATCCACATTGGGAGCAGGAATCTCAGACCTGTTGGACAAGCTCAAGGGCTGAGGCTCCTCCAGCACTGTCTCTTGGATCCCACTACTCGCCTCACTTGCAGTCACACCCAATTGTCCTTGACCACAGACCGTATTTAAGGCAACTAATCTAATGGGTGTGACTGCCTCCTGAAACAAGAATCCAGGTAACTCTCCCCCTCCCTGATGTGCTGCGGTGTTTGAAGCTCAGATTCCAGGTCATCAACACTGACCCTGAGTTCCTCAAGCAGCCAGCACTTGCTGCAGATGTGGTCACCAGGAACCACAATGGGGTCCACCAGCTCCCACAGCATGTAGCTACAGCACATCTCCTGATCCTGCATCATCCTGCACCCTTTATTTCATTAGCTGTAATTTAGTGACTTGTTGTTTAACCACTACAAAAGCCTTACCTGCTACTTACCTGTGCCTCCTCACCAAAGGCTCAAGTTCCCACTCCTACACTGGTCCACTCACACAATGGCCGCTCCGCTTTGACCCTGTTTTACTTTTATTTGCTCCTGCTAATGAATTGCGAATTGATTATTCCACCGCTAATGTGCTAAGCCCCGCGAAATGCTCCTTTGTTAAACTCTTCTCCCTGACTTGTGCGAAGCTCTCTCTGCGAATCGATTGGTCTGCCACTAATTTGCCGAGCCCCCTGAAATGCTCTTTTTTTAAAATTCTTCTCCCCAACCTGTGTGAAGTTCTATCTCTGTGAATCGATTAGTCCATCACTAATGCACCAAGCTGTTAATGAATGAATTAATTAATAGGCTACATATTTAAAATAATTACAATTGAATACTTAGCCAATGAGAAAGTTGACAAACCGTTAGTTTAGCTGCTATACCACTTTCTGCCAGTAACTGTGAAAAATACGTGAATTTGTTAGAAAGTACAAATCTTACAAAAAGTATTATTTTAAAAAACAGTGGTTTCCATATGTGTGTATGGTTGAATGACAATAAACTAAACTTGAAATTGAAGTGTTAAGCTGTTGCAGTCTCTACTTGAGAATAGTTTGGCCTGCTGGTGTTTGTTCTCCAGGGTGATTAGTAAACAGAAATATGAGAGACAGATGTGAAATGAAAGGAATTATTTAATTAATCCAGAATCTGCTCCAAATATCTAACTCACTGTTGGCCTCTGGTGTGAAAATCTGATACTGCATCATGTAGGACATGCTTTAGGGTCCGAGAGCAATACAGCACCCTCCCCTGTTTTTGGACTATATATTGGGGAAAAGACTTGCTGTCTACCCTATCCATGCCCCTCATTTTTGTTTTAACACTCTTAACATGTTGTCCATCATGCTTCATAAGTGGCAAAATGGGGCAACAAAGAGTTCAACAGTCATGAGGTAATGCTGCAGCTCTATAAAACCCTGGTCAGACCCTACTTGGAATATTGTGTTCATTTCTGGTTGCCTCATTGTAAGAAGGATGTTTGAAGCTTTAGAGGGGTTTGCAGAGTAGATTTACCAGGATGCTACCTAGGTTGGAGAACATGTCTTAAGAGGATAGGTCGAGCGAGCTGGGGCTCTTCTCTTTGGAGAAAAGGAGGATGTGACATAACTTCATAGACTGGTACAGCTTGATAACCTCTGTACCTCCTTCTGCACAGGAAGACCACAGTCAGTGTAGATTGGAAATAATGCCTCCTCCTCGCTGACAATCAACACTGGCATACCTTAAGGATGCTTGCTTAGCCCACTGCTCTATTGTCTCTAGACCCATGACTGTGGCAGAATGTCGGGTGGTGATGAGGAGGAATCCAGCACTGAGATGGACAGCAGGTTGAGTGGAGTCGCAGCAACAAACTTGCACTCAACGTTAGTAAGACTCAGGAGTTGATTGTGGACTTCAGGAAGGGGAAGTTGAGGGAACACATGCCAGTTCTTATCAGGGGATCAGCATTGGAATGGGTGAACGGTTTCAAATTCCTGGGTGTCAACATGTCTCAGGATCTATCCTGGGCCCAAAATATTAATATAATTACAACAAAGGGAAGACAGGAGCCATATTTCATTAGGAGTTTGATGAAATTTGGTGTGTCACCAACGACACTCTCAAATTTCTGCAGGTATACTGTGGAGAGTATTCGTAAGTAGGGGCTGCTGCCTAGGATTAAAATGAGCTGCAGATAGTTGTAAACTCGGCCAGCTCCATCATGAGCACTAGCCCCCCCAACATCGGGGACACCTTTTCAAAAGGGGGCATCCAGCATTAGGGACCCCCATCACCCAGGACGTGCCCTCTTCTCATTGCTACCAGCAACGAGTAGGTACCGGAGCCTGAAGACAAACACTAAACATTTCAGGAACAGCTTCTTCTCTGCCATCTGATTTCTGAATTGACAATGATTACATGAACGCATTTTTTCTCCCCCTTTTTGCACAATGCATTTAATTTAATTTTTAAATTATGCCTATTGTAATTTATAGTATTTTTTAAACTGTGTACTGCAATGTACTGCTGTCATAAGACATCAAGTTTCACAACATAGGCAAGTGATCTAAAACCTGGTTCTAATTCTGAGGTGTACAACTTGATAAGAGGCATAAATAGCCAGAAACTTCTCCACTCACCTGTCAAGTAGAAGGTATGAAAGCCTGAAAGCACTTCTGTTAGAAGGCTATGAAATAATTCCCTACTTACAATAAGATAGACTATTGACCTTACAATCTAGCTGTGATTTTTCACTTTATTGTCTGCTTGCTCCACTTTCTCTGTAACTGCAACACTTTAGAACAGAGAACAGTATAGCACAGTACAGGCCCTTCTGTCCATGATGTTGTGCCAAGGTCAATCTAACACTTCCCTCCACGTAGCCCTCCATTTTTCTTTCATCCATGTGTCTGTCTAAGACTTTCTAAAATGTCCCCAATGTGTCTGCCTCTGCCACCACCCCAGTAGCAAATAAACACCACTCTCTGTGTTTATATTTAAAAAAAAAACAACAAACCTACCTCTGACGTGTGTCTGGGTCTCCATCCACAAGAGCTGAAATGTTGGGAGGGAGAGGAAGCTTGTGATTTATGGCTCTTTTTACCCCATCTTAATCCTGAATTTTTATGTATTTTTTGTGTGACTATTTCCTTGCTACCCTCTATGTACTATGTTGTACTGTGTATGTTTTGCGCCTTAGCCCTGGAGAAACTTTACTTTGTTTGGTTGTGTTTATGTTTGTGTTGAACAGTAATAAAACTGAACACACTGAACTTAAACTTGAACTTGAAATATTTTGAGCTTATTTCAAGTTCTCCTCAGATGCAGTTTCAAAGTGTCTCCCCACCATTCCGCCCCTCTCGCCTGCCCCCTTCTCCTCTCCTCCTCCTCCTCCTCCTGTCCTATCCCGCCCCCTTCTCTTCCCCTCTCCCTCGCTCGCCCCTGTCTTCCCCCCACAACCTCCCGTCTTACCCTGCCCGCCCTCACTTTCAACCTAGAACAGGCTGTGAGGTTTGGCCCTAGGTTTTGAGACGTCAGGTCTCCATCCTGTGGACAATCCGACCCAGGGACTTCAACATTGGGTTCATTAGCTGTAACAGATGTGAAAGCTCTGTGTATGTTGTTTCTCACTTTCTGTGGCTGAAGCTGTCTTGGGTCTCCTCATTCAGGGCCGAAGTTGGCACCATCTTTGCCCTGAGCTGGCTGATTACCTGGTATGGTCATGTTCTCTCCGAGTTCCGTCACACCGTCAGGCTCTACGACTTCTTCCTGGCAAGTCACCCACTGATGCCTGTCTACCTTGCGGCAGCGGTAGGTAGTGTTGTATCCTCACACTGTTGCTGAGCACCCAAGTGCACTGTTGCATTCCTGCATCAATGATGAGCAGCCATGCATCACCATTTGCTTGCACCCATGTGTAGACTTGCATCCTTGCACCGTTTTTCTCAGCACCCGCATTGGCATTGCTACCCTGTACAATTTTGTGAGCATAGTACGCAGTGATGCATCCCTGCACCGTTTACTTGTACTCATGCATAGTGTTACATCCTTGTATCGTTTTCTGAGTGCACCCACATGTGGGGTTGTAACCCTGCGCCATTTGGTGAGCATGGACTGCAGTGTTAATGTGAACGAAGTGTTGTGCGAAGCACATTTGTGAGACTGATTTTTATTTCAGATTGTGCTGTACAGGGAGCAGGAAGTTCTCAAGTGTGAATGTGAGATGGCGAGCGTCCATCAGCTTCTGTCCAAGATACCTCACGACCTTCCTTACGAGAAGCTGACCATCAAAGCCGAGGAGCTGTATTGCCACTACCCACCCGCAGAGCTCGCCAAACAGGCTGCACTCCAGTTTCACAAAAGGCAAGGCTTTCCCTTTCACCAGTATCCTTGGGTGTCTCCAGTGCTACGGCAAGGCCAGCTAAATATCCGCGCTTGGAATAAGCAGAAAACATTAGGGCGACTCAGCAGGGTAACAGTGCTTGCTTATGGCAGGATTATTGATGAACTGAGGCTTTACAAGTCCTTAGTCAGACCACACTTGAAATGGTGTGACCAGTTTTGGGCCTATTATCTGAGAAAGGATGTGCATTCATTGGAGAGAGGCCAGAGGAGGTTGACAAGAATGATCCTGTGATTGTAAGGGTCAATGTATGAGGTTTGTTTGATGGCTCTGGGCCTGTACTCGCTGGAGTTTAAAGAATGTGGGGGAGGGGGAATCTCATTGAAACCTGTCAAATGTTGAAAGGCCTAGACGGAGTGGGTGCGTAGCGGACGTTTCCTATAGTAGGGGGGGTCTGGGACCAGAGGGCACCGCCTCAGAACAGAAGAATGTCCCTTTAGAACAGAGATGAGGAATTTCTTTAGCCAGAGGCAGATGAATCTGTGGAATTCATTGCCACAGAAGGCTGTGCAGTGGAGGCAAACAAGGTGCAAGGTTAAAATGAGGTAGGCTATTGGTTTATTATTTCATGTACCAAGATACAGTGAGAAACTTGTCTTCTGTGCTATTCATACTGATCAGATCATTACACAGTGTGCTGAGGTACAACAAGGGAAAACAACAGATTGCAGAATGAAGTGTTACAATTGCAGAGGACGTGCTGTGCAAGTAGAAACGTCTCTTTCCGTAGATGCTGCCTGGCCTGCTGAGTTCCTTCAGCATTTTGTGTGTGTGTGTTGCTCATGTTTCCAGCATCTGCAGATTTTCCACTGTTTGTGAGGGGAGAAGAGAGAATGTCTGGGATGAGTGGGGTCTGTGATTACAAACAAGAGAAAATATGCAGATGCTGGAAGTACGAGCCAGACACATAAAATGCTGGAGGAACTCAGCAGGCCAGGCAATGTCTAGGAACGAGTACAGTTGACGTTTCTGGCGGAAACCCTTCGGCAGGACTGTGATTATGCTGGCTGCTGCACTGAGGCAGCAGTAAGTTTAGACTGAGTCCATGAAGGGGAGGCTGATTCCCGTGATGCACTGAACTGTGTTCACATCTCTCTGCAGTTTCCTGTGGTCAAAGTTCAAAATAAATTTATTAACACAGTACACGTATGTCACCATATATATTGCTGGGATTGGTTTTCTTGCGTGTGTAGTCAGTAAATCCGAGAAACACAATAGAGTTAATAAAAGATTGCAGCCAACAGGATGGACACACAACCAATGTGCAAAAGACAACAAACTGCAAAAGTCAGTAAGATTAAAGAACTGATTGAGGACTTCAGAAAGCATAAGACGAGGGAACACACACCAATCCTCAGAGGGATCAGAGGTAGAGAAGAGTGAGCAATTTCAAGCAGTTATACTTTCTGGCTGGTGGTGTAGTGACATGAGCTCTGGACTTCGAGGCAAATGGTCCTAGGTTCGAATCCGACTGGCCCCTTGTTCACTTTCCATCCGTGCTGGTTTGAGCATCAAGCTAGCAACTCAGCCTTGTAAACAACAGTCAAATGCAAAGAAAACAGCAAAAAATGCAGGCTGATATGCCACAAGGTGTGAAAAGGAATAACAATACTTTTGATGATGCACTGATTCGTCACTTTCTGGCTAAAGTAATTCCACCTCATCTCTGTTCTCAATGACGTCCTTGTATTCTAAATCTGTATCCTGTAGTCTCCGTCAGACCATAAGGCAAAGGAGTGGAATTAGGCCATTCAGCCCATCGAGTCTGCTCCGCCATTCCATCATGGCTGATCCCGGATCCCACTCAATCCCATACACCCGCCTTCTCGCCATGTCCTTTGATGCCTGACAGATCAGGAAACTATCAACTTCCACCTTAAATGTACGCACGGACTTGGCCTGCACCGCGGTCTGTGGCAGAGCATTTCACAGGTTGACTACTCTGGCTAAGAAATTCCTGCTTACCTCTGTTCTAAAGGTTGCCCCTCAATTATGAGACTGTACTCTCTAGTTCTGGATACCCCCATCATAGGAAACATCCTGTCCACATCCACCCTATCTAGTCCTTGCAACATTCGGTAGGTTTCATTCTTCTAAATTCTAGCTAACAGTCCTCATATTTTAACCCCTTCATTCCCAGAATCATTCTTGTGAACCACCTCTGGATTCTTTCCAATGACAACACATCCTTTCTGAGATATGGGTCCCAAAACTGTTGACAGTACTCGAGGTGCAGCCTGACTAGTGTCTTATAAAGACTGAACATTATCTCCTTGCTTTTATATTCTATTCCCCCTTACCAACATTGCACTTGCCTTCCTTACCACAGATTTAACCTGTAAATTAACCTTCTGGGAGTCTTACACAATGATTCCTAAGTCCCTCTGCATCTCTGCTGTTTGAACCTTTTCCTTATTTAGATATTAGTCTGCACTATTGTACCTTTTACCAAAATGTATTATCATACATTTTCCAACACTGTATTCCATTTGCCACTTTTTAGCCCAATTTGTCTAAGTCCTGCTGCGATCACATTACGTCCTCAGCACTACCTACCCCCTCCACCTACCTTCGTGTCATCCACAAAGCCATCTATTCCATTATCTAAATCATTGACAAACAATGTGAAAAGTAGTAGTCCCAATACTGACCCCTGAGGAACACTACTTGTCACTGACAGCCAACCAGGAAAGGCCCCTTTTATTCCCACTCTCTGCAACCTGCCTCTCAGCTATTCTGCTATCCATTTCAGTATCTTTCCTGTAAAGCCATAGGATTGTATCTTGTTCAGTAGTCTCATGTGTGGCACCTTATCAAACACCTGAAAATCCAAGTAAATGACATTCACTGCCTCTCCTTTGTCCACACTTGTTACTTTCTTGAAGAACTCTTGACAGATTTAGATTCTTCAGAAAGGACAGGGAGGGAGGCAAAAGAGGGGGGTGCGTGGCACTGTTGATCAGGGATCTCCCAGTGGCCACACATCTTAATTCCACATCCCATTCCCATTCTGATATGTCTATCCACGGCCTCCTCTACTGTAGAGATGAAGCCACACTCAGGTTGGAGGAACAACACCTTATATTCCGTCTGGGTAGCCTCCAATCTGATGGCATGAACATTGACTTCTCTAACTTCTGCTAATTCCCCACCTTCCCCTCGTACCCCAACCGTTATTTCTTTATATCCGCACATTCTTTCTCTCACTCTCCTTTTTCTCCCTCTGTCCCTCTGACTATACCCCGTGCCCATCCTCTGGGTTTTCCCCCCTCCCCCTTTTCCTTCTCCCTGGGCCTCCTGTCTCATGGTCCTCTCATATCCCCTTTGCCAATCAACTGTCCACCTCTTGGCTCCATCCCTCCCCCCTCCTGTCTTCTCCTATCATTTTGGATCTCCCCCTCTCCCTCCCACTTTCAAATCTCTTACTAGCTGTTCCTTCAGTTAGTCCTGACGAAGGGTCTCAGCCTGAAACGTCGACTGTACCTCTTCCTAGAGATGCTGCCTGGCCTGCTGCGTTCACCAGCAACTTTGATGTGTGATGCAAGTTGACTCTGTAGTTAAGAGTTAAGAAGGCATACGGTGCATTGGCCTTCATCAACCGTGGGATTGAGTTTATGAGCCGAGAGGTAATGTTGTCAGCTATTTAGGACCCCGGTTTAGACCCCACTTGGAGTACTGTGCTCAATTCTGGTCGCCTCACTACAGGAAGGTTGTGGAAACCATAGAAAGGGTGCAGAGGAGATTTACAAGGATGTTGCCTGGATTGGGGAGCATGCCTTATGAGAATAGGTTGAGTGAATATGCACTTTCTCCTTGGAGTAACGGATAATGAGAGGTGACCTGATAGAGGTGTACATGGTAATGAGAGGCATTGATCGTGTGGATAGTCAGAGGCTTTTTCCCAGGGCTGAAATGGCTAGCATGAGAGGGCATAGTTTTAAGGTGCTTGGAAGTAGGTACAGAGGAGATGTCAGGGGTAAGTTTTTTTTACGCAGAGTGGTGAGTGCGTGGAATGGGCTGCCGGCGGTGGTGGCGGAGGTAGAAATGATAGGGTCTTTTAAGAGACTCCTGGATGGATACATGGAGCTTAGAAAAACAGAGGGCTATGGGTAAAGCCCAGGTAGTTCTCAGGTAAGGACATCTTCAGCACAGCTTTGTGGGCCAAAGGGCCTGTATTGTGCTGTAGGTTTTCTATGTTTTATGTTCTAGATTTGTCAGGCAAAACTTCCCTTTACAGAAACCATGCTGACTTTGACCTGTTATTAGTCTCCAAACGCCCTGAAACCTCATCCTTAGTAACAGACTGCAACACTTTCCCAACCACTGAGGTTAGGCTAACTTGGCTTATAATTTCCTTTCTTTTGCCTTCCTTCCTTCCTTAAAGAGTAGAATGACATTTGCAATTTTCCAGTCCTCCGGGACCAAGCCAGAATCAAGTGATTCTTGAAAGATCATGACCACTGCATCTGTTATCTCTTCAACAACCTCTCTCAGGACTCTGGGATGTAGTCCATCTGGCCCAGGTGACTTATCCACCTGAAGACCTTTCAGTTTGCCAGCACTATTTCCTTTGTAATAGCAATGACAATCACTCCTCCCTGCACTCACAGACCTCTGGCACACTGCTATTGTTTTCCACAGTGAAGTACCCATTAAGTTCATCTGCCATTTCTTTGTCCCCCATTACTACCTCACTAGCATCATTTTCCAGTGGTCCAGTATCAACTCTCACCTCCCTTTTACTCTTTGTATAACTGGAAAAAAAACTCCTCTACTATAGGAAACATCCTCTCCACTTCCATTGTTCACTCCTCGGAACTTGAAGCTCTCAACACCCTTGAGCTCAGGATTGCTGGTACAAACAGGAGTATATGTAATGCTCTCCCTCCTGAAGTCAATGACCAGCTCTTTGGATCAGGTTGTAACCACAACTCTTTCATTTCATTCGCTAGCTTTACAAGGGTTCATTGATTGAAATGTGCGCTGACGATGTGAGTCACTCCTCTCGGGTTTTTTGTGGCTTTCAGCTCTTGTGAATGACTGTGACTGAGGTCAGGAGCTGGATTGTTCTCACTGCAGCCACCTGACCTGTGCCCACCCAGGCATGGCCAGTGATTTAGAATGGGTGTGAAGGGTTTTTAAAAAAAATTTCTGTTCTCGCAGCGAGCTGTGATCTGCCACAAGCTGCTTGAAAGTCAAAGCAGGTTTAACAAGAGTAAATAATTAAATATTTGGAAAGGGAAAAGGTGACCAGCTGTGAGGAAAGAGCATGGGACTAGGGCTAATTGGAGGGCTCTGTTAGATTTTGATATACATTTTTGTTAGACTTTTGAAGAGCTGGTTGCAAGAGTTTTTAAAAAATTCATGTAATATAGAAGGAGAGAGATAGAATGAGGTCTGGCATGGACGGTTTAGGTCAGATGATCTTTTACACCAATGAGTATGTATATACTCGGAAGCAGTTGGAGCAACTAGACATTAGAGATTAGTATTATTTGTAAAATTTGCATCGAAACATACAGTGAAATGTATCGTTTGCTTCAATGACCAATACGATCTGCAACCGTCGCCGTGCTTCCAGCACCAACATAGCATGCAGACAACTTTCTTTCTAACTTGTATGCCTCTGGAAGTACCCAGAGGAAACCCATGTTTTCACAGGGAGAATGTACAAACTCCCTACAGGCAGTGGCTGGAATTGCACGCAACCACTGACACTAAATAGTGCATTACGCTACCCTCTATGCTGCCATTCTCTCTCCCCTTTCCTGCAAAGTATTGTTGGTTTGCTATTTCTTTGTCAGCAATCTGTATGCCCTCACCCTTGCCCCTCTGCCCTCTGCCCTGTGGATAAAGCAGAGGCAAGGAATGATCACCCTGGTTGTCGTACTCCTCTCTGGTGCAGGCAGCAACTAAACAGAACAACTGCTGGAGAACAGTTAATGCAGCAATGACCTGTGGTAATGGTATTTCTGTGATGGACATGAGTGTTGTAATAGGAAAATGAGTTGGCTGGCAGCCATACCACACTGAAGGTTGTCTTGGCTCTAATACAGCACCATTTATTGACTTTCTCTCTCTCCCTCTGTCCCCCTCATTTTGACTCCCTGTCCCGTTCTATTTTTGCTTTTGGTTCTTGTCTTTCTCCTTCTCTGTTTGGTAATCCCCCTCTCTCTCTCTCTCTGCACTGCAATACAGCCTGCCACCCTGCTGTAGCTCCACCTTCAGAAGGTACACACAGAACTGGGATGCCATCGAGCATCCGGCCTTTGACTACCGACTCAGCACAGTAAACGTGGGAAGCACCAGCCCAACTGCAGTTCTATCTAACCCAGCGAGTCTCTGTAATCTACATTTTGACCACTTGTGTCCTGCCCACTGGAGAAAATAAAATCAGCGAGGAATAAATGAAGGGAAAGTGACTCCGTACTGCAGTTCAGTTCTCTCCTCATGATGCTGACTCTTGAGGTGTTCGCTGATTGGGTGTCTCAGTGTCCGCTGTTAGACACAGCCAGCAGAACGTAACTGAACCCTCTCCTGCATTTGCCTGACATTACCACAAGCTCCCTCAGGATGGAGCATACATGCAGGAATCTGGCATTTTTTTTAAGTCAAGGATTCCATTCAGCCCATCTAGTCCATACTGACTCATTGGCCCCTTCCTCCCCCCCCCCCCCATTCCATGCAAGGGTGTCCAAAACTAAAGAGCACAGGTTGAAGGTGAGAGGGAAATACCTTATAAAGGACCTGAAGGGTATTTTTTTTCCCCCACATGCACAGTAGTTGGTATAGGAATCAGCTGCCAGAGGAGAAGGCAGAGGCAGGAACAGTAACAACATTGAAGAGGCATCTGGACAGCTACTTGAATTGAGCAGCAGGTGACGCAGTGAATGGGATTAGTACAGCTGGGTGTGATGTTTAGCATTAAAACAGTGGGCCAAAGGGCCTGTTTCTATGACATTTCAGAAGTCCAGGTATTAGCATCTCTCGCAGTTGGATGAGAAAGAAGGGTTACAGCTGAGGTCACATAAGGTGTATTGATGAAGAAGCTCATTAAGTGACTAAAGGGAAAGAATTTGCAGTGCTTGGAGGGATGGGATTGGCTGGAATTCTCTTTCAGGGCTCAGTGCAGTCTTGAAGAAGCAGGGATGTCAGCAGAGCAGCAATGCTGAACATTTCTGGGGAAAATGAGGAAGGTGCAGGACAGATGTATTCCAAAAACAAAGAAATATTCAAATGGCACAATAGTACAACCGTGGCTGACAGGGGAAGTCAAAGCTGATGTGAAAGCAAAAGAGAGGGCATACAACAAAGCAAAAATTAGTGGTAAGAGGATTGGGAAGCTTTTAAAAACCTACAGAGAGCAACTAAAAGAAGTATTAGGAGGGAAAAGATGAAATATGAAAGCAAGCTCGCAAACAATATCAAAGTGGATGATAAAAGCTTTTTCAAATATGTACAAAAATAAAAGAGAGATGAGAGTGGATACAGGACCAGTAGAAAATGAGGGCGGAGAAATAATAATGGGGGACAAGGAGATGGCTGATGAACTAAATGAGTATTTTGCTTCAGTCTTCACTGTGTAAGACACTAGCAGTGTGCCAGATGTTGAAAGGTGTGAGGGAAGAGAAGTGAGTGCAGGTACTATTACGAGGGAGAAAGTGCTCAAAAAGCTGAAAGACCTAAGGGTACATAGTTCACCCGGACCAGATGAATTGCACCTTAGGGTTCTGAAAGAGGTAGCAGTTGAGATTGTGGAGGCATTAGTAACGATCTTCAAAAATCATTAAAATTGTAAATGTCACTCCACTCTTTAAGAAACGAGGAAGGCAGCAGAAAGGAGATTATAGACCAGTTAGCCTGACCTCAGTGGTTGGGGAAAATGTTGGATTCAATTGTTAAGTATGAGGTTATGGAGTACTTGGTGACACAGGACAAGATGGGACAAAGTCAGCATGGTTTTCTTAGGAGAAAATATTGCCTGACAAAACTGTTGGAATTCTTTGAGGACATTGCAAGTAGGATGGATAAAAGGGATGCAGTGCATGTTGTATATTTGGACTTTCAGAAGGCCTTTGACAAGGTGCCACACGAGGTTGTTTGCCAAGTTAAGAGCTGATTGGTAGGAGGGGGCGAGTGGCTGATTGGTGGGAGGCAGCGAGTGGGAGTAAAAGGATTCTTTTCTGGTTGGCTGTCAGTGACTAGTGGTGTTCCGCAGGGGTCAGTGTTGGGACCGTTTCTTTTTGTCATATATCAGTGATTTAGATGATGGAATAGATGGCTTTGTTGCCAAGTTTGCAGATGATATGAAGATTGGTGGAGGGGCAGGTAGTGTTGAGAAAACCGGTAGGCTGGACTTAGACAGATGAGGAGAATGGGCAAGAGAGTGGTAAATGAAATACAATGTTGGAAAATGCATGGTCATGCACTTTGGTAGTAGAAATAAATGTGCGGACTATTTTCTAAGCAGGGAGAAAATCCAAAAACCTGAGATGCAAAGGGACTTAGGAGTCCTTGTGCAGAACACCCTGAAGGTTGATTTGCAGGTGGATTCAGTGGTGAGGAAGGCAAATGCAATGTTAGCATTAATTTCAAGAGGTGTAGAATACAAGAGCAGGCATGTGACGCTGAGGCTTTATAAGGCACTGACGAGGCCTCACCTTGAGTATTGTGAATAGTTCTGGGCTCTTCATCTAAGAAAAGATGTGCTGGCATTGGAGAGGGTCCAGAAGAGGTTCACAAGGATGATTCCGGGAATGAAGGGTTATCATACGAGGACATTTGATAGGTCTAGATCTGTACTCATTGGAATTTAGAAGGATGATGGAGGATCTCATTGAAACTTTTTGAATGTTGAAAGGCACAGACAGAGTAGATGTGGAAAGGATGTTTCCCATGGTGGGGAAGTCTAGGGGATGAGGGCACAACCTCAGGATAGAGGGGTGTCCATTTTAAACAGAGCTGTGGAGAAATTTCTTTAGCCAGAGGGTGGTGAATTGGTGGAATTTATTACCACAGACAGCTGTGAAGGTCAGGTCATTGGGTGTATTTAAGGCATAGGTTCTTGATTGGCCATGACATCAAAGGTTATGGGGAGAAGGCCAGGGAGTGGGGCTGAGGAGGGGGATAGAAAGGATCAGCCATGATGGAATGGCAGAGCAGACTTGATAGGCCAAATGGCCTAATTCTACTCCTTTGTCTTCACATTACAACCATTCCTTGAATTCTTAAGTGACCCTGAAATTTTGCCGTTGACCAAGTCAAGAATTGGTGAGCCCTGTTCTTAAGGGTGGAGACCAGTAAATCTTGATGTGAGTCCATTGTTCAGGAAACCCATCGGTTTTTTGTCTCAGACCGACCAGATTTCCTTGGCTTGAGTTGCTATGAGCTGAAGATGTCCTTGTCAGCCATTTCAGGCTACAGTCAATGACGTCTCATTGTTTTTCAAAGGATGATTCACTTGCATCCTCTTTGGTTCATTTTGCTTTTGAGAAAAAGTGAAGCTTCAATTTTTGCTAGTTTTGTGTAATTTGACCTGAATGAGTATCGATCTAACCCTAATGTCAATGACATTGCTGAAGAACTGCCATCATCATTCTCCCTTCTGTAGGAAGCTGAAACCTAACCCATAACCTGTTGCATCATAACCTTTTCTAACTAGTGAGACTTGCTGAGTTAGTAATACAAACATCAAAAATTCCTGCTATTGCTCAGCATTGGGAGAAGATGGCTAGATTAATGTATGGACAGATGTAGTTTGGATAAGGTCTCACTTTGTAATAAACATGAGATTCTGCAGATGCTGGAAATCCAGAGCAATGCACACAAGATGCTGGAGGAACTCATCAGGTGAGGCAACATCTATAGGGAGGAATAAGTAGTCAACGTTTTGGGCTGAGACCCAAGTAGAGTCCTGATGAAGTGTCTTGGTCTGAAATGTTCACTGTTTTTCCCTCTCTAGAGATGGGTTTCTCCAGCATTTTTTGTGTGTTACATTGCCGTTGTAATGTGAGCCTTTTTTCATAACTGATTACATTCTATACACTCCATCAATAGAGTGTAAAACAGCACAGTAACAGGCCCACCATGTTGAGCTGAACTAATTAAGTTAGTAATCAAAGCCCAATTAACCCCTTCTGCCTACAAAATATCCGGATCCTTCCATTTTCTGCATATTCATGTGCTTATCTAAGTGCCTCTTAACTTTCTCTATCATATCTGCCTCTACCACTACCCAGGCACCCAACATGTTGTTTAAAAAAAAAACAACTTACCCCAAGCACCACCTTTAATCTTGTCCCCTTTCACCTTGAATGCATGCCCTCTGGTATTAGACATTTCAACCCTTGGAAAAAGATACTGCCTGTTTCCTCTATCTATGCCCCTCTCAATCTTATAAACCTCTATCAGACCTCTCCTCTGCCTCCACCACTCCAGAGAAAACAACCCAAGTGTGCCCAACCTCTTGTTATAGCACATACCCTCTAATCCAGGCAGCATCCTGGCAAACCTTTTCTGCACCCTCACTAAAGCCTTGACATCCTTCCTAGAGTGGGGTGACCAGAACTATATGCAAAATTTCAGATGCGATCTAACTAGAGTTATATAACTTCCTGACTTGAACTCAACTAATAAAGGCAAACAGGTCTTATGCTGCCTTAACACCCATGTAGCCACTTTCATGAAGCTATGAACTTGAACCCCCCAAATCCCTCTGCTCATTAACACTATTGTGGATCTTGCCCTCTTTTCTTGCCTTTATTAATAACCTGGGGTATATCCCAACAGGCCCCCTGGACTTGCCCACCTTCATGCTGGTTTTTGAGGCATCACTGCTTGGTGATGGCCTGGATGCTGGGGAGGCTAGAGCCCATGATGGAGCTGACTGAATTTACAACTTCCTGCAGCTCTTTTCGATCCTGTGCAGTGCCCCTGCATTCCATACCAGACAGTGATGCAGACAGTTAGAATGCTCTCCACGGTACATCTGTAGAACTTAGTGAGTAACTTTGGTGACATACCAATTCTCTTCAAACTCCTGATGAAACATAGCAGCTATTGTACCTTCTTTGTAACTGAATTGATATGTTAGTCCCAGGATAGATTCTCAGAGATGTTGATTATGATTATGAAGACACGCAGTCCTCTTTTATTGTCATTTAGTAATGCGTGCATTAAGAAATTACACAATATTTCCTCCGGTGTGATATCACAAAACTCAGGATAGACCAAGACTGAAAAAACTAACAAAACCACATAATTATAACATATAGTTACAACAGTGCAACAATACCATAACTTGATGAAGAACAGTCCATGGCACAGTAAAAAAAGTTCAAAAGTCTCTCAAATGTCCCACATCTCACGCAGACAGGAGAAGGAAGAAAAACTCTCTCTGCCATACCCGACCACGGTCCGACTCCGAGTCATCTAAAAACTTCGAGCCTCTGATCAGCTCTCCGATACTGAGTACCGAGCACCATCTCTACCTGAACGATTCGACCTCAAGCTCGGTCGCCAACAGCAGGCAAAGCCGGGGATTTTGGGGCTTTCCCTCTGGAAGATTCTCGATCGCGCAGTAACAACAGCAGCGAACCTGCGTTTCAGAAATTTCTCCAGATGTTCCTCTGTGCTTTCACGTCTGTCTCCATCAAATCAGAATTGTCCACGGCCCCTATGACACCCAGGAACTTGAATTTACTCACCCTTTCCACTTCTGATCCCTCTGAGGACTGGTGTGTGTTCCCTCGACTTCCCCTTCCTTAAGTGCACAGTCAGTTCCTTGGCCTTACTGATGTTGAGTGCAAGGTTTTTGCTGTGACACCACGTGATGAGCTGATCTATCTCACTCCTGTATATCCTCTTATCACAATCTGAAATTTTGCCAACAATAGTTGTGTTGTCAGCAAATATAGAGATGGCATTTGAGCTGTTCCAAGCCACACAGTCATGAGTGTAGAGAGAATAGACTAGTGGGCTAAGCACAGATCCTTGACGTACACCGGTGTTGGTTGTCAGCAGATGGACATGTTATTTCCGATCTGCGTAGACTTATCTTCTGGTGAGAAAGTTGAGGATCCAGTTGAAGAGAGTGAGTGGTACAGAGGTGCTGGCTTTGGAGCTTTTTGATCAGTACTGTAGGAATGATTGTATTAAGTGCTGAGCTGTTGGTTCCCCTCCAGTTCGGGTGCAACCTGTCCCTCTTTTGCAGGTCCTCCCACTGCAGAAGAGGTTCCAATAATCCTTTCTCTCTAGCTTTTGCACTTTATTCTGCATTCTGTTATTGTTTTACTTTGTACGACCTCAATGCAATGTAATGATTTGATCTGTGTGAACAGTGTGCAGGACAAGCTTTCCACTGTATCTTGGTATGTGTGATAGTAATGAACAATTCCCTGGTATTGTCCTGGCAAATTCCACAACTGGGCAGTGTTCTGAAAGGTTTTAGATCTGCTGTTGAGAGTATGGCCTTTGGCTTCTAGGCCATAAGGCATAGGAGCAGATTTAGGCTATTTAGCCCGTCGTCTTTTCCCCTGTCACTGACTGCTGTTCTTCTGCCTCCACAGTGTCACCATCAGCACTTTCCAGGACTTCCAGCTAGCAACATCCCAGCAGCGCCCTGATGCCGTGCTCTACAAACAGTCCAGGGAGAGAGCTCGCCTGTCACCCAGCTATGCCAAGGCACCGGCTCCAACAGGGGCCAACCAGCTGGTGAAGATGGCAGTGTGGGGACTCACAGCCACGCTGGGAGCAGCTGCTTTGGCCGTGGTGAACACGGCGATGGAGTGGGCGCCAGAGTTTGTCTTTCAGCTGTTTCCATAGCCACTGGCGTTTTGGACGCACTCGTCGCAGGCAGGCATTCTGCTGAACCAGGAGAGAGAGAGAGAGAGAGACAGACAGACAGACCGCAGCCACGTGGTGCAGTGTGCCAAAGGCCCGAGTGCGGCAGAGGCAAGATATGGGGCTTTCCGATCTCAGCTGAGACCATCACAGAACTAGCCATTTTCGCAGCCCATCTTTGGAAATTGGCCCACTTACCACCTCCTCCTCCCACATGGACTAGCATGAACACAAAGGGTAGAGTGGTCTTTTCTGTTCCATGGGTATCTTGTTTGGCCAAGGAGAACTTAAGAAATTTTAAAGCCAAAAGCACTTTTCTCTGCGTTGGGCAATGGGGAGCTATTTTCCGTTTACAAGCACTAAGTGTTAATCAAAAACTGTTAGATGTTGGATTATAAGAAAATTTTGGATGAAAGGTTGGGCTGCATCTGTGGGTGGAGAAACAGAGTTAATGTCTTGGACATTGAATCTCTTCCATTGCACAAGAGAGTCTGCAGATGCTGGAAATCCAGAGCAACACACACAAAATGGTGGAGCTTCAGCAGGTCAGGCAGCATCTATGGAGGGGAATAAACAGTCGACCTTTTGGGCTGAGCCCCTTCAGCAGGACTGGAGAGGGTGCCATAGTAGGATAGCGGTTAGCATGACACTATTACAGCCCGGTGTCAGAGTTCAACCCTGGTGACATCTGTCAGGAGTTTGTATGTTCTCCCCTGACACAAGTGGGCGGTCCGGTTTTCTCCCACATTCCCCAGTTAGTAGGTTAATTGGTCATTGTCAATTGTCCTTTTATTAGCCTAAAGTTAAGTAGGTGGGTCTCTGGATGGTGCGGCTCTGGAAAAGGGCCTGTTCCATGTTTTATCTTTAAGCTAATGGAAAAAAAAGAAGGGCTTCCTCCTTCCTTTTCAGTCCTAATGAAACATCTTGGCCCACGACGTCAACTGTTTGTTCCTCTCCTTTGATTCTGTTCTTCTTTCCACAGATGCTGCCAGACCTGTTGTGTGATTCCAACATTTTTTGTTTTATTTCATGTACCCACACGTGATTTAGTGGACATTTATTACATGGAGCCGTTCCTGCTTCTTTGTGTGAGAAAGGGGGTTTAGTTTAGCATACTGAATATTGAAAGGCTCGATAGTGTGGATGTGGAGAGGGTGTTTCCAATAGCCAGGGAGTCTAGGACCAAAGGGCACAGCCTCAGAATACAATGGCGCCCCTTTAGAATACAGATGAGAAGGAAATTCTTTAGCCAGAAGGTAGTGAATCTGTGGAATTCATTTCCATCAGTGGCTGTGGAAGCCAAGTCATTGGGTATTTTTAAAACGGAGGTTGAGAGGTTCTCAGTTAGTTTATATGTTAAACATTATTAAATATTTTATCCTCAAGATATTTTGCACAAGTACAGTGAGTTACAGGTACAATGGGAAAATTTTAGTGTTATTGGACCATAAGATATAGCAGCAGAATTAGGCTATTCAGCCCATCGAGTCTGCTCCACCATTCGATCATGACTGATTAATTATTCCTCTCAACCCATTTCTCCAGTATTTTCCTCACAACTTAAACCTAACCTCATCATGGCTTGGCTTCGCGAACGAAGATTTAGGGAGGGGCTGCTCACGTCTTCTACAGGCTCGCTGGTGGCTGACGAGGCCGATACGGGACAGGCAGGTCCGGCCATAGTGGCTGCAAGGGAAATTCTGTTCTGGATTTGGCGCTGCTGTGTCATGGTTCTTCCTCCTTCTTCTTTTGTCCTCAATGCCAGCCTTGCGTGCATTCTTGAAGGAGGAGACAGACTGATGAATGGTGTGTCGCCAGGCCTCGCGATTGGAGGCTAGATTGGTCATTGGCGATGGTCAATGTGACAGGCACCAAGGGATTTCTTCAGAGAGTCCTTGTACCTCTTCTTTGGTGCCCCTCTGTCACAGTGGCCAGTGGAGAGTTGGCCATACAGCACAATCTCAGGCAGGCAATGATCCTCCATCCTGAAGACGTGCCCTGCTCAGCGCAGCTGCGTCTTCAACAGCATGGCCTCGATGCTGGTGACCTCCTCCTGTTCGAGGACTTCGATGTTGGTGACAAAGTCACTCCAGTGGATGTTGAGGATGGTGTGGAGGCAGCGCTGGTGGAAACACTCAAGGAGTTGTAGGTGGTGACAGTAGGTGACCCACGACTTGGAGCCATACAGGAGGGTGGTCAGTACAACGGCTCTGTATACGCTGATCTTTGTGCCTTTCTTCAAATGCTTGTTGTTCCAGACTCTTTTGTACAGCCTGCTGAATGTGCTGTTTGCCTTTGCCAGTCTGTTGTCAATCTCCTTGTTGATCTTGGCATCTGACGAGATGGTGCACCCCAGGTAGCTGAACTGGTGGACTGTCTTCAGCTCTACCTCACTGATGGTGATGTGGGGAGGGTGGTAATCTTCCTGAGGTGCGGGCTGATGGAGAACTTCTGTCTTCAAGCTGACTTCCAGTCTGAAGAGCTCGACAGCCTCTGCGAAGCAGGATGTTATACGCTGCAGGGCTGTCTCTGTGTGGGCAACAAGGGCAAAATCGTCTGTGAAGAGTAGCTCTCGGATGAGTGTGGGACTGTAATCAGGCTGCCTTCATTGCAGTATCAGATGTAGACACTGTCCTCGTCATCAAGGTCTTCTGTGGCCCTTTCAAGCATCATGAAGAAGATGGAGAGTCGGCGTGAGGACGCAGCCTTGCTTTACTCCGTTGCCTATTAGGAAGGGTTCTGAGAGGTCATTGTTTGTTCTGACTTGGCCACGCTGATCTTCATGTAGCTGGATGACCATGACACTTCAGGGGGCATCCTAGTTCCACGATTTGCCACAGACCTTCCCTGCTCACGGTGTCAAACGCTTTGGTAAGGTCAACAAACGTCACATACAATCCCTTGTTCTGTTCCCTACATTTCTCTCAGAGCTGCCTGAGAACAAATACCATGGTGGTGGTGCTCCTGTTGGCTCTGAAGCCACACTGGCTCTCTGGGAGGTGTTCTTCTGCAATGATGGGCACCAATCTGTTCAGGAGTACTCTTGCGAGGATTTTTCCTGGGATAGAGAGCAGAGTTATCTGCCGGTAGTTGGATCAGTTGGACTTTTCCCCCTTGTTCTTACACAGGGCAATGATGACTGCATCAGGGAGGTCTTGTGGTAGCTTACCTTGTTCCCAACAGCAGACAAAGAACTCATGGAGTTTGGTGTGTAATGCTGAGCCCCCATGCTTCCAAATCTCAGGTGGGATTCCATCAACTCCCGCTGCCTTGCCACTTTTCAGCTGCTCTGTGGCCTTGACTGTCTCTTCTAGGGTTGGAATTTTGTCCAGTTTTGTTTTCTCTGGCTGTTGTGGGATGTGATGAATTGATGAGTCTTGGACCATGTGGTTGGCGCTGAAGAGAGTCTGGAAATGTTCCGACCACCGGTTCAGGATGGACGCCTTGTCTGTGAAGAGCGCCTGACCATCTGCACTGCGCAAGGGACTCTGGACCTGGTGCGAAGGACCGTACACCGCTCTCAGGGATTCATAAAACCCTTTGTAGTCACCGGTGTCTGCGCAAAGCTGAGTTCTCTTTGCAAGGTTGGTCCACCACACATTCTGAATCTCTCGAAACTTGTGCTGGAGGTTGCTGCATACAAAGCGGATGGCTGCTTTCTTATCAGGACAAGATGGCTGAGCAAGGTGCACTTGGTGGGCGGATCTCCTCTTCGCCAGCAATTCTTGGATCTCCTGGTTGTTTTTAAATCGAACCAATCCTTGTTCTTCTTTGTGGAAAACCCTAGGACTACTTCAGAGGTTTGCAGGATGGTGGTTTTTAGGTGTCCCAAAGCACTTCTGAAGAGGAATTGGTAGGGAAACTGGGATCCTGAAGCCTCGACTGAAGATTCGTCTAAAAGTCAGCTTTCACTTCAGCTGACTGGAGGTTGCCAACCTGAAACTCCTTCCTTGGAGTGCCTCCTCTCTTTGGCTTGGGTTTGGAATGGAGACTGAGTTTGCAGCGGACGAGCCGGTGGTCCGTATGACACTCTGCACTGGGCATCACTCGGGTGAGTAAGACATCCCGAAGGTCTCTCTGGCGCACCAAGATGTAGTCTATGAGGTGCCAATGCTTGGACCGAGGATGCATCCAGGTTGTCTTCAGACTGTCTTTCTGCTGGAAAATGGTGTTAGTGATGGTGAGTTGTTGCTCCACGCAAAACTCTAACAGAAGGCGCCCGTTGTCGTTGCAGTTTCCAACACCATGTCTGTCAAGTACTCCTTTCCAGGCTTCTGAATCATGGCCTACTCTGGCATTGAAGTCGCCAAGGATGAAGATCTTGTCGTCTGCAGGGACGTTCCGTACGAGGTTGTGCAGATCAGTGGAAAACTTGACCTTTTCTGCAGGATCTGCTTGAAGAGTGGGGGCGTACACGCTGAAGAATGTGGCATGCTGCTTGGTTCGAAGTGGGAGGCGCATGGAGATGATGCGGCTGGAGTGGCCCATTGGCAATTTTTCAAGTTTGGAGGCAGTGGAGTTCCTGACCATAAAGCCAATGCCAGAAAGGCGACTCTCAGTCTCTGGCTTGCCTGACTAGTAGAGGGTGTAGCCAGTGCCATGTTCTTGAAGGTTGCCTTCCTCTGGGAAGCGGACTTCACTGAGAGCAGCGATGTCGACATTCAGTCTTGAAAGTTCATGCGCAATTAGAGCGCATCGTCGTTCTGAGCGACCACTGTTTGCTGTATTGAGCATGGTTCTGATGTTCCAGCATGCGAGCTTTAGTCCTTGCACTCCTTGTGAGGCAGATGTGTACCTTTTCTTTTTTGTTGTTGTTCGACCGCATTTGAGGATGCCCGTTGACCGCGGCTAGCCAACTGGGGGAAATGGAAACGAGCTTTGGTTAGGCCACCTTTTCTAGCCCCTCTCCGTGTGGAGCAAGCAGTGCTGTCCCGAGAGAAGGCTGCTTGGTCATTCAAGGTGCTGCCGAATGATATTGTCATCTCTGGGATCAACATCAGATGACCCATACCCCTGAACCGCCTGCACGCAGGATCAGAACTGTGGCTTCCAGTGTCGTCTTCCACCTGCCATTTTCACTGCTTTCCCATCACTGCAGGGCTTGATAAATGGTCGGGGAGGATGGTTGTAGACGTGGACGTGTCCTTCAGCCTGCGCGATGGTATATTAGGTGGAGTGCAGTGTGCGCGGTACTGGCCCCACCCTATACACCCAGGGTTCATCTGCCATAGCCTAGCAAGCTGGGACGGTGACAGCGAGGCCCTCGGAACGCAGGAGTTACGTCGGAGTGTCCTCCTCCGCGGTGGATGG
Source organism: Mobula birostris (assembly GCF_030028105.1). NCBI lineage: Eukaryota > Metazoa > Chordata > Chondrichthyes > Myliobatiformes > Myliobatidae > Mobula > Mobula birostris. The sequence goes on along the minus strand of NC_092372.1, from coordinate 226,924,582 downwards.
CCTGACAAGGCTAACGAGCCCCACCTGCCCAGGTCTGGATTCAGAGTTGTCCTTCTCCTAGGCTGGCTGCCAACCAAGGCTAACGAGCCCAGCCTAACCTCATCACAGGTTAATTTACTATGACCAATGCCTTTGGACTGTGGGATGAAACTAGAGCACCCAGAGGAAATCCATGCATTCCATGGGGAGGATGTACTAACTCCCTACAGAGGATACAGGAGTTAAATTCTGAACACTGACACCCCAGGTGGAGTTGCATTGTGCTACTGCTACACTACTGTGTTGTGGTTAGTAAATTAATTGGGTGAATTTGGCGGTGCGGGCTTGTTGGCCAGAAGGGCCTGCTATTGTGCTGTAGCTTTAAAATAATTTTTTAAAAAGTTGTCTCTTTCCTTGGAAGAAGTTGCCTCTTATGAAACACTGCAGTCCAGGTGTGTGGGTTGTTCCCACAGTGCGTAGGAGGTTCCATTGAAGGAAAGTCAGGCGGGTGTGCATCTTGGAAGAGAGTTTGGAGGTGCAGGTTGTAGACTTGGGAAGTACCATAAGATATAGGAGCAGAATTAGGCCATTTGGCCCATCAAGTCAGCTCTGCTCCCCTCTGCCCCAATCTCCTGCTTTCTCCCTGTGTCCCTTCATGCCTTGACCGATCAAGAATCTATCAACCTCTGCCTTAAATATACATGAAGACTTGGCCTCCACAGCTGCCTGTGGTAAAGAATTCCACAGATTCGCTACTCTCTAGCTAAAGAAATTCCTTCTCATCTCTGTTCTAAAAGGACACCCCTCTATTCTCAGGCTGTGCCCTCTGGTCTTAGACGCCACCACCATAGGAAACATCCTTTCCACATCCACTCAATCAAGGCCTTTCACCATTCGATAGGTTTCAATGAGGTCACCCCTAGTGAATACAGGCTCAGAGCCATCAAACACTCTTCGTAGGACAATCCTGCAATAATTTTCATGAACATCCTTCAAACCCTCTCCAGTTTCAGCACATTCTTTCTAAGATAAGGGGCCCAAAACGCTCACGATACTCCAACTGAGACCTCACCAGTGCTTTATAAAGTACTACATGCAAAATGCTGGAGGTAGCAATAGGCATTGTGGAGGCACGAGTAATGATCTTTAAAAAAATCACTGGACTCTGGCATGGTGCCAGAGGACTGGAAAATTGCAAATGTCACTCCACTCTTTAAGAAAGGAGGAAAGCAGCAGAAAGGAAATTATAGCCTAGTTAGCCTGACCTCGGTGGGAAGATGTTGGAGTCAATTGATAAGGATGAGGTTATGGTGTACTTGGTAACACAGGACAATATTTAGACTTTCAGAAGGCCTTTGACAAGGTGGCACACATGAGGCTGCTTACCAAGTTAAGAGCCCATGATATTACAGGAAAGTTACTGGCATGGTTTGAGTATTGGTTGATTGGTAGGAGGCAGCAAGTGGGAATAAAAGGATCCTTGTCTGGTTTGCTGCCATTGACTAGTGGTGTTCCTCAGCGGTTGGTGTTGGGACCACTTCTTTTTGTGCTGTACATAAATGATTTAGATGATGGAATAGATGGCCTTCTTGCCAAGTTAGCAGATGAACGAAGATTGGTGGAAGGGGGCAGGTAGTGTTGAGGAAACAGGCTGCAGAAGGACATAGACAAATTAGGAGAATGGGCAAGAAGGTGGCAAATGAAATACAATGTTGAGAAAAATGCATGGTCATGCACTTTGGTAGTAGAAATAAATGTGCAGACTATTTTCTAAGCAGGAAGAAAATCCAAAAATCTGAGATGCAAAGGGACTTGGGAGTCCTTGTGCAAAACACCCTAAAGGTTAACTTGCAGGTAGAGTTGGTGATGAGAAAGATAAATGCAATGTTAGCATTCATTTCAAGAGGTCTAGAATACAAGAGTAGAGCTGTGATGCTGAGGTTTATAAGGCACTGGTGAGGCCTCACCTGGAGTGTTGTGAACAGTTTTGGACAACTCAGTTTAGAAAAGATGTGTTGGCATTGGAGAGGGTTCAGAGGAGGTTCACAAGGATGATTTCAAGAATGAAAGGGTTATCATTCGAAGAACGTTTGATAGCTCTGGGTCTGTACTGGCTGGAATTTAGAAGGATGAGGGGGGATCTCAATGAAACCTTTCAAATGTTGAAAGGCCTAGACAGTAGATGTGGAAAGGATGTTTCCCATGGTGAGGGAGTCTAGGACAAGAGGGCACAGCCTCACGATAGAGGGGCATCCATTTAAAACAGATGAGAAATTTCTTTAGCCGGAGGTTGGTGAATTTGCGGAATTTGTTACCACAGGCCAGGTTGTTCAAGGCAGAGCTTGATAGGTTCTTGTTTGGACACGGCATCAAAGGTTACAGGGTGAAGGCTGGAGAGAGGGGCTGAGGAGGAGGAAAAAAAGGATCAGCTGTGATTGAATGGCTGAGCAGACTGGATAGGCCAAAATGGCCTAATTCTACCCCTATGTCTTAGAGTCTTGTGGTCTAACTCAGCAGGCCAGGCAACATCTATGGAAAAGAGTAAACCTTCATCCTGATGAAGGGTCTTGGCCCAAATGTTGACTGTATGTTTTTCCATAGATTTTTTTGTTTTTTATTCATTTATGGGATGTGAAGCTGGCATTTATTGCCCATCCCTAGTTGCCCTTGAGAAGGTGGTGATGAGCTGCCGCCTTGAACTGCTGCAGTCCCTGAGGTGTAGTTATACCCACAGTGCTGTTAGAGAGGGAATTCCATGATTTTGACCCAGCCACAATGAAGGAATGGTGATATGTTTCCAAGTTAGGATGGTGGGTGACTTGGAGAATTTTCCAGGTATCTGCTGTTCTCATTCATCTAGATGGTGGTGGTAATAAATGGTGCCTGGCCTGCTGAGTTCCTCCAGTATAGTGTGTGTATTACGTTGATATCCAGCATCAGAAGATTTTCTTTGGGAAGTACTGTTGGCTTTTGTACTGTAAATGTATATCCTGTAGGTAATTGAAGAGTAGCTCAGTTACAGTTGTGGATCCCCGGGTTTCCATTGGTCGAAGTTGACCATGGATGTTGTCTACGCGATATGCGAGCCAGGGCAGTGCAATATGGAGAGCAAGCTGTTGCCCATGTAACAGGCTTGCTCTTTCCCCACAGCTGATGAATACAAAAGGGCAGAGAGACCGCTACAGTTTGCCACCAGCAGCATCACAGGAAATGTCAGTCAGTGCTCAACTCCATGTAGGACTGCCTTAGGGACCCAGCTCCAGAATTTTCGTCTGAGTTTCACCCAAAGTCTTCTGCATGAGTGGGGTATAGCCTGTACATTTGCCATGGCCAATGAAGGCACACATACCAAGGAATTATTTATTTATTGAGATACAGTGTGAAATAGAAACACTGATCAGTGGAGCAACTTGCCACGATCAATTAACCTCCGACTGGTATACCTTTGGACTGTGGGAGGAAACCCACGCAATCACAGGGCGGACGTACCAACTCCTTACAGACAGTAGCGGGAGTTGAATCCAGGTCACTGGTACTGTAAAGTGTTGTGCTAACCACCATCCCGCCAGGATAAAGGATCGACTTCATTCACCACATTCATTTACATTTACAGTGGAGCTGCAGTACGGTTACAGTTAATTGGGACAGCGGCTTAAGGAACAAAACTCTTAAACTCTTATACAACTCTTAAAGAACAAAAACTAATGCAGAAAATAACCAGGATTCCCTTCGTTAATTTGGGCCACTATGCCACTTAATTGGGACAAATGACTGTTGTTGAACAGTTTATAACTAGTGTTAGTTGCATGACCTTGTGTGACTATTAAACACTACATCATGCTTGGAGTGAACAGTTTTTCCCACAGTGCCAGATGTGTGTGTGTGTGTGTGTGTGTTTGTGTTCATTGATAGTTGGTGAGAAGGTGGGGAGTGAAAATGAAATGGTTTCATAACATCAAGTTGGGAACAACAAAGAATTTGAAAGTATCAACAATCATCTTGATTGTTACAATGAAAATGAAGATTTGGAGGATGCAATTGTTAACAGCATTGTATGAAGTCAGTCCATTATCAGCACCAGGTGTCTGTGCTGATTTTGTTCATTTACAGTCAAACAAAAAATGTGGCAGTGTACACTGGATGAATTCCTCGGATGAATTATGAGCTAATACAGTTTAATAGTACTGTAGTATTGATGGTGGTCTAATTTGTTCTGTATTTAATTACATAATTTGTTACTCAGTTAAATGGTAGTTTGTCTTTTTTGTTTATACCTTTTCAATTATTTCCACGAAACTTTGGCTGATTGGGGCAGCTGCTTAATTGGCCAAAACGTATTGGTCCTGATGTGTCCCAATCCGGAATCCACTGGGTTAGGAATTTGCTGTGGTCTGTTGGCATGGCATGCTATTTAAAAAAAAAATTATGAAGAAAGAATTGTATAAAAAGATGAAGTTAGAGGTTAAGTACCCATAGGGATGACATATACACAAGTACCAGCATTTGCAGTGTAAACAGCATAATGAAAGTGTTTACAGTGCAGTGACTGAGGGAATAGATGGAAGGGGGTGAGAGGTAACTGGAATGGTTGATAAAATTAAATGCCAGGGGGCAGGGGGGCAGAAACTTTTAAGACAGTATGAAGTTTTTGTTTAGCGCTTTCCAAAAGGGAGCTAATGGAGAAGGTAAACCACCCCTCACCATTCTATCTACCTGTGTCACCCCATAAGAATCAGAATCTGGTTTAATATCATTGGCATTCTGTATGACATGAAATGTGGTATTTTGTGATAGTAGTACTTTTCAATACATAATAAAAAAATTATAAATGATAAAAATTAAACATTTTCGTAGTGCAAAAATAGAGCAAAAATATTGAGATGGTGTACATGAGTTCACTGTCCATTCAGAAATCTGATGGCAGAGGGGAAGGAGCTGTTCCTGGAAAGTTGTGTGTCTCTTCAGGCTCTTGTACCTCCTCAATGGTAGCAAGAAAAGCAGGCATGTCCTGGGTGATGGGGTTCCTCATTGACAGATGGAGTCTTTGAGGCATCACCTCTTGAAGTTTAGATTATGAGGACACACAGTCCCCTTTTATTGTCATTTAGTAATGCATGCATTAAGAAATGATACAATGTTTTTCCAGAATGATATCACGGAAAAACATGACAAACCGACTTAAAAACTAATAAAAACCACATAATTATAACATAGTTACAACAGTGCAAAGCAATACTGTAATTTGATAAGAATGGACCACAGCACAGTAAAGTCTCAAAGTCTCTCGAAAGTCCCATCATCTCTCACAGACGGTAAACCTCCAGCGCCGCCAACTTGCTGATGTAGCATCCCAGAAGCATCCAACCACAGTCCAACTCAGAGTCCGTCCGAAAACTCCAAGCCTCCGACCAGCTCTCCAACACCGAGCACCATCTCTGCTGAGTGCTTTGACCCCAGCCCCGGCAATAGGCAAAGCCGAGGATTGGGGGGCCTTTGTCCCCGGAGATTCTTGATTGCATAGTAGCAGCGGCAGCGAAGCAGGCATTTCAGAAGTTACTCCAGGTGTTCCTCTGTCCTTCTCACGGCTGTCTCCATCAAATCCGGATTGTGCACGGCCCCCTAGTTAACACATTACAATATCATTCGGAACGGCTGCGCGTGCTGCATTGCGCCACCATCTTCTCCCTCCTTTTGTTGTTCTCTATACTGGGGAAGCTAGTGCCCATGATGGAGTTGGCTGAGTTTATAACTCTCTGCAGCTTTGTCTGATTCTGTGCATTGGAGCCTCCACACCAGACAGTGATGCAACCAGTGAAAATGCTCTCCATAGTGCATCTGTAGAAATTTGCTAGTGATCTAGCAAAGACTTGCAGGGGATTATATACTTGTACCCCGCTTCCCCATATTTTTCTATTCACAACACATCCATTCACTGTGTATGCTCTGGCCTAACTTAGCTTTTCCTCCGCTGTTCCCTTGCCTACTGGATTTGCATTGCTGCCAGGCTTATTCCTAGTTGTTAAATCCCTATTGCTGGTGTCTGCCGTGGTGATAAGGGAGTGAAGATCGACGGAAAAGGAACTACTTCTGCCTTCTCACCAATGCCTCAGTCACTTCTTTCACCGGAAATTCAACCGCTTTAATTCACTGATGAGCTTAAAGCTTCCGTCTTTCTCCCGTGTAATATAGCTTGCTGTGGTTTCCCTTGCAAGATGACCCCAAAGCTTGCTGTTCATTCAGAATCAGATTTGTTAGCACTGGCATACGTCATGACATTTGTTGTTTTGGGGTAGCAGTACCATGCAATACATAAAAAATACTATAAATTACAGGAACAGTATAAAACAAGTGCAAAAAGAACAAAATAGTGCAGAAGTGGTCATGGGTTCATGTACTATTCAGAAGTCTGATGGCAGAGGGGAGAAGGCTGTGTCTAAAATGTAGAATGTGCACCTTAAGGTTCTTGTACCACCTCAGGGGTGGTTGTAATGAGAAGAGGGCATGTCCTGCTGGAAACAGTGCAAAGAAAATTTACAAGGATTTTGCCAGGAATTGGGGACCTGAGTTGTAGGGAAAGGTTGAATAGGTTAGGACTTGATCAAACTTCTCCTTATTCTTCTACACTCTAGAGAATAGAAGTATACAAAAATCTGAGGGATAGACCTAGAGTAAATGCAAGCAGGCTTCTTCCACTGAGGTGGGGTGAGATTAGAACTACAGGTTATGGGTTAAGGGTGAAAGGTGAAATATTGGAGCAGGACCTTCACTCAAAGGGTAGTGTGCATGTGGAACAAGCTGCCAGTGAAAGTGGTGGATGTGAGTTTTATTTCACCATTTAAGAGAAATTTGGATAGGTACAAGGATGGGAGGAGTATGAGGGCTATGGTCTGGGATCATGGCACTGGGCTAGCTATATTAATAGTTCAGTATGGACTAGAGGGGCCGAAGGGCAGTTACAGCGCTGTAGTGTTTTATGACCCTATGCTGCCTTCTCGAAGCATCGTGTCAAGATCAGTATCGTTGGCTGGCATTTCCAAGCACTAAAACGAGCCCAGTTTGGGATAGTGTTGCAGCTGACCCAGTTCTCCTTGGTCTTCCTGATAAGAAGGTAGGCTCTGTAATTGTGATCTCCAGTGAATTTACAAACAAAAAGGTTTGCGATTCTGTAATGAGCTGAGAATACAGAACACAAACTGCTTGGCTGCTCAGCATCAGTGAAGTCAGCATTCTTGTCCTATGCTCGTTGACCTGAACTGGATGCTGAAGTTAAGGGTTAGCTTTATTTGTCATGTGGATATTAAAACATACAGTAAAATGTGTCATTTTCCGATCTCCCCCTCTCGTCTGCTGCAGGAGCGATATCTCTCTGTCCCTCGTTAGAGAGAGATGTTGAAGTGTTGGGATGGACTCCAGATCATGGTCTCTTTAGGGACTTTGCTATTGCTTGCAGGGTGGGGTGGGGGAAGGGTTGATGCTTTTGCTGGAAGGGATGGGGAGGAGGGGAGGGGGTGAGAAGGGTCGATGCTTTTGCTGCTGGTGTGTGAGGGGGGGCTTTTGGGTTGTAACATTTTCTGTCATTTTTTTTGTGTTTTTCTTCTGTGTCGTGTTTGTCTGTGGAGAGTAAGGATTTGAGGTTGTAAACCGTGTATATTCTCTGCTGTTAAATTGAACGCAGTCCAAGAGGATTTTTAAGAGATGTTTAGACAGGCAGATGAATGTGAAGAAAATGGAAGGATATGGACATTGTGTAGACAGAAAGGATTAGATTAGTTTGCCATTTGATTATTAATTTAATTGGTTTGACAAAGTTTCTTCCCCTCTGCCATCAGATTTCTGAATGAATAATGAACCCATGAATATTACCTCAGTATTTTTGCCTCTCATTTCGCACTACTTATTTCTTTCTCTTTTTTTAAAAATATACACAGTCTTAGGCACCCAAGATCTTTTGTAGTTTCAGATGGTATGGCCTACACAGAGCCCGGATCTCAATATCATCGAGGCTGTCTGAGATTACCTGGAGAGACAGAAGTAAGAAAGACAGAAGCCAAGGTCTGTAGAAGAACTGTGGCAAGTTCTCCAAGATGGTTTGACCAACCTACCAGCTGATTTTCATATAAAACTGCATGGCAGTGTACCTAAGAAAACTGATGCCTTTTTAAATCAAAGGGTGGTCACACCAAATATAGATTTGATTTAGTTATTTACTGTATACTGCTCTTTATAGTAATGCCTTTGACACTTAAAAACATTTTATTTGTTTTGAAGGCATCTTTACAGTATTTTTCTACATGTGCACAGTTCAGTACTTATTGTAATTGATAGCCTTTTATTATGTATTGCAATGTACCGCTGCTGTAAAAGAACAAATGTCATGGCAAAGGGCCTGTTCTGGTGTTGCACTGTTCAACCTCCTATAATGTGCTGGGGGTGGGGGGCTGCCCACAACCCAATACTCACCAGCCTCTGCACTTTTTCATGTGGAGCACGCTGGGTGGACAGAATGAGATGGCGGAGGAAGTGGCTGAGGCGTTAACATTGACAGCATTTCAAAGGAGGGGGAGAAGATAGCAACGCGAGGGCAGCGCGCGCGGCCACTTCGGTGGTGATGTCTGTTATCTGTCAAGTAGAGGACCATGCACAATTCTGATTTGATGGAGATGGATGTGAGAGTACAGAGGAACATCTGGAAAACTTCTGAAATGCCCGCTTCGCTGCCGCTGCTGCTGTCTGGTAACCAGAATCTCCGGAGCAGAAGGCCCCGAATGCTCGGCTTTGCTTGTTTCAGCGGCCGGGGAGAGGACGAAGGCGCTCGGCAGAGGATGGCACTCGGGAGGCTGTATCGGAGAGTCTGGTCGGAAGCTCGAAGTTTTCGGACGAATGGACTCAGTGTTGGCTGGTGTATGCTTGACAGTGCCTGGAGGTTTATGGCAGGGAGTTTCTCCCTTTTGCCACCTGCTATCGGGGACTTGGGAGTCGATTGACTTGGGGACTTTTGAGACTTTATTTACCGTGCCCATGGTTTGTTCTTCATCAAATTATGGTATTGCTTTGCACTGCTGTAACTATATGTTATAATTAAGTGGTTTTGTCAGTGTTAGTCTTTGGTTTGTCCTGTTTTCTGTGATATCACTCTGGAGAAACATTGTATCATTTCTTAATGCTTGTATGCATTTCTAAATGACAATAAAAGACTCAGTGTTCTCATAATCTTAAAAAAGAAAGGTACTTGGACAAGTACCTAGATGGGAAATGTTTAAAGCAGGGGCTCGCAACCAGGGGGTTCTACAGACCCCTTGTTTAATAGTATTGATCCATGGCATTAAGAAAGGCCAAACACGTGCAAATGGGACCTGGTCAGATGGGAATCTTGGTCAAAGGATCTGCTTTCATTCTCTATAATCTTATGACTGATTTTAATCAGTAGATGGAGTCACTGAGCATTACAGGTCCTTCAGCCCATGTCGTCCGCGCCAAAAAATTATTCTGCCTCGTCCCATTGACCTGCACCCGGACCATAGCCCTCCGTACCCTTCCCATCCATGTACCAATCCAAACCTCTCTTAAACATTGAAATCAAACCCACATTCACCACTTCCACTGGCAGTGTGTTCCACACTCTCTCCACCCTGAGAGAAGATGTTTACCTTCGGGTTATGGTTAAATATTTCACCTTTCACCCTTAACCCATGACCTCCAGTTCCAGCACACATCAAAAACATACAGTGAAAGGTGTTGCTTGAGACAACGACCAAGGAATTTGCAAGTGTTGCCATGTCTGTGTCACCAACATGGCATTGCCCACACCTCATTAACCCTAGCTGTATGTCTTTGGGCTGTGGGAGGAAGTGTTTATGCCTTCAGGAAGCCCACACTGTCACGCTAAGAATGTACAAGCTCCATAGAGACAGCGAAGGGAATTGAACCCAATTTTCTGGTGCTGTGAAGTGTTGTGCTAACCATTCAGCTTCTGCCCTGTAAGTTCTCCAGTCCCGTGCTGGTAGCCAAGAGACAACCTGCTGGAGATCTCTGAGAAAGAGGAAAGAGAGCCTCTAACTACAGAACTGAGCAAAAGTCTTAGGCACATATATACAGCTAGGGTGCCTACGATGTTTATACAGTACTGTAGTAATTGTATGTATTGCAGTGTATGCTGCTGCTGCAAAAAAAAAATTTCATGACATACATGAGTGATGATAAACCTGATTCTGAGAGTGGGAATGGGGCTGGGTGAGGGGGAATCATGATTTGGGAAAAGGGGAAAGGGTGGTGGTGGTGAAAACAGGAAGCACCAGAGAGACGTTCTGTAAGGATCAATAGACCGATTGTTGGGAATCAAATGATCTTGTCTGGTGCCTCAGGGCTGGGTGTGTCTGTATCCACGCCAACTCTACCCCCGGCACTCCTTCTCTGCCACCTGTCCCACACCTCTCCCGTGGCTCTCCAACATCCTTCCAGATGTACAAACTCATTCTCTGCTCCATGTTCATTGACAAATATAGTACTGTGCAAAAGTCTTGGGCTCCCTAGCTATAAATATATATGCCTAATACTTCTGCATTGTACTAGTTATCAGTGGCTATGATGAACTTGCACACTGAATAAATCATGAACACTGCCGGGTGTCTCCATTTGTTCTACTTCCTGCTCCTCCCATTCCCAGTCACTTCATACCCGGGCAGATCAGACCCCATTAGTGCCAGTAAGATGGGCAGCAATGTCATCGCACTGACACCAGTGAGTTGGGTCTGTACTTGCTGGAGTTTAGAATTATTGGCGGGGGGGGGGGGGCTCTCATGGAACCCTATTGAACATTGAAAGGCCTAGACAGAGTGGATGTGGAGAGGATGTTTCCTATAGTGGGGGAGTCCAGCACCAGAGGGCACAGCCTCAGAATAAAAGGATGTCCCTTTAGAACAGAGATTAGGAGGAATTACTTTAGTCAGAGGTTGGTGAATCTGTGGACTTCCAAGGCATAGCCCATCAAAGATCCTTCCACTCTCAGGGCTGAAGTCTTCAGAGCTTCTGTTGGCATTTCTGCAGCTCTAGGTTTTTACGGGGTATGGTCGCCAGCTGGGCTTGGGGGTCCATGGCAGAGTTTAACAACAGGTACTCCTGTTTGAGTACTGTTGGGGGGGGGACAGCTTACCCGGGGGAAGCGACAGTGGCCGTGCCTCCGGCACAGAGTCTGGCCCTGTAGCTCAGAAGGGTAGGGCAAGGAAGAGGAGGGCAGTTGTGATAGGGGACTCGATAGTAAGGGGGTCAGATAGGCGATTCTGTGGATGCAGTCCAGAGACCCGGATGGTAGTTTGCCTCCCTGGTGCCAGGGTCCGGGATATTTCTGATCGTGTCCAAGATATCCTGAAGTGGGAGGGTGAGGAGCCAGAGGTCGTAGTACATATAGGTACCAATGACATAGGTAGGAAAAGGGATGAGGTCCTGAAAGGAGAATATAGGGAGCTAGGAAGGGAGTTGAGAAAAAGGACCGCAAAGGTAGTAATCTCGGGATTACTGCCTGTGCCACGCGACAGTGAGAGTAGGAATGCGATGAGGTGGAGGATAAATGCGTGGCTGAGGGATTGGAGCAGGGGGCAGGGATTCAAGTTTTTGGATCATTGGGACCTCTTTTGGCGCAGGCGTGACCTGTACAAAAAGAACGGGTTGCACTTGAATCCTAGGGGGACCAATATCCTGGCAGGGAGATTAGCGGGGGCTACTGAGGTGACTTTAAACTAGAATGGTTGGGGGGGTGGGAATCAAATTAAAGAGGCTAGGCGTGAGGTGGTTAGTTCACAACAGGGGGATGAGAACCAGTGCAAAGAGACAGAGGGGTGTAAAGTGAGGGTAGAAGCAAAAAGTACTATGGAGAAAAGTAAAAGTGGCAGGCCGACAAATCCAGGGCAAGCATTAAAAAGGGCCACTTTTCAGCATAATTGTATAAGGGCTAAGAGAGTTGTAAAAGAGCGCCTGAAGGCTTTGTGTGTCAATGCAAGGAGCATTCGTAATAAGGTGGATGAATTGAAAGTGCAGATTGTTATTAATGATTATGATATAGTTGGGATCACAGAGACATGGCTCCAGGGTGACCAGGGATGGGAGCTCAACGTTCAGGGATATTCAATATTCAGGAGGGATAGACATGAAGGAAGGGGAGGTGGGGTGGCATTGCCGGTTAAAGAAGAGATTAACGCAATAGAAAGGAAGGACATAAGCCGGGAAGATGTGGAATCGATATGGGTAGAGCTGCGTAACACTAGGGGCAGAAGACGCTGGTGGGAGTTGTGTACAGGCCACCTAACAGTAGTAGTGAGGTCGGAGATGGTATTAAACAGGAAATTAGAAATGTGTGCAATAAAGGAACAGCAGTTATAATGGGTGACTTCAATCTACATGTAGATTGGGTGAACCAAATTGGTAAAGGTGCTGAGGAAGGGGATTTCTTGGAATGTATGCGGGATGGTTTTTTGAACCAACATGTCGAGGAACCAACTAGAGAGCAGGCTATTCTGGACTGGGTTTTGAGCAATGAGGAAGGGTTAATTAGCAATCTTGTCGTGAGAGGCCCCTTGGGTAAGAGTGACCATAATATGGTGGAATTCTTCATTAAGATGGAGAGTGACATAGTTAATCCAGAAACAAAGGTTCTGAACTCAAAGAGGGGTAACTTTGAAGGTATGAGACGTGAATTAGCTAAGATAGACTGGCAAATGACACTTAAAGAATTGACGGTGGATATGCAATGGCAAGCATTTAAAGGTTGCATGGATGAACTACAACAATTGTTCATCCCAGTTTGGCAAAAGAAAAAATCAAGGAAGGTAGTGCACCCGTCGCTGACAAGAGAAATTAGGGATAGTATCAATTCCAAAGAAGAAGCATACAAATTAGCCAGAGAAAGTGGCTCACCTGAGGACTGGGAGAAATTCAGAGTTCAGCAGAGGAGGACAAAGGGCTTAATTAGGAAGGGGAAAAAAAGATTATGAGAGAAAACTGGCAGGGAACATAAAAACGGACTGTAAAAGCTTTTATAGATATGTAAAAAGGAAAAGACTGGTAAAGACAAATGTAGGTCCCCTGCAGACAGAAACAGGTGAATTGATTATGGGGAGCAAGGACATGGCAGACCAATTGAATAATTACTTTGGTTCTGTCTTCACTAAGGAGGACATAAATAATCTTCCAGAAATAGTAGGGGACAGAGGGTCCAGTGAGATGGAGGAACTGAGCGAAATACATGTTAGTAGGGAAGTGGTGTTAGGTAAATTGAAGGGATTGAAGGCAGATAAATCCCCAGGGCCAGATGGTCTGCATCCCAGAGTGCTTAAGGAAGTAGCCCAAGAAATAGTGGATGCATTAGTGATAATTTTTCAAAACTCGTTAGATTCTGGACTAGTTCCTGAGGATTGGAGGGTGGCTAATGTAATTCCACTTTTTAAAAAAGGAGGGAGAGAGAAACCGGGGAATTATAGACCGGTTAGCCTAACGTCGGTGGTGGGGAAACTGCTGGAGTCAGTTATCAAGGATGTGATAACAGCACATTTGGAAATCGGTGAAATGATCGGACAAAGTCAGCATGGATTTGTGAAAGGAAAATCATGTCTGAAGAATCTCATAGAATTTTTTGAGGATGTATCTAGTAGAGTGGATAGGGGAGAACCAGTGGATGTGGTATACTTGGACTTTCAGAAGGCTTTTGACAAGGTCCCACACAGGAGATTAGTGTGCAAACTTAAAGCACACGGTGTTGGGGGTAAGGTATTGGTGTGGGTGGAGAGTTGGTTAGCAGACAGGAAGCAAAGAGTGGGAATAAACGGGACCTTTTCAGAATGGCAGGCGGTGACTAGTGGGGTACCACAAGGCTCAGTGCTGGGACCCCAGTTGTTTACGATATATATTAATGACTTGGATGAGGGAATTAAATGCAGCATCTCCAAGTTTGCGGATGACACGAAGCTGGGTGGCAGTGTTAGCTGTGAGGAGGATGCTAAGAGGATGCAGGGTGACTTGGATAGGTTGGGTGAGTGGGCAAATTCATGGCAGATGCAATTTAATGTGGATAAATGTGAAGTTATCCACTTGGTGGCAAAAATAGGAAAACAGATTATCTGAATGGTGGCCGATTAGGAAAAGGGGAGGTGCAACGAGACCTGGGTGTCATTATACACCAGTCATTGAAAGTGGGCATGCAGGTACAGCAGGCGGTGAAAAAGGCGAATGGTATGCTGGCATTTATAGCGAGAGGATTCGAGTACAGGAGCAGGGAGGTACTACTGCAGTTGTACAAGGCCTTGGTGAGACCACACCTGGAGTATTGTGTGCAGTTTTGGTCCCCTAATCTGAGGAAAGACATCCTTGCCATAGAGGGAGTACAAAGAAGGTTCACCAGATTGATTCCTGGGATGGCAGGACTTTCATATGAAGAAAGACTGGATGAACTGGGCTTGTACTCGTTGGAATTTAGAAGATTGAGGGGGGATCTGACTGAAACGTATAAGATCCTAAAGGGATTGGACAGGCTAGATGCAGGAAGATTGTTCCCGATGTTGGGGAAGTCCAGAACGAGGGGCCACAGTTTGAGGATAGAGGGGAAGCCTTTTAGGACCGAGATTAGGAAAAACTTCTTCACACAGAGAGTGGTGAATCTGTGGAATTCTCTGCCACAGGAAACAGTTGAGGCCCGTTCATTGGCTATATTTAAGAGAGAGTTAGATATGACCCTTGTGGCTACGGGGGTCAGGGGGTATGGAGGGAAGGCTGGGGCGGGGTTCTGAGTTGGATGATCAGCCATGATCATAATAAATGGCGGTGCAGGCTCAAAGGGCCGAATGGCCTACTCCTGCACCTATTTTCTATGTTTCTATGTTCAACCGAGGTAATACGAATGTAAAAAAAGGTAGAAGGCAGAGTAGTGTTTCAGTAACAGAGAATTGCAGGTAGACAAATTAAGTGCAAACACAGTAATGAGGTATAGTAGATCGTGACATCAGGAATTCACCTTTAACATATAAGAGGTCAGTTCAGTAACCATAGAAAACCATAGAAACTACAGCACAGAAACAGGCCCTTTGGCCCTTCTTGGCTGTGCAGTAAGATGGAAGTTGTGGAGACTGTAATGGAACAGATTTTCCAGAGTGTTCCTGTATTACCAGAGACCTTTCATAAATTTCTACAGATGTACCTTGGAGAGCATAGAAACCATAACCATAGAAACTACAGCACAGAAACAGGCCCTTTGGTCCTTCTTGGCTGTGCCATTCTGACTGGTTGGATCACCGTATGGTACAGAGGGTGGGGGGCGTGGGGGGGTCACTGCACAGGATCAGAAAGAGTTGCAGGAAGTCGCAAACTCAACCAGCTCCATTGTGGGCACCAGCTGCCCCAGATCGAGGGGGTCTTCAAAGGGCAATGCCTCAAAAAGGTGGCATTCGTCATTAAAAACCCCCATCACCCAGGACATGCCCTCTTCTCATTGCTACCATCAAGGAGAAGGTACAGGAGCCTGAAGACACACAATCAACATTCCAGGAACCGCCCTTTCCACACTGCTGTCAGATTTCTGAATGGACAATGAACACTACCTCAGTATTTTGTCGCTCATTTTTTTGCACCTACTTAATTATATATATCTTATTACAATTTATAGTAATAAAGAAGCAGCATACAAATTAGCCAGAAAAAGTGGCTCACCTGAGGACTGGGAGAAATTCAGAGTTCAGCACAGGAGGACAAAGGGCTTAATTAGGAAGGGGAAAAAAGATTATGAGAGAAAACTGGCAGGGAACATAAAAACTGACTGTAAAAGCTTTTATAGATATGTAAAAAGGAAAAGACTGGTAAAGACAAATGTAGGTCCCCTACAGACAGAAACAGGTGAATTGACTATGGGGAGCAAGGACATGGCAGACCAATTGAATAATTACTTTGGTTCTGTCTTCACTAAAGAGGACATAAATAATCTTCCAGAAATAGTAGGGGACAGAGGGTCCAGTGAGATGGAGGAACTGAGCGAAATACATGTTAGTAGGGAAGTGGCGTTAGGTAAATTGAAGGGATTAAAGGTAGATAAATCCCCAGGGCCAGATGGTCTGCATCCCAGAGTGCTAAAGGAAGTAGCCCAAGAAATAGTGGATGCATTAGTGATAATTTTTCAAAACTCGTTAGATTCTGGACTAGTTGCTGAGGATTGGAGGGTGGCTAATGTAACCCCACTTTTTAAAAAAGGAGGGAGAGAGAAACCGGGGAATTATAGACCGGTTAGCCTAACGTCGGTGGTGGGGAAACTGCTGGAGTCAGTTATCAAAGATGTGATAACAGCACATTTGGAAAGCGGTGAAATCATCGGACAAAGTCAGCATGGATTTGTGAAAGGAAAATCATGTCTGACGAATCTCAGAATTTTTTGAGGATGTAACTAGTAGAATGGATAGGGGAGAACCTGTGGATGTGGTATATTTGGATTTTCAAAAGGCTTTTGACAAGGTCCCACACAGGAGATTAGTGTGCAAACTTAAAGCACACGGTATTGGGGGTAAGGTATTGATGTGGATAGAGAATTGGTTAGCAGACAGGAAGCAAAGAGTGGGAATAAACAGGACCTTTTCAGAATGGCAGGCAGTGACTAGTGGGGTACCGCAAGGCTCAGTGCTGGGATCCCAGTTGTTTACAATATATATTAATGACTTGGATGAGGGAATTAAATGCAGCATCTCCAAGTTTGCGGATGACACGAAGCTGGGTGGCAGTGTTAGCTGTGAGGAGGATGCTAAGAGGATGCAGAGTGACTTGGATAGGTTGGGTGAGTGGGCAAATTCATGGCAGATGCAATTTAATGTGGATAAATGTGAAGTTATCCACTTTGGTGGCAAAAATAGGAAAACAGATTATTATCTGAATGGTGGTGGATTAGGAAAAGGGGAGGTGCAACGAGACCTGGGTGTCATTATACACCAGTCATTGAAAGTGGGCATGCAGGTACAGCAGGCGGTGAAAAAGGCGAATGGTATGTTGGCATTTATAGCGAGAGGATTCGAGTACAGGAGCAGGGAGGTACTACTGCAGTTGTACAAGGCCTTGGTGAGACCACACCTGGAGTATTGTGTGCAGTTTTGGTCCCCTAATCTGAGGAAAGACATCCTTGACATAGAGGGAGTACAAAGAAGGTTCACCAGATTGATTCCTGGGATGGCAGGACTTTCATATGAAGAAAGACTGGATGAACTAGGCTTATACTCGTTGGAATTTAGAAGATTGAGGGGGGATCTGATTGAAACGTATAAAATCCTAAAGGGATTGGACAGGGTAGATGAAGGAAGATTGTTCCTGATGTTGGGGAAGTCCAGAACGAGGGGTCACAGTTTGAGGATAAAGGGGAAGCCTTTTAGGACTGAGATTAGGAAAAACTTCTTCACACAGAGAGTGGTGAATTTGTGGAATTCTCTGCCACAGGAAACAGTTGAGGCCAGTTCATTGGCTATATTTAAGAGGGAGTTAGATATGGCCCTTGTGGCTACAGGGGTCAGGGGGTATGGAGGGAAGGCTGGTGCAGGGTTCTGAGTTGGATGATCAGCCATGATCATAATAAATGGCGGTGCAGGCTCGAAGGGCCGAATGGCCTACTCCTGCACATATTTTCTATGTTTCTATGATGCATTATAATGTACTTCTGCTTCAAAACAACATATTTCATGACATACGCCAGTAACGTTAAACCTGAGCAACACACACAAAATGCTGGAGGAACTCAGCAGGCCAGGCAGCAGCATCTGTGGAAAAAGGTAGAGTCAACGTTTCCGGCCAAAACCCTTCGGCAGGACTGAAGAAAAAAAGCTGAGGCGTGGATTTGAAAAGCAGGGGGAGGGGAGAGAGAAACGCCAGGCGATAGGTGAAACCGGGAGTGGTGGGGGGGGGGGGGAGATGAAGTGAAGAGCTGGGACGTTGATTGGTGAAAGAGACAGACGGCCATGAAAGAAAGAAAAGGGGGAGGAGCACCAGAGGGAGGCGATGGGCAGGCAAAGAGATAAGGTGAGAAAAGGGGAAAAGGGGTTGGGAAATGGAGGGAGGTTGGGGGTTGGGAGGCATTACCAGAAGTTTGAGAAATCAATGTTCATGCCATCAGGTTGGAGGCTACCCATACAAAGTGTTGTTCCTCCAACTTAAGTGTGGCCTCATCACAACAGGGGAGGCCATAAATGGACATAACAGAATTGGAAAAGGAATTAAAATGGGTGGCCACTGGGAGATCCTGCTTTTTCTGGCGGACGGAGCGTAGGTGCTCGGTGAAGCGGTCTCCCAACCTACACCAGGTCTCACCGATATACAGGAGGCCACACGGGAGCACCAGACACAATATATGACACCAACAGACTAACAGGTGAAGTGTTGCCTCACCTGGAAGGACTGCTTGGGGCCCTGAATGGGAGTGAGGGAGGAGGTGAAGGGGCAGGTGTAGCACTCGTTCTGCTTGCAAGGATAAGTGCCAGGAGGGAGATCAGAGGGGAGGGATGAATGGACAAGGAAGCGATCTCTACAGAATGTTAAACCCGATTCCAAATTGTATGACTAGGAGACCGAGATGTCTAGTCGGTGATGTGAGGGGAGTCTTGTGTGACTGCACACTGGTCTGACCTAGCTGGGTTCTACTATCTTACCACCAACGGATGCCTTTTACTTTTTCAAGCCCCTCACCACCTTTCAAAATTCCGCAAGAGAAGATAACGTGCATTTCTTTACCCACACTGCACTTTCTCGGTAGTTTTCACACTTTATTCTGCATTCTGTTACTGTTTTACCTTGTTCTACCTCAATGCTCTGTGTAATGATCTGATCTGTATGAACAGTGTGCAGGAGAAGCTTTTCAATGTGTCTCGGTACATGTGACAGTAATCAACCAATTCCCATTTCCAATTTCAGAGAGCTGACGGCCCACTCTTGCATTATAATACAGAACATACAACCATGAGGGCCATTCAGCCCACAAAGTTATGCTGATCCTTTAACCTACTCCAATATTGAATTTATAATGAAAGTACATATACTGTATGTCTGCAATGAGATTCATTTTCTGGCAGGCATTCACAGTAGAGGAAAGAAATATAGTACCTTGCAAAAGTATGTAGCCAGGGTGCCTAAGACTTTTGCACAGTACTGTAGTTGTGAGCATGGAGTGGAGAGCAAGTCTGTAAAATCTAGCGGGAGCAAAGGATGTTGGGAATGTTGAAGGTGGAGCACTGTGGGACAGGTGGCAGAGAAGTGCCAGGGCAGGGGTTGGCACAGGTGCAGATACACCCAGCCCCGCAACAGTGGGCAAGGTAATTTGATTCCAAATAGTTGGTTTATCGGTCATTACAGAATGTCTCTCTGGTGCTTCCTGCTCCCTCCCCTCTCCCTTCCCCCCAATCATGATTCCCCTCTCCCTGCCCCCTTCCTGCTCTCAGTCCACAATAGACACCCATATCAGTATTTTCTTCACCAGAGAGTAGTGAATCTGTGGAATGCTCTGCCACAGACTGAGGTGAGGCCAAGTCCATGGGTATATTTAAGGTGGAAGTTAATAGTTGCCTGATCAGTCAGGGCATTGAAGGATATAGCGAGAAGGCAGGTGTACGAGGTTGAGTGGGATCCAGGGTCAGCCATGATGGAATGGTGGAAGAGACTCGATGGGCTGAATGGCCTAATTCTGCTCCTATGTCTTATGGCAACAGTCTTTTCCCCAGGGTAATGGGGTCTGAAACTAGGGGGGAGGGGAGTGTAGGTTTAGGGTGTGAGGGGCAGGATTTAAATGGGTCCTGAGGGGTAACCTTTTCACTCAGAGGGTGGTGATATATGGAATGAGCTGCCAGAGGAAGTGGTTGAGACAGGTACAGAAGTATCATTTGAGAAGCACTTGGATAGGTACATGGTGGCGAGTGACAAAGAGGGATGTGGTCCGAATTCAGGGGCTAGTTTGGACTGGTCGGGCTGAACAGCCTGTGCCCGTGATTTAATTGTTTCATTGTGGGTCTGCGCTGTCTTCCCCTCCTCCCCAAAATGTCTCAACTCTCCTGTTGCAAAAGTTCCTAGTGAATATTGAAAGGTTTTGATAGAGTGGATGTGGAGAGGATGTTTCCTATAGTGGGGGAGTCTAGGACCAGAGGGCACTGCCTAGAATAGAGGGATGTCCATTTAGAACAGAGATGAGGGGGGATTTTCTTTAGCCAGAGGGTGGTGAATGTGTAGAATTTATTGCCATAGATAGCTGTGGAGGCCAAGTAATGGGGAATATTGAAAACAGAGGTTGATAGGTTCTGTCTCAGCCAGGGTGTCAAAGGGTATGAGGAGAACGGGGTTGAAAGGGATAAATAAATCAGCCATGAGAGAATGGAGTAGCAGATTTGATGGGCTGAATAGCCCAACTCTGCTCTTATGTCTTATAGTCTTAAGACTTTGTACTATAGCCCCTGAATGAAGCACATTTATGCTGGGGCATCCAGAGACCTAATTAATCATAACCTAGTAGATAAAGATGGATGTGTACTCCCCCAGCAGCTCTGTCACCATATGGGGACGAAATTGTATTGCACATTGTCGAGCTGTAAACATTGATATTCACAGTTCATAAATAAGTTGTAATACTTTAAAGTGTGCATCTTAAATTGAGTTATGGGCCAGTGGGGGAATCTGAACAGTGATCTGTCCTATCAAGCCGTGAATGCGTTGAGCAAACAGAACTTGGAGTTACCATGGTATGTTTGATTTATGAAAAATCTCCCTTTTACCATGTTTCTCTGCAAGCTTGTATTAAATGGTTTCTATTGAAGTGTACTGCATTTATTCTTCTCAATGAAATACTAGTCTGAAGCTTGGGAAAGGAAGACAGCCTGCACTTTTATTTTAAGAACCCTGGTAATTTTCCAGTTTCTTGGGCAATATTCAATCCGCAGCCATGATGGAATGGCAGAGCAGACCCAATGGGCTGAATGGCCTAATTCTGCTCCTGGGTTTTAAGGTCTTATTGTCTCAGCCAGCATCAAGTAGAAAAAGTCAGTTTCACGGTTCATAGAGCACTGAACACAGACACAAGACCTTTGGCCTATCTAGTCCATACTAAACTGTTACTCTGCCTAGTCCCATCGACCTGCACCAGGACCAGAGCCCTCCATACTCCTCTCATCCATCTACCTATCCAAACACCTAAGTGTTGAATTCGACCCTGCACCCATCACAAACAAGAGAAAATCTGCAGATGCTAGAAATCTGAGCAACAGACACAAGATGCTGGAGGAACTCAGCAGGCCAGGCAGCATCCATGGAAAAAGTACAGTCAACCTTTTGGGCCAAACCCCTTCGGCCGGACTGGAGAAAAAAAAAGCTGAAGAATGGGGAGACGAGAGAAAGAAAAACGCCAGGTAATAAGTGAAACTTGGAGGAGGAGGGATGAAGCAAAGAGCTAGGAAGTTGATTGGTGAAAGAGACGGAAGGCCATGGAAGAAAGGAAAAAGGTGTGGTGGGAGGAGCACCAGAGGGAAGCAATGGCCGGGCAAGGAGATAACGAGAGGGGGACAAGGCTTCAGCTTTTTTTCTCCAGTCCTGCCAGAAGGTTTCAGCCCGAAATGTCGACTGTACTTTTTTTTCCCCCCCATAGATGCTGCCTGGCCTGCTGAGTTCCTCCAGCGTTTTGTGTATGTTGCCTGTTTCCATCACCTCCACTGGCAGCTCGTTCTGCATCTCATCACCCTGAGTGAAGTAGCTCCCTTTAAACATTTCACCTTTCACCTTTAGCCCATGACCTCTAGCTCTAGTCTCACCCAACCTCAATCAATGGAAAAAGTCTGCTTGCATTTTCCCCCTATATACATATACAACCCCGAGATTCATTTTCTTGCGGGCATACTCAATAAATCCAATAACCATAACAGAGCCAATGGAAGACTACCCAACTTGGGTGTTCAACCAGGGTGCAAAAGCCAATAAACTGTGTAATATCAAAAAGAATAATAATAAATACTGTAAGCAATAAATCAATAAATACCAAGAACATGAGGTGGAGAGTCCTTGAAAGCGAGTCCATTGGTTGTGGGAACATTTCAATGATGGGGCAAGTGAAGATGAGTGAAGACATGATGCACTTGTGCAAGATATCATTGAGACTGCACTTCAAGTTCAAGTTTAATTGTCATTCAATCATAAATGAATACAGCCAAATGAGACTTCGTTCTTCTGGGACCAAAGTACAAAACGCAGAACCAATTGTCACACACAGCACAAAGCACATATAGTTATGATAGAAGAACATACAGTCACTAAATAATACACACACACACCCCCACCCCTAACTGTCACAGCCTGTAGACTGATGGTGCAGCAGTCCACATCACATGCTAGTGCAGCCACAGACGAACGCAATCCAACGTGTCTTTCACCGAGTGAACACTGGAGGGTAGCACTGATGGGAGTGGCTAGCCCCGAGGTACTGTGCACAGTTTTGGTCACCTTAAGGAAAAACATCATGAAGCTGGAAAGAATGCAAAGAACTTCTATAAAGATATTGCCAGGATTTGAGGGGTTGATTTTTAGGGAGAGATTCAGATTTATTCATCACATGTACATTGAATCTTACAGAGAAACGGGGCATTTGCATTAACACCCTAGAGGTGTGCTGGGGCAACCTACAAGCATTACCACACTTTCTGGTGCCAACATAGCTAACCTATAATGCTCAGCAGAATGAAAAAAAACACAACAAGTAACAAAATAACAACAACAATAAAGCAAGCCCTTTTTTCTCTTCTACCCACACACACGGACAGTACCTCAACTCCAGGCCAGGGCATGCCTCTCATCTCCAATCTCCGGGCTTCGGTTATTAGGCTTAGACTTCCAGATTAACAATCAACCATTGATATTGACCACCAGAGAAGTCAATAACTTGATCAGTGGAGAATAGGAGCCTCATAAAGGTGTATAAAATCATGCAGGCCATCAGTAAGGTGAATACACAAAGTCTTTTCTCATAACACCAAAGGATATAGAACCAGTACTAGGCCAATTGGCCCATTGAGTCTGCTCTGATGTTAGTCGGTTAATTGGTCACATGGGTGTAATTGGTCACATGGTTAATTGGTCACATGGGTATAATTGGGGGGAAGAAGAGTTGGGAGGAAGGGCTAGTTACTATGATATGTTTCTAAATAAAATACAAAAGCAAACTGAAAAGGAGATGGATGTGGGGTGAGGCAGGAACCATGGAGTCACACTCAGTTGCGTTTACCAATCACGGGCACACTCATCAGCAGGTGTAAGCACAATCTCTGCTTGGCAGAAGCAGGGGGTGCACCGTGAAACCCATCCTCAGTGAGAAGAGGAGATGTAGAAGTCATTGCTCAGGCTGCACTTGGAGTACTGCGCGTACTTTTGGTTACCCTGTTACAGGAAAGACATAGTTAAACTGGAGAGAGTGCAGAGAATATTTATGAAGATGTTAGACCATAAGACATAGGAGCAGAATTAGGCCATTCAAGTCTGCTCTGCCATTTCATCACAGCTGATTTATTCCCCTTCTCAATCCCATTCTCCTGCCTCCTCTCCATAAACTTTGAAATCCTGACTAATTAAGCACCTATCAGGCTCCGTTTTAAATATACCCAATGACTTGATCTCCACAGCCGTGTGTGACAATGAAGTCCACAGATTCATCACCGCCTGGTAGAGAAAGAGGCAGGATTTTGTTTTACACACAGTGTGGAATGTGTTGCCAGGAGAAGTGGATGAAGTAGATACGGCTGCAATGTTTAAGAGGCATTTCGACAGACATCTAATCAGAGAATGAAGGATATCAACCATGTGCAGGCAGAAGGAATTATTTTAAATTAATAGTAATAACTTATTTATAGTGCATTTTTCATACAGACGATGTAGTTCAAAGTGTTTTACAACGGGATGAAGTACAAACATGAAAATAAAAGACAAAAAGATCATGCTCGTTAAAAGCAAAGTTAAATAAATAGGTTTTGAGCTGGTGTTTAAAAGTGTCAGCTGAGTCTGCATTCCTTATAGTTCTAGGTGTTGAATTCCAGTTTAGGAACGTAGTTCAAAAAAGCTGACCTGCCAATTATCTTTCGAGAGAGATTGTTTAAAGTTACGAGACTGGCAAAAGAAAACCAGAGATGTCGAGCAGGATTGTAAGACTAAAACAATTCTGTGAAATGCTGGAGGAACTCAGCAGGCCAGGCAGCATCTATGGAAAAAAAAGTACAGTTGATGTTTAGGGCCAAGAGCCTTCACCAGGACGGAGGTTCACCTTTTTCCATAGATGCTGCCGGGCCTGCTGAGTTCCTCCAGCATTTTGTGTGTGTTGCTTGAATTTCCAGCATCTGCAGATCTTCTCATGTTTGTGAAGAGAACTTTAAAATCGATTCTAAAAGATATGGGAAGCCAATGCAGAGTGGCTAGGATAGGTGTGATCTGTTCCCTCATCCTGGCTTTGCTTAAAAGTTCTGAATGAGTTGAACTTTGTCAATAGATTACTTTGGAAGGCCATTGTAGTAATCTGATCTATTAAATAGAAAGACATGAATTAGTTTTCCAGCATCATTATGTGACTGAAACGAACATATCCTTGGAATATTTCCTAAGTGTAGAAATGCTGTGCTTGTCACTTTCTTCATCTGGGATTTAAAATTCAAATCTGAAAATATGTATCATAGTTGGTGCAGATATGTGGATCATTACTGATCTCCAGAGCATGTCTGTGTCTCCAATTCAGAACTTTTGTTTACCCTGTAAATTAATCACTTCCTCGTTAACAGCTATACTTTCTGCCTCCCCCTACCTCTCATGTGACCTTACCCCATCTCTCCCACTCTCTCACCGTCAACCTCCTCCTCTTTCTCCCCCCACTCTCTCCCACCCCTGCATCTCTTTCCCACCCCACCCTCTGTCCCCACTTCTCTCTTTCCCCTTCTCTCTCCCTACCCCTCTTTTACTCTCTCCCCACCTATCTTTCTCTTTGTCTTTCTCTCTCTCTCCCACCTCTCTCTCTCTATCTTCTCTTTCTGTCCACTTATCTTTCCTTCTCTCTCTCTGCTTTCTCTCTTTCTCAACTCTTCCTTCTCTCCCTCTCTCTCCCTTCAAAGACGTACGGGTTCAGATTAGTTGTGTCATGCCACGTTGCTACTGGAAGCATGGTGGCACCTATGGGCCGTCCCCAGCCTATCCTCAATTGCATCTGTCGTTGCCTCAAATGACGCGTTTCATGGTACGTTTCATGTGGCAGATAATGCTAATTTTAATCTTAATCTTTTGTGCATTTTCCTTTAATTAGGAAGAGCAGACCTCTGCACAACAAACTGGATGCAGCCTCACCGGAGCCCCGCATAATTACAGCACGACTTCTGCTCCTGAACTCGAATCCTCTTGTGATGATGACCAATAAATCATTTGCCATTCTAATTGCTTGTTGTGCCCTTGTGTTCACTTTGCAAAAGTTTCCCAGGTCCATCTGAACACCAACGATTTTCAGCCTCACAGCACATAAAGACTGTCCTGTCTTTCCCACTCTACGTACAGAATGGTATGGTGCAGGGCGTTCCTCCCGTTCCTAATGAAATGGCCACTGAGCGTATGTTCATGGTCTTCTTCCATCCACTATGATGCTCAATGTGATGTGTGTTCAGAGATGCTCTTCTGCACTGCTGTTGCAACATGTAGTTATTTGAGTGATTGTCGCCTTTCTGTCAGTTAGAGCCAGTCTGGCCATTCTCCTCTGATCTCTCTCATTAACAAGGAGCTTTCACCCATGGACTGCTGCTCACTGGGTGTTTTCTCTGTTTTCCTCACCATTCTCTAAACTCTACAGACTGTTGTGTGTGAAAATCCCAGGAGATCAGCAGTTCCTGAGATACTCAGACCACCCCATCTAGCACCAACGATCATTCCACGGTCAGAGTCACCTAGAACACATTTATTCTCCATTTTGATGTTTGGTCTGAACAGCAACTGAACCTCTTGTCCATGTCTGCATGCTTCTATGCATTGAGTTGCTGCCACATGTTGGCTGATGAGATATTTGCATTAATGAGCAGATGTACAGGTATACCTAATAAAGTGGTCACTGTGTTCCACAAACACTCATTGCCTGAGAAAATGGCTTCTACCATTCCCTACGTTAAAAAGCTTGCTCCTTTGAACTCTGCCCCGCCCTCCTGTATTTGAAAATTTTGCCTTGGGGAAAGATTCTGACTCCCTACCCCATCTATGCCTCTCATAATCTAGTAAACCTCTATCAGATCTCCCTTCAGTCTCCGCGCTCCAGAGAAAACAACCCAAGTTTTCTTCAACCTCTCCTTATTGCACATACTCTCTTATCTCGGCAGCATCCTGATAGATCTATTGTGTACAGTTCTGGTCATCCCATCACGGGAAGGATGTACAGGCTTTGCAGAGGGTGCAGAACAGGTTCATCAGAAGCTGTCTGGAGTAGAGGGCGCACTCTAAAAGGAGAGGGGTGAACCAGAATCAGAATCAGGTTTAATATCACTGGCATATGTCCTGAAATTTGTTGACTTTTTGGCAGCAGTACATTGCAATACATTGCAACAGAGAAAAAAAACTCCGAATTACAGCGAGTATACATGTATTAAATTAAATACGTAGTACAAAACAGAAATAAAAAGGTAGTGAGGTGGTGTTCGTGGGGAGGGGAAGAAACTGCTTGTGCGGTGTGGAGTGTGTGTCTTCACTCCTCTGTACCTCCCTCCTGATGGCAACAAGGCATGACCTGGGTGAGGAGGGTCCCTAATGATGGACACAGCCTCTCTGAGGCATCACCCTCGCAGATGCCCTGGATACAAACCTGGGTTCCTGACCGAGGTTTCTGAGATTGAGAGTCACAGGTAGGGGCAGTCAACAGCCAGTACCTTTTTCCCAGGGATGAAATGTCTAATACCAGGGGCATGCATTTAAGGTG